>NC_081558.1:29366338-29670784 GCF_022355385.1 Mustela nigripes
GAGGACTAGCCTAGCAGTTCCAAAAAGTCATCCAGGTCCAGGCTCCTCCCATCCATCCTCAATGAGATGCCTAGAAGGCAGCCCCACCCTCCCTCTTCTGACAGAACAGTTAGATCTCTGCACCAAGATCCTCACTCCAGCAGCTCCAGGCTGGAAAGGGCAAGCAAGAGCACACCCACCACTTTCAATAGAATTCCTAGAGTCCCATGAGACACTTTTGTTTATATCTCATTAACCAGAACTTACTCATATGGGCATGCCCAGCTGCAAAGGACACTGGAAGTCTTGCCCAGCTGGATATCAAGGTCCTGTCACTAAAAAGAAGGGGAGAACAGACATTGGGGAGGAAAGAAGTACCCTTTACTACAGGTATTCAGAATAAGAAAGCACCAATGGTTTGTCATTCTAAGAATTCCATGATCTGACTCAGCTCATATTTGTAACTTTCTCGTGTTTCTTTAATTCCCTCAAGCAGGATTACTCAGCACGTTTTATGCCTTCCCATGCTGGCTGTACCACTGGAGTCCCAGTCCCCAGGTAACTATGTATCCGCCTCCCATACGAGTTCCTCTGTGGTTCTTTTCTCAGACCTCACCTTCCTCTGAAAGCTCAAAGCACTGAATTTGTGCCTTTGTCCAATTTAATAGGGAGGAAAAAATCATGTACTTTTCAACTGCCAGACATTGCATTAGGAATGCAAATGTGAATTTAAAAAAAGGACCCAGCCCTCAAAAAATGTATCATAATCAATTGATAAATGTTTCTTAAATAATGAATGACTAATCTGCTTCAAAGTCTCACATCCAACTTTGGTTACATATAGTTTTTATAATCATGTGTGTAACAAAGGATGAAGCATGGCTCATGTATACCTAATTCAATAAAATTTTGCTTTCATCTCCTAGGTGCTTGGCATTATGTTTTCCCATGACCCCTTCAGCCTTCATTCACACATATATTTAATAACTACTAAGTGCCCGACATTGTGCAAGGCAATGGGCATAAAAAGAAAAACCTGATCCCTTCATTTGGGGATTTGGGGAAGAGACAGACAAATAAATACATTATTACAATACAATACTGTGAGATAATAGAGTATATATATATATATATATATATATATATACAGAATATATATTTTTGAAGAATATATATATATTATAAAGAAAAAAATATATATATATAAGTCTCTGCCCCTGGTTCCTGGCACAGAGCTCCTAAATGCTTGTAATTTCTTGGGTAATAAGAGCATCTTTGGTTCTAATGAGGTGACTCTGGGTGGGGCTCTTGGATGGAGCTGGTCACCAGAAAGACACAAGTCATGAATAGAAGCTTAGAATTTTCAGTCCTGCCCCCACCGTTCTCCCAGAGGGGCTGCAAATGGAGTTAATGATCTATCATGCCCATGTGATGAAGCTCTCAGATAAGTCCAAATACTGCAGGGGTTCAGAGAACTTCCAGGTAGATGAACACATCCACATACAGGGAGGGTGCTGCCCTCTAACTCCAGAGAGATGGAAGTATGCAGTATGGTATTGTCAACCTTGCCGAGACCTTGATTTTTTAGACTTCTGAACTCCTGGAATGTGAGAAAATAAACTTGCTGTTTAAGCCACCCAATTTGTGGTAATTCATTATGGCAGCTCTAGAAAACTAATTCAAGATTTAAAGAAATGTTAAGGAAACCACATCGACAAGACTGAGTGACTATGAGGGAAGATTTCGTGGTTTCTGGTTGGGCCAACTGGGCAGATGGAGCTTTGAAATAAAAGCTTTTTCTCTCCACCCAAGAAAGGACGGAAGCGGGAGGGGGAAAATGTTGCAGCTGTAGACAAGTAGCTTTGGAGTTGCCTAAGGGCCACGGAGGTGACAGCTCTGGGATGAAGATTAGACGTAGCAGCCCTTGAATCTTGCCCACAAGTTGAACCTTTCACATGTGAGGTGATTTGGGAATATTCTACAACAGTATGCACTAAACTGCTACAACGTGGAGCATAACTATTTCGAGAAGCTTGACTTCAGGGAAATTAATGTTAATGTGGAAAAAATGGTCCACTTTTCTATAGTAATGAGCAGGGTTGTTTCATTTTTATTATTAATTGGCACAGACCTACATTAGCCTCTGACCAAGCAGGCTGTACCAACTCTGAGATCAGTTTTCATCATCCATGTGGTTGGTCACAGAACGTTAGATCCAAGAGGACACATAGTGTCCATCCTCCCTCCTTACAGATGGAAAAGCAGAGACATCAAGGAGAATGACTTGCCCAGGGTCAGGAAGAGGACCAGGTGAGATCCCAGCACAGGCTTGCCTTCATCCTGAAGCTCACATAATAAAGTAAATCATGAAAAACCTCATCTGAAGGAAAACAAGGTGTAGTTGGATCTATAAAAGTCGAGTGATGAAGAAAATGAACAGATGAAAATATTGTCAAGCTCCAGAGCCAGAAAGACCTCGTTTCAAATCCAAATAACCATCCAGGCATATCACTAAGTATGCTTTTGATTTTTTTTTTAATCTTAACAGTGAAAAAATTATTGGTTGGCATAATTGAAAAAGTCCAGCATCAGGGAGGGGTTTGAATGTGGTTTGAGCAGGGCTCCAATTTGTTTCCACTGCCTTCTAGGTTCCCCTCTGCCTTTAGCGGCTTCACCCTCAACTTGTTTCCCACAGTAGCGACGTGGGTCCACCTCACGCCCGGAGCACACAGAATCTGCATGCTGGTATGCAAAGGGCAGGGAACAGGGAGAGATCTGCCATGGTTCCCACAAGAGGGGGCATATGATCTGCAGAGAATTTTAAAATAACAATAAAACCTACACAAGTGGTTCTATTATTATCATCACAAAGCAGTGGCAACATGAAACCAGGTCAGTGATCAAATGCTTCTCCCAGCTAGGTTTACCGCAACCACACCCAATGCCTGGCCTGTCAGTACATCTGTGCTCCAGAATTTCCGACAACCACACAGATTGGACTGGATTAAGTCAAGTACTTGCACTTAAACTGATAATCCTGGCCCAAAGGAGCTTGGAATGTGCTGATTAAGTCACTGGCTGATTCCCAAGGCAGGATCAGCTTTCCCAAATGCCTGGAGCTTCCCAGTTGGTTTGGAATGGATGAGATGGGGAAAGATCAATCACACCTGTGACCTCGGGCAAGTTACTGGGCCTAAATCTCAGATATATGCTAGATACAGTCCTAGAAGCTCTACATATATGTAAAATCCAACAGCAGGAGGTAGCTAATCTGATTATCCCTACTATCAATCAGTAGCCTAACAGAAAACAAATAGCACACTCAAGTTAAAGCCCTTGAAGGAAGGCTTATTTGCAAAGAAGCTCTTTTTAAAGGTGTAGGTTGGGTGTAGGGAATCACTAGGGAGCCTGCAGAGAGATCTAAGAATACAGCAGCTCAACTGTCACTACCCTCGGGCCTACAAGGACAAGGGGAGATGGTTTCAGCAACCAGAGAGAAGCCATGACATTCGGCTAAGAGCACAAGGCAAATTCCCAGGACAGGAAGTGGGAAATAAAAACCCCACCCTTGTTCTCCTTCTCCCAGCTATGGCAGGGACTCCTGTTGGCCAGTCCCAACAGAAAGCATAGGGTGCCATAGCGTGCTGATGGCATTCATACAGCTAGCTTCTTGGAGCAGAAATTGGAGTAGAAAGTATTTGGATTTGGGGGGACAGATTTGGAAGGACAGAGAGAAGATATCTAACACACTCCATTTTATGGACAGGGAAACTAAGATTTGGAGAGGTTAAGTCATTCATCTGATCCAGAGCATATACTCTTTTCTTTTTTTTAAATTTTTGTTTATTTGTCAGACAGAGCACAAGTAGGGGGAGCAGCAGAGGAAGAGGAAGGAAGCAGGATCCCCGCTGAACAAGGAGCCTGATGTGGGGCTCAATCCCAGGAACCTGCATGACCCAAGCCAGCAGCAGACACTTAAAGGAGCCCCCAGGCATCCCAAACATAAACTCTTTTTATTCCTTTTTCTTTTCTCCCCCTCCCCCACCAGCTTTACTGAGGTCTAATTGCCAAATCGGAGTATATACTTTTATACTGTACAGTCTTTCAGAGCAAGTAAAACCGAAGGTGGAGGGCCAGATACATAATATATGCTTCACAGATGTTATTTTTCCACTTCATTTTAGTCTCCACTGGCAAAAAGAAACCACTGATAAAATCAGAATGTCCAGATTCTTCCCAGACAGGAGCTCCCCCCAGCAAATGAACTAAGGCTCCCTCCCAGGGAGTGGGCCCATCTTGCAATCCACACTGTGCCGAAGCGCCCCAGAGACCACAATATAAATGTAAAAGACATGCTGCTTTTCCTCTCTGCATTTCTAAACTAACTCGAATCACTGACTATACACGAAAATAAATCAAAATGTGAGAGTCTGTGAACAGTATCCATTCAAGGTGCAATTGATTTGTTACACAATGCACACCATAACCAGAGCCACACAGACTAAGTAAACAGGATGTCTGACTATATGCACATTCTCCAGCAAGAAGTGCCTGCATGGCCCCTCTTCCCCAAAAAATCAAAGTGTCCGACTGGCTTCCTCTTAATCCAATTCACACTTGCCTCATTCTTGTAGGAAAGGTATTATTTATCATTCCAGTGTCACCGGTGGGCTCAGAAGGGTGACATGATTTACCTATTGTCAAACGAGTTTTCATAACAGCCAAACTCCATTTGACACATTCCTTTCAGCAAACCAAATGTGCTGTCGGTCCATACCTTGAATGTGTCAAAATAATTTGCAAGCGACACCCACATCCCCATTCCGTTTGATAGACTTGGGTTAGTCATTTGGAAGAGTTGCTAAGGAGATTATTCAGTAAAGAGGAATGCCAGAAAATCAGAGCTGCGGGGGCTTCGCCTCACTTGGTTGAGGCTGATAATTAATTACAATACTGCCGTGTACAAGAGCTGATGGTGGGCAGGGTGTGGCTGCTAGTCCCCAGGTTCCCATATCTCTTCAAATGCTCACAAGCACCCAATGAGGGGGTACTTCTGTCTCTGCTGTTTAACAGAGGAGCAGTATGAGTCTGGAGAGATTGTCACTGGCCTGGAGGCAGGGTCAGCTTCTTGAGCATACAACTTTAGAAAGGACTAATACTCAGCTCAAAGCTCTACTGTTGCCATCTTGAAATCCTTATCAACTTCTGAACAATGGGACCTGCATTTGCATCTTGCACTGGGCCCTGCAAATAATGGAGCAAGCCCTGCCTGGAGTCGGGACTAGGCACTGGACTAAGCAGAGGGGTCAACAAGAAGGTCAAGTGCCTGCTTTCATGGAACTGCCATCCCACCAAGGTTGAGAAAGATGGCAATAAAGGGAACAGCAAGATAACTAGAGATCATGACGAATGCTGTGAAGAAAGTAAACTGAGGAATGGGATCAAGTGAATGTGGGTGGGCAGGGCGCCACCTTATACAGGGTGATCCCCTCCAAATAGGTGACACTTACTAAGGTGTGATGCTGAGGAAGAGCCAGCCCAGCAGGAGAGGAGCCAGGAGAGAGGCTTGTGCCAAGAGAGTGCCAGCGAGAACAAAGATCAGAGGAGGCAGCAGTCAGACATGCTAAAGAGCCAGGAAGAGACCGAAGTCCCTCAGCTGTATGATGGGGCTGAAGCATAGCGAGAGGCCAGGTGCAAGGAACAGTTGGGAATCAGACAGAACCCAGATCTCACGGGACCTTTTATTTATTTATTTATTTTTAAGATTTTATTTATTTGTCAGAGAAAGAAAGGGAGAGAGAGCGAGCACAGGCAGACAGAATGGCAGGCAGAGGCAGAGGGAGAAGCAGGCTCCCCGCCGAGCAAGGAGTCCGATGTGGGACTCGATCCCAGGACACTGGGATCATGACCTGAGCCGAAGGTAGCTGCTCAACCAACTGAGCCACCCAGGCGTCCCTCACAGGGCCTTTTAGGCCAAGGGTGGAAGCTTGGATGGGAGGCCAAGGACTCACACTAAGATAGCACCAGAAGTGCCGCTGAAGCATATTTAAGATTACTCAGATTATTAGGTGGAAAATGGGGGTGAGAGGAGGACAAGGGGCAGAGGAGCAAATCCCAGTTACAGTGCCACCACCCAGCACAGCGTCCAAAAGGACCAGCCGGCTAGAATGTGAGGATTGCATAAAGGCGTCCAGAGAGTCTACACATGTAATAACAACATATATAGGTACATCTATATGGTACTATGTGTGTATAAATATTTCTAAATAAAACGAAAAAAATTCAATATGCACAAATATATCATATTGCAAATTTATATCTGATGTGTTACTTTGTGCTGGGTTAGTGCGTTTTTGTATAGAAACTCAAGATTTGAAATTCCTTTGCCATCTTTGCTTATTTGAATAGTCTCCTAGGATTGCATGACGAGATGATTAACAACACCATCACCATTTAAAACTATTATTAAGCACTTCCTAAAACTACACAACCAGATCAAAATAAATGGGATTCTGGGCCCATAGAAAACAGTAATTATCCCAAATCCACAATTTCACATTTGGTTTTCCCCAGCTTGTCACTTGCATAGCTTTAAAGAACATAGCATGCTACATATTTAAAGACATATTTGGGTTTTATACTCTTAAAGACTGATTTGTCTATTCTATGTCCACTCAGCAAATGATAATAAAGAGAATACTGACAAACAAGGTGGATTGCCTGTCCTAAAGCTTCACACATATTTACTTAAGAAATCTGACAAGGTCAGAAAAACCCCCCATCCCTTTCACAGGTGAGACAACTACGTTTCACAGAATTAGTAACTCCTCCTGTGAAGGACATAATAATAAGTCATGCAGCTATTTGCTGTCAGGGTTAGGATAAACACCCAGAAAGAAGTCCTGCTGCTGTGCCATGCTCTCAACTAGAGACTGGCAGCCTGAGTTGGTAAACTATAGCCCATGGGCCAAATCTGGTCCTTTGCCTGGTTTTGTTTGTTTTTTAAGATTTTATTTATTTGCCAGAGAGAGAACAAGCAAAGGGAGCAGCAGGCAGAGGGGAGAAGCAGGACCCCTCCCTCACCCTCCCCCAACCCCCAAGAAAGGAGCCTGATGCAGGACTCCATCCCAGAATCCTGAGCCAAAGGCAGATGCTTAACTGACTGAGCCACCCAGGCGCCCCCTTTTGCCTGATTTTGTAAATAGTGTTTTATGGAAAGTTACTGGAACAGCCAAAACCATGTTGTCTACATCTACTTCGGCTATAACAGCTGAGCTGAATAGTTGTGACAGAGATTGTATGGCCCATAAAGCCTAAAATACTTATTACCTGGTCCTTTCTGGAAAACATGTGCTGATCCCTGCTTTAAACCACATAGAAAACTTATTGTCTGTGTGGCAGCCACTGTTTCAGGCATTCAGGGATAGAGAGCACGTAGAATTAATGAAGTTCCTGCTTTCATGGTGCTTATAATTATGTGATGGGTTGTGCAAGATTTTGTGTATGTGTGTACGCAGAGGGGCCATGTTCTGCTGCTAAAAATTTTGACCATCAAAAGTTAGATGATCCCTTACATCTCATTTCTTTGTTTAAAACAAACAAAAAAAAATCTGGTAGTACCAGAGCCTTGGGTGTCTTAAAATTACTTAGGAAGAAAAAGCAATTGATATGATTCTAGGGACTCTAGCAAGTTACAAGGAGTGTGGGCTCTGACCCAGCAGGGTAATTCTCATGTATAAAATACACCTGCCTATTAGAATTGTACAGCTGGTTTGTTCTTGACAAGTATGCCAATAAAAATATAATTAATAGAAACAAAGATTGCTAAAATTGATAAACATTTATATAACCAAATCTGAGCTTGCAACCGAAAAGGAAAGCTGGCAAATACTGCAGGAATTAAACTACTTTTGAATCAAAGCTCTACCTGCAGTATTTACTTTTCCCTCACGCCCTCAGTAGTCTCTATTAAGAATTTGTGATTGTGAATGTTACCACGGCAACCTGTTTAAAGGGGCTGCAAAGAGATGCACCTCAGGCTTCCCTATAGCTGACACTCGCCAGTGATGCTCATCTTTGACTAGAGGGGTGGAGTACAGACTCATGATATAACCAGCATCCTAACTGAGGGACTCGGGTGGTTTTTTTTTTTTTTTTTTTGGTCGTGTTATCAGATAATTAAGATTCATTGAATTCCTAATATGAGCTGAATCCAGGTAAGATTTCACATTTGTAATCAAAATGTGGTGAAAATCCCTCAATAGAGAATAGTTTGCTGATCATATTATCATAATTGTGGATTGAGTGATAGATGACATTAACAGTCTAAACACAGATTTTCTTCTCTTTTTAAAAATTCACTCTTAATTCTAACTTGTGGCCTTCCTTCGTGAATTTTAAAGCCACTAATTTGGGATTTGTGATTCAAATTCAATCAAAATGTATTGAGTTCCTAGCAGGTGCCTTCACATGCATCTTTCATTTAATTCTCTAACTACACAACTATTCTTGGAAGTAGATATTATCTCATCTATTTTGTAGATGAGTAAACAGAAGCTCAGAGAGGTTAACTAACTTGCCCAAGGTTACCCAGTGAGAAAAGGGAAGAGCTGACAAATTAATTAATCTACTGATGACATTGCCAGGTCCAAGCTAATGTCTATCATTGTTTAGCAATATTTTCTTCATAGATTGTTGATGATGTATGGGGGGGGGGGGATGGATATAAATGAAGCCATTATTTTCACATCTCTAACATCTCTATTCAAATCCCTAACATGTTTGATGATGACAAATAACTCCCTTACTTATCAAAATAGTTTAGAGGATTTTCTAGAAAATACTTGACTTATAGTTGAACTTCCTGAATAACCTTGAAAGAAATTGTTCCAGATATTCTCCTTTTGTTCCTCCAGACCCATCTGTCATCATTGTTCACCCTATTCTATGCTCTGGGAGGCCTTGGCAGACCAAATATCCCTTTCCTTCTGGCTTCCTTCTGGGTTCAGTCATGGGCAGCCCCATGGAAGATCAGAGGACAGAAAGAAACCAGGGTATTTATTTCCTTGACGCCCTTCCCACATGTTGACAGTGCTGCATTACTCAAGCAAATGCCAAGTTCCTTCCAGGTCACCTTATCATAAAGCTGTAGCTCTCACCAGGTTTCTGTAGAAACTCCCTCTTTTTGTGTCTTCAGGCATAAAGGGTGAACTTTCTCCCACTGCTACACTTGGGATGCTTCACCATTCCTTCTTAGTTTCCTTTAAGCCAGCCATGATCTTCACCAACAGTCCCTTTACGGACTGCTCTTAGATCCTGGTTCTTGAAAAGAGAGCTTAGATTACAGGTTTGAGACCTTCCTCCTTCCTAATACAAGAATTAATGCTATAAATTTTCCTCTCAGTGCTGCTTTTTCTATGTCCCATAAATTCAACATGAAGTCTTGCATTGAGTGCAATGTTCTCTTTTTAAAAAAGATTTTATTTATTTATTTGAGAGAGAGCAAGCATGAGACGGGGGGAAGGGAGGGGCAGAGGAAGAGGGAGAAGCAGGCTGCCCCCCTGAGCAGGAAGCCCAGTCGATGCAGGGCTCGATCCCAGTGGGACCTGAGCTGAAGGCAGACACATAACTGCTTAACTGATTGAGCCACCCAGGTACCCTTGTTTTTTCTTTTAAATTTCCCTTGTGACTTCCCTTCTGGCCCATGGATTAGTTAGAAGTATGTTGTTCAGTCTTCAAGTGTTGGGAGGTTTTTCTTTTATCTTTCTGATATTGATATCTCGTCTGATTCCTTTGTGGTTGAAGAACATGCTCTGTATGGTTCCAGTTCTAAATTTGTTAAGTTTGTTGTATGGCCCAACATGTGGCTTATGTTGGCAATGTACCATGGGCACTCACGAAGTGTGTATTCTGTTCTTGTCAGGTGGTGTGTTCTAGGAATGTCGTTTTGGTTCTGGTGGTCGGTGGTTTTGAGTTCTTCTATATCCTTACTGATTTTCTGTGTAGCTCATCCCCCCATTAACTTTTCAGGTGTAATTGTGGGTTTGTCCACTTCATCTTTCAGCTATACCATTTTTTGTTTCCTGCATCTTAGAGCTCTGTGTGTGGCACCTCGGTGACAGCCTGGCGAGGTTGGGGCTCAGCTCCTCATACCATCAGTGGAGACAGAGATAAGGGTAGGGCAATAATTTTTTCTTTACAGCTATTGCTTTCTAAACGTTTTCAGTCTTGTTAGGTTACCCTTTTCCTGGTCCTTTGGTTAAAGAAAGCAGGTTTTTGCTGGGACTCATTTGATCTGTCTCAGTAGTCTGGAACTGCCAGTTTTTTCAGCATGGTCTGGGACATATGAGTTAAATAAGAAAACCCATGTCGTTATTTGGGTCCTGAGGTCCCTAGCCAGTCTGCCTTCTGGCCACCTTTCATAGTCTTCTGACATTTGTTTTAAATTTATAATATGCTATAGTATAATAATAATTATATAATATATAATTTATATTTATAATATACATCATATAATATTATATTACATTATGTCTAGGGCTTTTACTTAGAGTAGAAAAGGATAAAATATGTTATTCCATCTTCCCAGAAGCAGAAGTCTTCATGTCAGGAACTTTGAAAAAAAAAATTAATACAAACAACTAGCTACAAAAGGTTAGATGAGCTGAAAAGCTAAACAGAGAACAGTGAAGCCACCCCAAGATTTGCAATATCAGAAAACAACTATTACTCTAGAACAGGTGGCACAAAGAGAGTACATGGTGTTACTGGAGCTCAAAAGCTGGAGCTACTCAATGGGATATTGGACCAAAGAGGGAAGGGGTAGCCCACAGACAGCAGGAACCGTGCAGGAGATATAGCCAGTAGTTATATCTCCACCACAGGTAGAAAGAGAGAAAGGAAAATACATTGGCTTATCCCCTCCTCCTTCCCTCCAGTCCCCTTCCAGTGCCTCTCAGTGGCCAAACTCAGCCAGAAGCCACTTGTCAGGGAAGTTGGGGAAATATCATTTACAGGGGTCATAAATCTGGACACCGAACAGAGCAGAGGGAAGGATGAAGCAGATCTGAAGGGAAGCAGGTACATGACTGGTACAAGGATGAATAGCTATTTCAGAAGTGCCTTGGATTTGGAGCTGAGAATCCCTAAAAGAAGGATGGGATAATGGCAAGAAAAAAGTAAGTGTGTCAGAGGCCACACGAAAATATCATTATTGGGTGGCTCAGCATGTGCTGGGGAGGAAGATGACCGGCATACCCAAAACATCCAGATAATTTCCTGAAAATCCATTCACTTTCCTCTAGCTATCACCACCTAGCCTGAAAGATAATAACCTCCCAATATTTATTCTTGTGATTCTGCTATCTTTAGACTCCAGTGTTCTGAGAACTGAGAGGAAAATAGCTCTAGAGGAATTAGGTGTGTCTCCTTCAGTGATCCTTCTCATGATGCTTTTTTTTCATTCGTTATGGAAGCAACTGCATGTACAGTAGTTTTTATGCACCTAGGAGATCTGAGTAGAAATTAGTTATGCTACCACTTTCTGATAGGTATATGAAATTATAAAGATTTATAAAATTTATAAGATTTATAAAAATGCTCTGTTTGAACAGGAAAAGGTCAACATTGCTATGAACAGATGTTCAATATCTCATGGGTAGTTTCATGGGTAGATTCATCCACGGAGAAAATCAACAGGCTTCAGATGGACAACTAACACTGTACCAATGATATTAATTTGGTGGCAACTCATGTGCAATTTCTTGGAAAGGGTCTAAGATAAATTTAATTCAGCAGTATCAGTGACATTAATAACAGAAAATGATGAATGGAAGAACTTCAGCCAAGTATTTTTTTAAAAAACATTTTATTTATTTGAGAGAGAGAGAATGAGAGAGAGGAGTGAGCATGAGAGGGGAGAAATCAGAAGGGGAAGTAGACTCCCTGCTGAGCAAGGAGCCAGATGCAGGACTCGATCTCGGGACTCCAGGATCATGACCTGAGCTGCTGCTTAACCCACTGAGCCACCCAGGTGCCCCTAGCCAAGTATTTTAAAGAATGCTTTCAAAGAATCCATTTTAATGAACAACTACTATATTCATCGAAATTCTTACCCTTTTATTATATTTGGAAAATATATATGTATTTCTAAATCTAGGAGATTAAATCAACATTTTTATAAAAATATTGTATAACTCAGAGTTGTTAGGATACTTCTCTCAATGGTGTAGAGGGGTTGGTTGGTTAGATAGTATATGAAGGAATCTATGTACTGGACAAATAAGCTATGTCTCTTCTCACAAGTAAGTAACTGTTTCAATTAAAGGTTTTCTCCTAATTAGTAGAACAAACTACAGCTGACTTTAGGGGTGTTGGAAGCCCAGTACAATAAATTATCCTTTGACTGTCATTCAAAGCAAAGAAAGAGCTACACGTTAGGCAGGGGGAGAAAAAGCATCATATGCATGGTTTATTAATAATGTACAGGAATGGCCAGCATAGTACTTGAATGAGACGAAGGTGACAAAAGTCAATTAAAATCTTGAGACAGTTTTTGAGATTTGGAATATTAATTAGAGAAAGCAACAACAGAATACTGGCATAACCAGGCACACATTTGAAATCTTATTTGTAGTTCAAGAAGCCCATTTTTTAAAGCACACTTGAGAGACTGAAAGATGCATCCAGAAAAGAAGCAATTAAACTCATTCAGAGCTGGAAGACATTAGGTCAACTCGGCACACGTAGTACAAAAGGATAGGGTGGTCATCAGGACGCTCCAGGAAAACTACCAGCACTGCTAGTTCTGTGGGACTCTTTAGTGGTTTTTGTTATAGGTTGTTTTTGGGTTTTTGGTTTTTTGGGTTTTTTGTTCTTAGCAAAGGACACTTTAAAAATACAAATACGAAAAAGTCAGTTACCAGTGTGAAGTGTAGCAGACTATTATGAATAGCTTCTTTCAACTGTAAGTGGAAGAAAGGCCATTTCCGCTCTGGTTAAGCCAATCATATCTGTTTACAATAGAATTAGAGATGCCACAGACTGGGTAGCTTGGCTTTATTTCTGTGACAGGATGTCTACTCTGCAAAAATAAAAATAACTAACATCTTTGAGAACCTTCTTGTAAACCCAGCCCTGCTGTAAGATCCTAAATGCTTCAGGATCTCCAGAATATAAGCAACAGGAAGACAGGGAAACTTCCTTGTTTTGTTTTGCCCCGTGCCTGGCACATAGTAGGTACTTGATAAATACATTATCAATGCATGGTGTTTCTCAATGAGTAATTTTTTTTAAAAAGATTGTATTTACTTATTTAAAAGAGAGAGCGTGCACATGCAAGCAAGTGAGGGGAGGGGGAGCAGAGGGGAGGGAGAGGGAGAGAGAATCTGAAGCAGACTCTATGCTCTGCATAGAGACTGACACGGGGCTCGATCTCACAACCACAAGATCATGCCCTGAACCAAAACCAAGAGTTGGATGCTTAACCAACTGTGATACCTGTAATACGCAGGCACCCCTCAATGAGATGGGTAATTTTTCTCTGTATGTATTACTTTTGTAATCTAAAAAAAAATCAATTGTTTTTTTTTATCATCTCTTGGTGGACATGCCCTTGGGCAAAGTCCCTCTCCTTGAGGCTTGGCTGGATAATCACTTACTTGTAATAAAGAACTAATGGAATATACCACTTCTGAGATTATGTTACAACATGACCTGGATTTCCCACTTGTCTTCTAGCTCTCTCACTTGCTCTTTCTGATGGAGGCTGGCTGTTATGTTGTGAGCTGTCCTGTGAAAGGGTACAGGTGGCCAAGCACTGAGGAGACCTCTGGCCATCTTCAGATGAGGAACTGAGGCCCTTAGTCCAATGTCCCATGAACAACTGGATCCTGCCACCAAATATATGAGTGAGGCTGAAAGCAGATTTCTCCAGCCTTACTTGACTCTATAGATGACTATGCTCAGCCTTGACTATGTAATCTTGTGAGAGACCCTGACTCCTCTCCCAATCCATACCTGGATTCCTGACATATAGAAACTATGAGATAAAAAGTACTTGTTGTTTTGAGCTAAGTTTGTGTAATTTATACATGGCTATAAATAGTTAATATTTCTTTCAAGACATATCTCCAAAGGAAAAGGAAACAAAAGCAAAAATGAACTTTTGGGACTTCATCAAGATCAAAACCTTCTGCACAGCCAAGGAAACAGTCAACAAAACAAATAGGCAACCCATGTAATGGGAGAAAATATTCACAAATGACACTATAGACAAAGGGCTGATATCCAAGATCTATAAAGAACTCCCCAAACTCAACACCCAAAAAAACAGATAATCACATAAAAAATGGGCAGAAGACATGAACAGACACTCCTCCAAAGAAGTAGCTAACAGACACATAAAAAAATGTTCATCATCATTAGACATCAGGGAGATTCAAATCAAAACCACATTGAGATACCACCTTATACCAGTCAGAATGGCCAAAATCAACAAGACAGTAAACAACAAGTGTTGGAGAGGATGTGGAGAAAGGGGAACCCTCTTACACTGTTGGTGGGAATGCAAGCTGGTGCAGCCACTTAGGAAAACAGTGTGGAGATTCCTGAAGAAATTTAAAATAGAGCTACCCTATGACCCTGAAACTGCACTACTGGGCATCTACCCCAAAGATACAGATGTAGTGAACAGAAGGGCCATCTGTACCCTAATGTTCATAACAACAATGGCCATAGTTGCCAAACTGTGGAAAGAGCCAACATGTACTTCAAAGACAAATAGATAAAGAAGATATGGTCCATATACACATGGAGTATTACGCCTCCATCAGAAAGGATGAATACCCAACATTGTATCTCATGGACGGGACTGGAGGAGATATACTGAGTGAAATAAGTCAAGCAGAGAGAGTCAATTATCATATGCTCTCACTTACTTGTGGAGCATAAGCAATAACATGGAGGACATTGGGTAAAGGAGAGGAGAAGTGAGTTGGGAGAAATTGGAGGGGGAGACAAACCATGAAAGACTGTGGATTCTGAGAAACAAACTGAGGATTTTGGAGGGGAGGGGGATGGGGGTTGGGAGGGCCTGATGGTGGGCATTAAGGAAGGCATGTATTGCATGGCGTACTGGGTGTGGTGCATAAACAATGAATCTTGGAACACTGAAAAAATAAAATAAAATTTAAATAATAAAAAAAATAAAGTATGCAATTAAGGAAAAAATAAATAGCCAATACACGAGTCTACAGGAAAAAATGGTCTTTCTAAAGTTGGGTTTTGGGTGTGGTTTTTTAAAAGATTTTATTTATTTGAGAGAGAGAGAGCAAGCAGGAAGAGAAACAGAGGGAGAGGGTTAAGCAGACTCTATGCTGATCATGGAGTCCAATGCAGGGCCCAATCCTGGGACCCTGAGATTATGACCTGAGCTGAAATCAAGATTTGGTCGTTTAACCTACCGAGCCATCCAGGGACCCCAGTGGCTTTTGTTGTTGTTGTTGTTTGGGGTTTTTTTTTTTTTGGTAACAACATTCTAATTTTCTACTTTCAGCTCTTTATGAAATGAGCTACTATTTCTCAAAAATTGGCTTTGCTTTGGCAATGTGGTAACAGCTACTCCTTCCATGACCAAAATATGGAGGCACTATTACAATCGAAAATTTATTTTCCCATTCTAATATGTAGTATATATCCACAAAAGGGGCTTTAAACCATTCCTAGAAAATTATAATCAAGTCCAAATTCTAAAAATACTTTAAAAATCCATTACATTTATTCAACACTACATTGCACATACCATAATAATACTAAGTATGAAAATTATCTTCAGACACCTTCCTATTAAAGTGAAAATGGGCTCTATCTGGTTCTATCTATGGTATAATGACATCTGTCTGTTTCAATCCTTATAGGCAGACAACAGCTGTACAAAGGAGTCCCAAGGAGTCACACCATTTCACCATTCCATTCTAAATACGGTATCCCCCCTTACCTGTGGGGGATACTTTCAGTGGATGCCTGAAACTGTGGATAGTACCAAACCCTCTATAGAGTTGGCCCTTGAACAACATGGGTTTGAACTGCATAAATCCACTTATATGCAAGTTGTTTTTTTGATATAGTACAGTACTGTAAGCACATTTTTTCTCCCATATGATTTTCATTACAGTTTATTTTCTCTAGCTTCCTTTATTTTAAGAATACAGTATATAGTATATATCACCTCAAAATATGTGTTAATCAACTGTTTATCAATTAGGGCTTCCAGTCTAACAGTAGCCTAGTAGTTAAGGTTTTTTAAAGATTTTATTTATTTATTTATTTATTTGAGAATGAATGAGAGAGAGTGTGGGCGGGGGAAGCAGACAGAGCTGGATAAGCAGACTCCAAACTGAGTGTAGAGCCCAAGAAGAGGCTCAATCTTATGACCCTGAGATTATGGCCTGAAACAAAATCAAGAATCAGATGCTTAACTGACAGAGCCACCCAGGCTCCCCACTATTAGTTAAGTTTTGGGAAAGTTAAAAGTTTAGGCAGATTTTCAACTGTACGGGGGGCTGATGCCCCTAACCCCATGTTGTTCAAGGGTCACTGTATATTGTTTTTTCCCCCTATACAAACATATGTACCTATGATACAGTTTAATTTATAAATCAGGCACAGTAGGTTAACAATAATAATAAAATAAAACAATTATAGCAATATCCTGTACTAAAAGTTACGTGAATGTGGTCTCCCTCTCTCAAAATATTTTATTGGAATGTACTCACATTCCAATAAATGATGATGATGTGAGATGATAAAATGCCAACGTGATAAAGTGAAGTGAACTACACAGGCCTTGTGACCTAGTGTTAGTCTACTACTGACCGTCAGTCAGTAAGTCAGAAAGGAGATCACCTGCTTCTGGACCGTGGCTGACAGCAGAATAATTAAAACCATAGAAAGCAAAACCCAGATAAGGGAGGATTACCATATGGATAACACCCTGTTTTCTGGCCCCCAAGTTCTAATGCTTCCTATACATTATAGCTTACTTTTGTATTACCAATGTTATAAACCTTACATTTTATAAGATACATCTAATACTTTAATGGAACCAAAGAAATTTAAGCTTTGACACTGGAAGGCTCTTAGAGTGCCAAACACACTGAGTCCATCTTTGGTTCTGCACCTAGTTCATGCCCACACAATGAACTGTCAGGCTTATGTGCTCCAGACCCCAGTGGAGGTTAATGTATATCCTAACTGGAATGTGGGAAGGCTTGTTCTGATCTTTCGTAAAGTGTCATGCAGAGGGCTCCACTTTAGATAACTAGAAACCTGTGACCGTACCACCATGCCCCTCACTCCACAAAAGCCGGGGATTAAGGTATGGACTGGGCAAAGAATGAGGGTAGAAAACACCACTGAATCATCTGTCAGCCCGATCCCCTTTGTCAGTAAGTTATCCTAAAAAAACTCTGTGTAAATGGTATGAAGTGCCTTGCTTTGTTTTTTCTGTCTCAAAATACCTGCTCAGAAGAATACTTTACTGAACCTCTTCTACCTTCTAACACAAGGATCTTAGAGTTAACATTACGAATAGCAAGTATTATTCTACTTAATTAAAATAAGCCTCTTAGCATGTAGCTTTACCAAAGCCCTTTTACTTGTCTCCTCAGACTGGAGGTATTCTGTTTTATCACTGACAAGTACCTGGCATATGGTAGAAACTCAGAACTTTATGCCTAATGAATCCATATGTGAACTTCACCCTCCTTCATTCATTCAAAAGTACTTCACCATAGTGCTAGCCCTCAAGGCCTGATGGGAAAGGGAAGGAAATACACAAATAATCATGATATAACATAGTAATAATAATTACTTTGAGAAGTGTTCAAAATGACATAGAGGATTTATTAAAAATATACAAATCCCTGGACCCCAGCCTTCATTTTACTTTATTTTTTAAAGATTTTATTTATTTATTTCACAGAAAGAGATCACAAGTAAGTAAAGAGGCAGGCAGAGACAGAGGCGAAAATAGGCTCCCTGCCGGGCAGAGAGCCCCATGTGGGGCTTGATCCCAGGACCCTGAGATCATGACCTGAGCCGAAGGCAGAGGCTTAACCCACTGAGCCACCCAGGTGCCCCCATTTTAATGTTTAACTTAGAATGTGTGGGGTGTTATAGTCAATCATTTTCCATAAAGGGTCAAAGAGTAAATGTTTTTGGCTTTGCCAGCCATACAAATTCCGCTGTAACTACTCAACTCCACAACTGCAGTGTAGACAACACATAAATGAATGGATGTGGCCATGTTCCATTAATGCATTACATATAGACACTAAATTTCAACTTTGTATGATTTTCTCATGGAATATAATATTATTCTTTTAATTGTTTTCAACCATTTAAAAATATAATAACCATTCTTAGCTTGTGGACTATACAAAAACAGGGAGCCAGCCAGATTCGGCCTGTGGATTATACTTTGCCAACAGATGGCAGAGAGGAAAGAGTACAGACTCTGGAATTATCCTGACCTCACTTGATTCCAGCTTTGCTCTTTACTAGGTTGTAACCTGGGGAACTACTTACCCATGTGAGCATGCTTCTCCACCTGAGTGATGAGTACCTTCAGGAATACCTACTTCATCCTTGAGGTGGCAAGAAACTGGATGAGCGACAAAGAGAAGGAGAGGGAGGGAGAGAGAGAGGCTAAAAAGGCCTGAATGCTAAAACAACAACTGTGCTACTTGAACTATCACAGTAAACATGTTTTCTTTTTACATGCCAATCAGGGAACTAATTTGGACATGGGATTTAATTAAATGCATTTGGCTGCATCACTAATATACTCCTTTTTCTTCATCATATTCTTTTACACAGTAGTCATTTCTTCTTGACATTTGTTATTGTAATATGATGAGACCTCACCATAATGTGTCATGGAGTGCACCAGGCAGCATCTTTTATTTTTATATGACTAGGTTTTAATGGGATTTTACAATTTAGCTCTAGGATGTCTAGCCTGCCAAATCATTCAGCAAATGCTAAGGAAATTGTCTTAACTAGCACACCGCAAGTAAATGGTTCAATTTAATACATCATAAAAATAATTTTTTTAAAAAAGGAAAATAAAATGGGTAGGAAAAAATCATTTTGGAGAAAATCCTAGATTTCTCTTCAAATAAGATTTTAAGGAACAAAGTTTACCTTATATTTCTTCCATTTAAAAAGGGACAGGCATTATAGCTACTCTGATCATGATTCCTCCTCCTTCCCCTCAAAAAGACACTCTCATTGTTTAATCACATTACTTTGCACTGTGCCTGACAAGTGGTCAGTCCTCCAAACTCATTTCAACAATCTGTCCCTGACAAAGGGGAGTCTTACAGGAATAATGCCTTAACCAGAGACAATGAATGTTCTAATAATAGGATATTATGCATTAGACTAGAAGCAAATGGATAGTGGTGAGAGTGGTAAGGCAGTAGAGTTTTAGACAGAAAATAAGCCCATCCTTGTGATATGTGGGATCCAAGAAAAAAACTACAAATGGAGACCACATAGCACATTGAAATATATAGAAGTTATAAATCAGCCTATCTCCCAGCTAGCAACTCACCCATGGCTCTGTAGCCCAATGTCTAGGAATAGTCCTCCACCCTGGATGTTAAAACAGCATGGGAATACTTGGTAGGACAGGGTAAAAGGTAGACCTGAACTTAGGGCCAAGCCTTCTGAGGGGTGATGGGACTAAAAAATTATTTGGATTCATGATCAAGTTCAGCTAGGTTTCAGGATCAACATACAAAAAGTTATTTGTATTTCTAGTCACTAGCAATGATCAATCCAAAACCAAAATTCAGAAAATAATTCCATTCCTAGTAACATCAAAAAGAATAAAATACTTAGGCATAAGTTTTTAAAATTTAAATACAATTAGCCAACATAGAGTACATCATTAGTTTCAGATGTAGAGTTCAGTAATCCATCAGTTGCATTAAGAGTGTTCATCACAGCCACATGTGCCCTCTTTAATGCCTGTCACCTACTCCCTTCCCTCTAGCAATCCTGTTTGTTTCCCAGAGTTAAGATTATCTCTCATGGTTCGTCTCCCTCTCTGATTTCTTCCCATTTAGTTTTCCCTCCTTTCCCCTATGATCCTCTGTGCTATTTCTTATATTCCACATATGAGTGAAACCATATGATAATTGTCTTTCTCTGACTGACTTATGTTACTCAGCAGAGTACCCTCCAGTTCCACCCATATCGATGTAAATGGTTAAGATTTCATCCTATTTGATGGCTGAGTAATATTCCATTGTATATAAATACCATATCTTCTTTATCCATTCATCTGTCAGTAGACATCTGGGCTCCCTCCACAGTTTGGCTATAGTGTACATTGCTGCTATAAACACTGGAGTGTAGGTGCCTCTTCAGATCACTACACATCTATATCTTTAAGGTAAATACCTAGTAGTGCAATTGCTGGGTTGTTGGGTAGCTCTATTTTTAACTTCCTGAGGAACCTCCATTCTTTTTCCATAGTGGCTATACCAGCTTGAGTTCCCACCAATAATGTAAGAGAGTTCTCTTTCTCTGCATCCTCGCCAACACCTGTTGTTTCCAGAGTTGTTAATATTTACCATTCTGACTGATGTGAGGTGGTATCTCTTTGTGGTACTGATTTTTATTTCCCTGATGTCAAGTGATGTTCAGCCTTTTTCATTTGTCTGTTGGCAATCTGTATGTCTTCTTTGGAGAAATGTGTGTTTATGTCTTTTGCCCATTTCTTGACTGGACTGTTTGTTTTTTAAGTGTTGAATTTGCTAAGTTCTTTATATTCTTGCCTTTTAACTGATAGGTCATTTGCAAATATTTTATTCCATTTCTTAGGGTGACTTTTAGTTTTGTTACCTATTTCCTTTGCTGTGCAAAAGCTTTTTATCTTGATGAAGTCCCAATAGTTCATTTTTGCTTTTGTTTCCCTTGTCTTTGCAGATGTGTCTAGCAAGAAGTTGCTGCAGCTGAGGTCAAAGGGGTTGCTGCCTGTGCTCTTCCCTAGGATTTGGATGGATTCCAGTCTCACATTTAGGTCTTTCATCTATTTTTAATTTATCTTTGTGTATAGTGTAAGACAATAGTCCAGTTTCATTCTTCTGCATGTGGCTGTCCCAAAACCATTTGTTGAAGAGGCTGTCTTTTTTCCATCGGATACTCTTTCCTGCTTTGTCAAAGAGTAGTTGACCGTAGAGTTGAGGGTCCATTTCTGGGTTCTCCATTCTGTCCCACTGATCTGTGTCTGTTTTTGTGCCAGTACCATACTGTCTTGATGATTACAGCTTTGTAATAGAGCTTGAAGTTTGGCATTGTGATGCCACCAGCTTTGCTTTTCTTTTTCAACATTCCCCTGGCTCTTCAGGGTCTTTTGTGGTTCCATACAAATTTTAGGGTTATTTGTTTCAGCTCTGTGAAAAAAGTGGGTGATATTTTCACAGGGATTGCAATGAATGTGATTGCTCTGTAGTGTAGACACTAACAATATTTATTCTTTCAATCCATGACCATGGAATGTTTTTCCATTTCTTTGTGTCTACCTCAATTTCACTCATAAGTGTTTTGTACTTTTAGACTACAGGTCCTTGGGCGCCTGGGTGGCTCAGGGAGTTAAAGCCTCTGCCTTTGGCTCAGGTCATGGTCTCAGGGTCCTGGGATCGAGTCCCATGTCAGGTTCTCTGCTCGGCAGAGAGCCTGCTTCCTCCTCTCTCTCTCTCTGCCTACTTGTGATCTCTGTCTGTCAAATAAACAAATAAAATCTTTTAGACTACAGGTCCTTTACCTCTATGGTTAGGTTTATTCCAAGTTATCTTATGCAAATGATTTCTGCACATCGATTTTATATCATGCCACATTTCTGAATTCCTATATGAGTTCTAGCAATTTTGGGGTGGAATCTTTTGGATTTTCCACATACAGTATCATGTAATCCGCAAAGAGTGAGAGTTTTACTTCTTTGCCAATTCAGATGCCTTTTATGTCTTTTTGTTGTCTGACTGCTGAGGCTAGGACTTCTGGTACTATGTTGAACAACAGTGGTGACAGGGACCATCCCTCCCATGTCCTGACCTTAGGGGAAAAGCTCTCAGTTTTTCCCCAGTGAGAATGATATTTGGTGTGGGCTTTTCATAGATTCCTCTTATGATAATGAGGGATGTTCCCTCTATTACTACACTGTGGATAGTTTTAATCAAGAAAGGATGCTGTATTTTGTTAAATGCTTTTTCTGCATCAGTTGAAAGGATCATATGGTTCTTGTCCTTTCTTTTATTAATGTGATATATAATATTGATTGATTTATGGATGTTGAACCACTCTTACAGCACAGGAATTAATCCTACTTAGTTGTGGTGAATAATCCTTTTAATGTACTATTGGATCCTATTGGTTAGTATGTTGGTGAGAATTTTGGTATCAGTGTTCATCAGGAATACTGATCTGTAATTCACCTTTTTGATGGGGTCTTTGTCTGGTTTTGGGATCAAGGTGGTGTTGGCCTCATAAAATGAATTTGGAAGTTTTCCTTCCATTTCTTTCTTCTTTCTTTTTTTTTTTCAAAACAGCTTCAGAAAAATAGGTATTAATTCTTCTTTAAATGTTTGGTAGAAATCCCCTGGGAATATATCCAAGCTTGGACTCTTTGTTGGGAGATTTTTGATTACTGCTTCAGTTTCATTTCTGGTTACGTGTCTGTTCAGGTTTTCTATTTCTTCCTATTCATTTTCTGATAGTTTATATGTTTCTGGGAATGCATCCATTTCTTTCAGACTGCCTGTTTCTTGGCATGTAGCTGGTTATAATATGTTCTTATAATTGCTTGTATTTCCTTGGTGTTGGTCATTTTCTCCCCTCTTTCATTCATGATTTTATTAATTTGGGTCCTTTCCCTTTTCTTTTTGATAAATCTGGCTAGGGGTTTATTAATCTTACTAATTCTTTCAAAGAACAAGCTACTAGTTTTGTTGATCTGTTCTATTATTCTTTTGATTTCCATTTCATTGACTTCTGCACAAATTTTACTAATTCCTGTTTCCCACTTGGTTGAGGCTTTATTTGTTGTTCTTTCTCCAACTACTTTAGGTGTATGGTTGGGTTTTGTATTTGAGGCTTTTCTTATTTCTTGAGAAAGGTTTGTGTTGCTGCTATGCACTTCCCTCTTGGGACCACCCTTGCTGCATTCCAACGGTTCTGAACTCTTGTGTTTTCATTTTCATTTGTTTCCATGAACTTTTTAAAATTCTTCTTTAATTTCCTGGTTCAGCCATTCATTTTTTAGTGGGATGCTCTTTAACCTCCAAGTATTTGAATTACTTCCAAATTTCTTCTTGTGATTGAGTTCAAATTTCAAAGCATTGTGGTACAAATATGCAGGGAATAATTCCAATCTTTTGGTACTCATTGAGACCTGATTTGCGACCCAGTATGTGATCTATACTGGAGAATGTTCCATGTGCACTAAAGAAGAATGTATATTCTATAGCTTTAGGATGGAATGTTCCATATATACCTGTGAAGTCCATCTGATCCAGTGTGTCACTCAAAGCCTTGGGCATAACTTTAAAAATGTAAATGGAAAATGTATACTCTGAAAACTATAAAAACATTTTTTTTAATTAAAGAAAACCTAGGGCACGTGGGTGGCTCAGTGGGTTAAAGCCTCTGCCTTTGGCTCCAGGTCATGATTCCAGGGTCCCAGGATCAAGCCCCATCTCGGGCTCTCTGCTCAGCAGGGAGCCTGCTTCCCACCCCCCCTGCCTGCCTCTCTGCCTACTTGTGATCTCTGTCAAGTAAATAAATAAAATATTTTTTAAAAAAAAGAAAGAAAGAAAACCTAAATAAATGGAAAGACATCCCCTGTTCAGATTAGAAGACTTAGTATTGTTAAGATGGCAATACTTCCCAAATCAATCAATCAATAGATTCAACACTATCCATGTCAAAATTTCAGCTGGTGACAAATTGATCCTACAATTTACATAATGCAAGGGATCCAGAATAGCCAAAAAAAAAAAAAAAAAAAAAAAAAAAACCTTGAAAAAAGAAAAGCCAAGTTAGAAGACTCATACTTCTTAATTTAAAACACACACACACACACACACAAAGCTATGGTAATCAGTAGTCAAGGCAATGTGTGTATATCTATAAGGGTAGATAGATAAATAAAATAGTATTTTAAAATCTAGAAGCATAACCTCACATTTATGGTCAATTGATTTTCCACAAAAGTGCCAAGACAATTTAATGAGGGAAATAGTATTTTTTTCAACAAATGGTGTTGGGATATTCACAAACAAAAGAAGAGATTTGATCTCTACCACATAGAAAATTTGATTCAAAGGGAATTACAGACCTAAACTTAAGAGATAAAATTTTAAAACTCATAAAAGTTAGGAGTAAATATTGCATTAGGCACAACCTTCTTAGATACAATACCAATAGCACAAATGACAAAATAAAAATAGATAAATCAGACTTCATAAAAAATTAAGACCTTTTGTGCTTCAAAGGATGCCTTCAACAACAACAACAAAAAAGACAACCCACAGAATGGGAGAAAATATCTGCAAATCATACATCTGATAAGGGACTTGTATCCAGACTATACAGAGAACCCTCACAACTCAAGTGTAAAAAAGACAAATAACCCAATTTTAAAATGGACCAAGAACTGGAATAGACATTTCTCCAAAGAAGGTATAGAAATGGCCAATAAATACATGAACAAATGCTCAGCATCCTAACTCATTAGGGAAATGTAAATCATAGTCCTAATGAGATACCACTTTACACCCACTAAAACAGCTATAACAAAAAAAATAAAAAGATAAAACAAAAAAACATGACAAAAATGTGTGTTGGCAAAGATGAGGAGAAAATCAGAGCCCACATCCATTTCTAGTGTGAATGTGAAATGGTGCAGCCACTTTAGAAAAACAGTTTGGCATTTCTTCAAAAAGTTAAAAACATGAGCAAATAATGCTCTTCCATCTTTTTGTGTCTTCTTCAATTTCTTTCATGAGTGTTCTGTAGTTTCTCAAGTACGGGTAGTGAGCCTGGTGGTGGGTATTAAGGAGGGCATGTATTGCATGGAGCACTAGGTGTGGTGCATAAACAATGAGCTTTGGAACACTGAAAAAATAGAATAAAAGAAGTTTAAAACACTAATTTATTATATTGCCTAGCAAAATGCACATTTAGGTAGCTAAAAGAAGTGAAAATACATGCCCACACAAAAACTTGTATCTGAGTGTTCACAGCAACATTATTCCTAGTAGCCACAAAGTGGAAACAAAGCAAATGTTCATGAACTGATGAATGGACAATGTAATATTTGACAATAAAAAGGAGTGAAGCACTATTACATGCTACAACACAGATGAACCTTGATAACATTGTGCTAGATGAAAGAAGTCAGCCACAAAATACCACATATGATATGATTCCATTTATATGAAATGTCTGGAATAGGCAAATCTGTAGGGACAGAAATGAGAATACTGACAGCCAAAGGCTGAGGATGTTGGGAAGAAATGGGGAATAGCTGCTAATAGGTGTGGGTTTCTTTTTGAAACATTTTTTAAATGTTCTAAAATTCATTGTGGTGGGAAGGCTGGGTGGCTCAGTTGGTTGGGCAGCTGCCTTCGGCTCAGGTCATGATCCCAGGGTCCTGGGATCGAGTTCCACATTGGGCTCCTTGCTTGGTGGGGGGCCTGCTTCTCTCTCTGCCTCTGCCTGCTTCTCTGCCTGCTTGCGTGTACTCTCTCTCTGGCAAATAAATAAAATCTTTAAAAAAAATTCATTGTGGTGATGGCTGTATACTAAAAACCATTGGATTGTACACATTAAATGAATTGTGTGGCATGTGAATATATCTCCAAAAGCTATCTTAAAGACCTCTAAAACTACAGCACCCAATTATTTGAGTAACTGAGTCTGTCTAGACACCACCTTAGGGTGACCCAACTTGAAACAAAACACAAAGGCTGTGGCTTTCTCTTCCTATCCCCCACCCTCATACGTGCAAGCTCTCAGTCTCATATTCTCAAGCTGTGAGATCCCAAATAAGTTCAAAGGCCATTCTTCTTTAGTTGTTGATCACTCTCAAGTGTTTACTCAATTTTCTTACAAGAGTAAAAAGAAAAATAATCTTCAGACTTGGATATTTGTCACATGTGGGGTCCTTTAAAACTTGGGTTCTTCTTATCTGTGTCTAAGGGCAGAATGAGAAGAAATTTTTAGGAGGCCCACCAAAGCACATGGAGAAGATCACTGGAAGCTAGTGGACCCCTAGTTACTTCTCGTTAGCCCTTTAGTTCTCTTGAGAGAACATGAAAAACCTGTCAGTGTCCTCCTCTTTTTTTTTTTAAAAAGACTTTATTTATTTATTTGACAGAGATCACAAGCAGGCAGAGAGGCAGGCAGAGAGAGGAAGGGAAGCAGGCTCCCTGCAGAACAGAAAGCCTGACGCGGGGCTCAATCCCAGGACCCGGGGATCATGACCTGAGCTGAAGGCAGAGCTTTAACCCACTGAGACACCCAGGTGCCCCTCCTCCTCCTGATTGAAGGCTGAGCATTGCCAGGTTAGATTAGTTGCCTTGACTCCCACACTACTCATGGGTGAAGATTGAGAGGGTTTGTTTAAATGTATTTTAACTTAAATCCTAAGACAACCTATATGGTCTAGGATGAGAACTGGCAAACCTTTTCCTCAAGGGACAGATATTAAGTATCTCAGGCTTGTTGGCCATACATTTATATAGTCTATGACTGCTTTCAAGCAACAACACAACTTAGATAAATGGGTATGGCTGTTTTCTAATGAAACTTTATTTATAAAATCAGGTAAGGGGCCCACAAGCCTAGTTTGCCACTCCCTGGTCTACGGAAGCCCTGTACTATCTTAAAACCAAGACTTCTGATGTGACAGACCACACAGTTGAGAGATAATCTGTCTCTAACTTTCATGGTATTTTTCTCCTCACCTCTCTAAAGTGGATCCAGGCTTTATATCCCAAAGAACTCAGCTCCCCTTGCCCCAGGGGAGAGTTAAAGACTGTATTTTTAATAACCTTCCAATCACAGAGCAATATAATGATAATTATAATAATAGCTAACATTTACTAAAGGTTTAGTAAGTACCAGGCATGGTGTAAAGCATGTTTTATGACAATTAAATTATTTCATCATCACCATAACCCTATACAATGGACGCCATTAGCTAGGAAACATGTTAGAGAGCTCCAACACATAGATGGCTCTGGAAAGAGATTTCAACCTGGGCAGAGCCCATAATTTTAACTGCTACAAGTATTAGAGTGCTAGAACCTGGTGTGGCACAGATAGAAGTTTTTAAAAATTGAAGGAAAGTTAAGTAGTCTGACCCTAGAAAGCTGGAGTCCCCTAAAGCCAGGGAAATGGAAAGGCTCAATGAAGATGAAGACCTGTGCGCCTTTCCTACACAGAGCTTACAGGTTGACAAAAGCTTTGGTGGGATAAGTACATGGGTCTCTGGGGGACTGAGCCTCAAAGTTTAATCATATTGAAAGATGGTATGAAGTCCCGGTAGTTAGGTCTGTCATGGAAAAAAGGAAAGAGGGGTGCCTTCAGAATTCCCTTCCCTCAAGTAAACCCAGGTGAAGGAGAAACAGAACAGTCACCACTAACTGGTTTTCCCGGACTCTTATAAGACCTTAGAACCATTTTCCAGTACTGAGAGGAAGAGTGGCCAAAATAATGCTGAGTAGACATCATGCCAACTAGATTGCTGAGATCTAAGTTAATGCAATTTAATTTGGCAAGCTAAAAAAACAAATGTTTCCTTGACACCAAGAATCACAGAACAAATTTCATGGTACAAAATTGGGGGAATGCTGGAGACATTGGAGAGGAATGATGACGAGATCCAATCTGGTGACAGAACACAGAATAAGTTTGTGTGTTTTAACTGTTTAAAGGAGTAGCGGAGTAGTGGTCATTGGAGGAAATAGTTCTGAGGAATGAGTGGAGGAGAGGTTGATGTAAATAACCTAATCAATCTTTATATATCATAGCAGGAAGTTACTCAGCACCTAAGCACCCAGACCAAAACTCGCTTTCTGTTTCGGTGCTAAACAGTACTGGGACAAAACTATAAATTTAGTTCCCTTCTCCAAGGAATACCTGCTGCTGGTAGGTAAGACCAAACTAACTACTCAAGACTAACAACTTGCTCATCAACATTTGTTTCAAAGTATCATCTCGTGCCCACCAATCTAAAATTAGTATCCCCTTAACTCAGCCCAATTCCAGTTTCTTCCTTGCAAGACTTGCCTTAAATCACCCAAAACTTTAAACATATCTGTCTCTCTCATCTCCCCTTTCTGAGACTCTAGTAAGATTCCGGGAAAGTGACCTTCCTAAGCAGTAAATCTAACAAACTGAAATTTGCCTAATAAACAAGGTTTTCTAGTGGTTTTTCTGAGTGTCAGTTGACAACCCAAAGAAGATAAATTAAAAAGTAGTAGGAAATGAAAAACTATTAGAGATACTGAAGTAATCCCCCAAAACAAAAATGGTTAAAAGAGTCTCCCTCTGGTGGTGGGGAGGGATAGAGCAGGAGACAACTATATTTCCTGTTAAGCCTTTCTGTACCAATAGCTTTTTTTTTTTTTTTGTACCAATAGCTTTTTAAATCATGTGAGCATATTTCTAGGGTAAAATATATTTAAAAGTTTTAAATATTAGTAACAGTAACACGTGGCTAGGAGACCATTTCTAGAAACCTTTGTTTATACCAGGAGAGCTGGTATTCCTCTTCCTGGATTCAGCCCTGAAAACATAATATAATACTGAGCTAACAAAGAAACATTACAAGTTATGTCCATCCCTGTGGCACAAACATAAAAGTCATAGCTAATAGACATATTTTACAAGCACAGAAATGAGGCCAAGAGAATTGAAATTATTGCCCAGGTCCATAATGCACCCTTTACCTGCTGCTGTAGAACTATCTAGGTAATCATGATGTGTGTGAATTGGTCTTACCTGGGATTGGATCCCTCTCCCCCAGCTGCTCTCACCACACATTTTCCCAGCCAATTCCTACTCTTAACTCACCTTCAGTAAGAAAAGATCACAGGGAAAGAAGTCATTTTTCTTAGAGGACAGACCTTTTCCCTCAGCCCCAATTATTTTTTAATCTCAAACCTTAGAGAAGAAATTACCTTTTCAGATTGGAAACCCTGAGTTTCTGCCTCACTCCAGCCTGAGTTTACATACTGAGTACCCTCCTGTGAAGGCACTCTGTTCCAGAAGTATTTGAAAGCCTGATGGGGGAACAAGTCGGGGGTTATGGAAGTTCGTTGAGAGGTCTCAGCAAACCAAATGCACATAGGCTTCAGTTCAAAGAATAAATAGGTATGTGAAGAACTTCTTTGAAAGTACATTTTTGGATAAACACACACACATACATACACAAATGGCATATGCAAACAGCCTCTTTCCACAGCCAAACACCATAAAGTAAGTTGAGTCTGGATCTCAGAATGTCCTCTTCCCTGAACCTGGAAACAAAAAGAAGCTATCCACTAAGTCAAGTTCCCCTCACTTCAGAATCCAATCCCAGAACTGGCTAAGAGACACATTCAGGACAGTGATACAGCTTATTTTTTTAAATACTCCAACCCCTTGTTGGGGTGAAAGCTAGTAGAAATACCAGTAAGTATGCACTGAACAATCGTTCATTTAACAACATCTACTAAGTGTCTCGACACAGCAGACATAGCTTGAGACTCTAGGGGTCGGGGTAAACAAGACCAGAGTCTCTGACAACAGAAAGTCCCAAACTAGTCATCTGTACACAGTACGCACATCATAAATATCAGTGATCAAATGAATCAATAAATAAATTTAAACATTAAGTCAAAAGATAACAAAATCACTCTCGGGTTGGACTTTTCCAATTATCTTTTTTTTTTTTATATTTTATTTACTTATTTGACAGACAGAGATCACAAGTAGGCAGAGAGGCAGGCAGAGAGAGAGGAAGGGAAGCAGGCTCCCCGCTGAGCAGAGAGCCCGATGAGGGGCTCGATCCCAGGACCCTGGGATCATGACCTGAGCCGAAGGCAGAGGCTTTAACCCACTGAGCCACCCAGGCGCCCCAGGACTTTTCCAATTATCTTATAACACATTTTAAAATGCTAATACAAAGTAGCTAGGGTGGAAAAATAGTCAATTATAGGAAATATATATGATACTACCTTAGAGAAAAAGGACAATACAAACTCTATATATGGTTTTGTTTGTTAACAAGAAATATATAGGAGGGGGAAAAACCTATAATGCAACAATCCAAAATGTTAACCGTGCTTTTCTTTAAGTAATTTCTAATTTCTTATTTTCATATTTTTACTTTTCCCTTTTTTTCAATTTTTCTATAGTAAGCACACGTTGTTTGTATGGGGGGGGGCAGACTGTTTTCATAAGAAGAAAACATGGCTATGGTGATTCTGCACTTAGCAATGGAACTCTTAGTTCCATTAGATCTCCATTAGAACTCTTAGTTCTCCACTGAGATCCTCAGAAAACAGACTGGTGACAGCTCAGTAGTGTCTCTCAGCTTGGCCCTCCATATCACAAGACAACTTTATTTTTCTTTCTCTAATCTCTGTGGCATGATGGAGTTGCTCGTGTTCAGAAAAGGAACCAGCGATGCTGGGTCCAGGAAGAAACCGCCACAGGACAGAAGGCAGGAAACAATGAGGACCTTGTTTCAGGTAGCATGCATCTGGCACAGGGGAGCTCTTAAAATCACACATGGCTGGAAATGTTATCAAATAACCACTTGTTGTTATTTTTTTATGTTTATTTCTTCAGTTCCCTAACTTATGAAACTGTAATAGTATATTTCATATTTACTTTTGTAGGTCTCATAGAACAAATGGATACTAACAATTACAGTAATAGCTAATGTTGCTGCTTACTTGCTGGGTGCCAGGCACTGTGCTGTACTTTGTACGTGAATTATTTAATTTAATTCTCAGTTCCATGAAATACGACTATCAGCCATCACACTGAAAGATGAGGAAACAAAGAGCGATGGTAAAGAACTTGCCCAATATCGAATACAAGGTTGCAGAGGTGACCTCAAACCCAAGTCTGGCTATGTCTCAGACTCCTAAGGACTAATATTCTTAATTATTTACTGTGATTTTTCTCTGCCTATGACAAAAATTTTCCAGACATGATAGTCGATATTTTTTCCCAAAAACTGGGAGGAAAAAATAAAAGGTTTAAGCTTTACAACCTCTACTCTACCCTTTAACCCATCTCATTTTTTTTTCTTTTTCCTTTAATATTTTATTTATTTATTTGACTGAGAGAGAGATCACAAGTAGGCATAGAGGCAGGCAGAGAGAGAGGGGTAGGCAGGCTCCTGCTGAGCAGAGAGCCCGATGTGGGGCTCGATCCCCAGACCCTGAGGTCATGACCTGAGCTGAAGGCAGAGGCTTAACCCACTGAGCCACCCAGGCACCCCCATCTCATCTTTTTCAGGAAAGTAAGGCTTTGGAGATGGAAATGTGCTAAATAATTTTTTTCAGACTGAAAGAATTAACTGTTACATATGATGTGTTCATTTCCACATTACTTTTTGTCTTGTATCTTATACTGAAAAAACACATGCCATATCATTATTGGGTATTTCCACCAGTCTCAAGGGTCCAATATAGAAACTGTGTAGGCAGGGTAATATTCCTCTTGATGAATTTATTGCTTCAACTTAAAATTTAGAATGTAGTGAAAAGAATCAATAAGCGTATACTCTTCTTGGGACTCATAAACATTTATTTAAACAAACTCAAAGTTCCTTTTGTGTATATTCAACACATAAACAGCCTGAAATTAGAAATTGGATCTATTCCCTTAAAAACCTCAGGTGAAATAATAGTAAATGGAAAAGGGATTGCATGAGACAACAATGGCATATATACACTCAAGGAGCATTATCTCCTTCTATTATTTGATAACTATGCAAACTGGAGAGGTCAGATTTGGATAAAATAGACCACTTCTATTCATGGTCATTAGAGCAAAAAGGAGTGGTTCTCAAACACAGGGCTCTTAAGAAAAATTGAGACCCACAACCTCCCATTTTAGAGATTCTGCCTGCTTTGGGCATCTAGGTATTGCTACTTCACAAGTGTCCCCTAGGATTTCAGGCAGGTGGCACATGGCTCACACTGTTAGATACTTCTGTGAACAACAGTGAATTAAAAGCCTGGGCTCAAGAGCCCACTACACCTTTGTAGTTTGCATCAAAGGTGTTTGCATCATGGTCCTGTCACTTATGAACAAGGTGTCCTTTGTCAAGTAACTTAATCTAGAGTCTCCAAGCCTCAGTTGCTTCATTTGTGAAATGAAAAGATAGCAAGAGTATCATTCAGAGTTGTGAGAATTTAAAAAAAGATTTTATATATATTGTAATATTTATATTCATTTATATATTTATATATATTTACATTTTTAAAAATATTTATATTTTTATATAATATGTATATATAGAGAGAAAGAAGCTAATCACTATCCAACACAAAGTAAATGCTCAAACACTCTAACTTGCTGATAATAAATTATTTTAAAAGAGGATTGCCCGAAGCTCTATAACCTCCTGCTGTCATTTTTTTTTTTTCTTTTAATTTCTCAGCCTCCTCTCAGGGATATTGACTTGCCTTCATATTTTCTCTTTGTTAAATCTCCCATGAATATTAACATGCTTTGATCATGAGGTCCCCAAATTTTGTAAATGCAGTATTAGGCATTCAAATGATTCTCTCTACACTTCAAAATATTAGAACATTAGGAGAATCTGTTGCCTAATTTGGTCTTAGTTGGTACAATAATTCTACCAAGACCCTGAAATCATGACCTGAGCTGAAGGCAGAGGCTTAACCTACTAAGCCACCCAGGTGCCCCTATGTTTGATTTTTAAAATAGTACATATATGCACCCAAGAATTGATACTGTTTTGTTTCCTTCCATTGTCTTTGAATAATACTTAGATTTTCTGTGTCTAAACATTATAGAATCTTTGCCTCAAGCATTATGCTATAGTTTGGATTACAGAGCATGGTAAAAATGTTTTAACATTGAAATTCAGGTTTCCAGGGGATTTGTGTTTTTAATTTTTATTGGTATATAATATTCATATAGTTAAGTACACAAATCTTAAGGACACTGCTCAATCCATTTTGACCAAGTGAACATTTTCCTATAACCACCAGTGCAACTGAGATCTAGAACATCACCAGCACCTCAGAAGGCTCCCTCTTGCCCCTCAGTCATTACCACCCCCACAGGAAACCACTATTCAGACCTCCATCACCCTAACTAATCTGATCTACTTCTGAAATTTAAATCAATGGAATCATGAAGTATGGATTTCCTCTTCAGTAGTAAGTCTGTAAGATTCAACTCTATTTTTGTTTGTAATGGTAGTTCATATTTCTTTTGTACATATATCTATGGGCATTTCTGTTTGGGGCTATTATGAATAAAGTGACTCTAAACATTCTTGCCCATATTTTTCAGCATACATGTACATGTAGGACAGAATTTCTGGGTGGTAGGGGAGGCAAATTTTTTGTTTTAGTTAACGTTGCCAAAAAAAAAAAAAGAGTTTATCAGTTTACATTCCCACCAGCAGTATATAGAACTCCAGTCACTCAACATCCTTACCTATTTTGGTATTCTCTGTCTTGTCTTTTCATTCTACTCATGTTGGACAATATGTAGTAAAAATGCACTGGGGTTTTCATTTACATTTTTCTCATGACTGATTAAACTGATCATCTTTTCTTTTCTGTATTGGACATTTGTATATAATTTTTAAAAATTCCTTGGGTTTTTGCCATTTTTTTCAGTTATCCATTTTTGTTTTTTATTTTTTAATAAATTTGGGGAGATAATTTTAGACTTACAACAAAGTTGTAAACATAATGCAAGGACTTCCAATTTACTTACTCCTCAGCTACTTTCACTTGGTGTTAACACCTTACCTTACCATGGTGCATCTGTTAAAGCTTAGAAACCCACATGAGTACATTTTATATTAACTACACTTCAGGCTTTATTTGGATGTCTCCACTTTTTCCACTATAATGTTCTTTTTCTTTTCTATAATCCAAACCAAGCTAGCACATTGTATTTAATCTTTATGTATCATTAGTTTCCTCTGGTCTATAAGAGTTTCTTAGTATTTTCTTGTTTTTCATGATCTTAATGGTTTTGAGAGGTATCAGTCAGATACTTTGTAGAATGTCCCTCAATTTGAATTTGCCTAATGGTTTTCTAGTGATTGGATAGAGACTGTGTATTTTGGAAAAAATAACCTGACATTTGTCAACACTTGCTTTATGACTCAGAGAATGGTTCATTTTAATAAACATACCATGTACTAACGGGCATTATACTAAGCAAAATAAGACAATCAGAGAAAGACAATTATCGTATGATCTCACTGATATGCGGAATTTAAGAAACAAGGCAGAGGATCATAGGGGAAGAGAGGAAAAAATGAAACAAGGTGAAACCACAGAGGGAGACAAACCATAACTGAGGTTTGAGGGAGGGGAGGGAATAGGAGAGGGGGTGGCTTGGAGATGAACATTGGGGAGAGGGGAGGGAATAGGAGAGGGGGTGGCTTGGAGATGAACATTGGGGAGGGTATGTGTTATGGTGAGTGCTGTGTGTTGTGTAATACTGATGAATCACAGACCTGTACCCCTCAAACAAATAATGCATTACATGTTAATAATAAAAAAATTAATTAATAAACATTCCACATATATATTTTGCAATATTTGTTGAGTGCAATGTTATACAACACACACATCCACACACAAGCAAATTTGTTAATTATATTGCTTAAATATTCTATATCTACTAAATTTTTTGTTTGAGAGAGAGGTGTTAACATCTCACTATGATAATTATGGATTTGTCTATTTCTCCTTTTATTCATATCTGGTTTTGTTTTTATATGTTAGAGTATATGTCATAGGTCTACACAAATTTAAAATTGGTATATCTTCCTGTTGAAGTGTCCCATTAATCATTATAAAATGACTCTTTTTATCTCTAGCAATAGTTCTTGCATGAAAATTTGTCTACTACTGGCACAGATAAACCACATTTCTATGATTAGCATTTATATGCTGAATCATTTTCCAACTTCTTCATTTCAACTTTTCTGTGTTTTTAAGGCATATCTCTTATAAGCAGTATATAGTTGAGTTGTTTTTAAATCCAGTCTGACAATCCTTGCTTTTATTTGAAATATTTTACCCACTCACATTTAATATATTATATATCTTCCTCGAATTTATGATGGCCTTGCATCCCAATAAATCCATGGTAAGTTGAAAATATCCTAAGCTGAAAATGCATTTCATGCACCTAACCCATCAAACATCGTAGCCTACCTTAAACATGTTTAGAACATTTGTAATGGCCTACAGTTGGACAAAATCATCTAATACAAAGCCTAGTCTGCAATAAAGTATTGAATATCTCATGTAATTTATTGAATACTCTACTGAAAGTGAAAAACAGAATGGTTGTCTGGGTACAGAATGGTTGTAAGTGTATTGCTTGTTTACCTTCATGATCCTGTGGCTAACTGAGTGCCAGGGCTGCCACTGGCCAGCAACACAAGAGAGAAACAGGCTGCATATCACTAGCATGGGAAAACATCAATTTTCAGAATTTGAAGTACAATTTCTACAGAATGCTTTCATACCTCAAAAATCAGAGACTGTACTAAAATATTTGAATTCAAATCTACCATGTTACAGTTTTTCATTTATCTGATCTTCCTGTGTGCATTCTGTTTGATTAATCAATTATTTAACATTTCTGTTATTAGATTGTTAATGATTTTTTATTCATTTACTATTTACTTTAACTATTGCAACATAACCTTAAATTAGTAATTATACCACTTCTCAGATAATGCAAGAATCTTACACATTAACTCCCATTACTCTTTTCCTGCCTTTTGTGCTACTGTTGTCATGTACTTCAATTCTACATGTTGGGTTTTTTGGTAATTATTTATTTATTTTAGGGGGGGCGGGGTAGAGAGTCTTTGAGGTACAAGGCAAGCTCAGGGTCCCCCTACTACTTCACCATCTTAACTCACTCCCTGGAGGGAGAGAGATCTTAAGCAAACTCTGTGCTAAGCATGGAGGCCCACGTGGGGCTCAATCCTACAACTCTGAGCTTATAATCTGAGCTGAAACCAAAAAGCCCAACACTTAACCAACCTTGCCACAAGGCACACCAATTCTGCATATTGTTTAAACCCAACAGACCTTATTATTGTCTTAAAGAGTCAATATTTATTTGGAGTTATTCACATATTTCTCTTTTCTGCTGCTTTTTATCCCTTCCTGCATTTTCATGCTGAGATCATTAACTTTTTTTTAAAAGATTTTATTTATTTGCTTGTGAGAGAGAAAGAGCACAAGCCAGGGTGAGAGGCAGAGGAAGAATGAGACTCCCCGTTGAGCAGGGAGCCCAATGTGGGGCTTGATCCCAGGACCCTGGGACCATGACCGGAGCTGAAGGCAGACACTTAACTGACTGAGCCAGCCAGGCACCCCTAAGATAATTAACTTTCTGCAAAGAATTTCCCTTAGTGCTTATCTTAGCATGGGTTTCTAGCAATGATTTCTCTCCATTTTTATTTGAATAAAAGTGTCCTTATTTCGCCTTCATTTTTGAAAGATTTTGTCATGAGGCATACAATTCTTCTTTGGCAGTTATTTTCTACCTGATGTTTATATATATCACTGGTTATCTGCTAGCTTTCATCGTTTCTTTTCTTTCCCCCTTAAAAATTTTTTTTAATTTAAATTCAATTAATTAACATACAATGTATTATTATACATTATACAGTTTCAGAGGTAGAGTTCAGTGATTCATAGGTCTTATATAATACCCAATGCACATCACATCACATGCCCTCCTTAATTTCCATCACCCAGATACCCCATCCCCCCAACTGCCCTCCAGCAAACCTCAGTTTGTTTCCTATGATTAAGAGTCTCTTATGGTTTGTCTCCCTCTCTGATTCTGTCATTTTATTTTTTCATTTCTTTTGAAATGTCAGCTGTCAGTTTATTCTTGCTCTTTTAAAGGACACTCACCTGTTTTTTTCTTGGCATATGATTTAGATTTTCTCTTTATAGGTGTCATCATTTTTTTCCAGTGATATTTTGTATTTATTCTGTTTGGGGTTTATAGGGCTTCATGAATCTGCAGTTTGATATCTTCCATTAGTTTTGGAAATTATTTGGCCATTGTATCTTCAATATTTCTTCTTTTCCATTTTCCCTCTTACACATTATTAGATTTTTTAAAAAAGATTTTATTTATTTATTCGGCATAGAGAGCAATCACAAGTAGACAGGGAGGCAGGCAGAGAGAGAGAGTGGGGGAAGCAGGATCCCTGCTGAGCAGAGAGCCCGATGTGGGGCTCAATCCCAGGACCCTGAGACCATGACCTGAGCTGAAGGCAGAGGCTTACTCACTGAGCCACCCAGGGACCCCCATTATTAGATACTTTTACAAAGTCTTGCGTGGGCTCTATGCTCTTATTTTTTATTTGCTATTTATTTTTCTTCTCTGCACCTCAAGCAATATTTTCTACCTACCTACTTTCAGTTCATAATTCTCTATTATTTGTGTCTAATTTGCAGTTAAACTCATCTTTTGATTTCTTAATTCTTTCTGTTCTAGAACTTTAGTTATACTTTCAGATTTTAATTTTATGGTGACATTCTCTTTTATTTTACCTCATTTATTTAACATGTTAACCATGTTATTTCTAAATTATATCTCTGTCAACCCTGATATTGCATTACTTACAGACCTATTTCTATTGTCAGAGTTTTGTCATTTTGTCCTGTTTCCTGGAATAGCTGTAATTTTGGACCAAATGTTGACATTATGCACGAGTGATTATTAGACTATATATGATGTTAAAGTTCTCCAGAGAGTATTTTCTTTTCTTCGCCTAACAGGCAGGAAATTTTGATCCAATTAAAACTGAAATAACTGGAGCCCAGTCTTAAGATTTTGTGAGAGCCAGAGTGCCTGGGTGAGGTCATCCACTTAAGCATCTGACTCTTGATCTCAGCTCAGGTCTTGATCTCAGGATCATGAGTTCAAACCCCTCATTGGGCTGCATGGTAGGTGTGGAGCTTATTTAATAAAAATAAAAAAAGACTTTGTGAGGGCTGATCTATTACTGATTTATCCCTATCACAAGCCATGATACTTCAGAGGTCTATTTTTAAAACCTGGGGAATTTATTGAGATCTCTTCTCCTTGGCAGGTTCTAAATTAAAATTTTTTTCTCTCCTTAGCACCACGAGGCTGCCAAAAGCTCTGATTAGCTCTTTAAGTGCTTAGCAACTACATTTTTCTGGGTTTCTTAGGCTTTCACTCCACGCATGCTCAGCTTAGGAATTAGCCTTATGTCTGATTTTATGTTAGAATAGATAATTCAATGCAAACTTAGATTTGGTTCACCTTTCCCTTCATTTGAGGGGAAATGGTATAGAGAATTCTGAATCACTTCTCTGAAATTCCTGTTTCTTCAGGATCTTGGCCTCATAAGTAATGGCTACATTTCAGCTACATGGCTGAAGTTAAGTTTGTGGTTCCCCATCCTAGTGATATTGCTGCAAACTCTAGGTCTCTGCTTTCTCTTCAGTTTCTATGCCCCACAAGAGAAATTAACAAATGTCCCAAAAGCAAAGGCACAGTAAATGTAGTCTTCACCTCGTGCTTCTCCCTCATCTTCTTGAGATCCTGACCCTTCAAGTTTTAGACACCTTATTATTGTCTGATACCTTCAAACAGCTATTATTTTGCACTTTACTGAGATTTCATAGCTTTCTCAATGGAGAACTTAGTCTCATACTACAGAATTTGGTTTTATCTTACTATTGCTCAACCTCTAACAAAGTTGAAATCAACCTTTAAGTAGAGTGATACTATATCTCAGTTTATTATCTGGGATGCTTCTGATTTATGGCTCTTATTCTGAAATAACAATCACCAGTGCCCTCTTTCACTCTCAAAAGTGTCCAGTACATGCAATAAAGGATATGATGATTATCTTACCTCTAAAGGTTATTTTATTTTTCTTCTGGCCTCCATTAAAATAGTCATTAGTTATTTATAAAAGAATGACAAATGACAAAAAAAGTAAAAAATAAGAAGAGAGAGAATTTGCTCTTTTGCAGTTACTGTGGCATGAGGCACCATGAGCAGCAAAGTCTCCTGTGACACCCTCTGCAAGGCAGTGCAGAAAGTCCCACAAAGGAACCAGTGGAAGCATCAGAAGTTTTTGGACACAATGGAGCAGCAGATCAACTTGAGGAGCTATGACCCTCAGTAGGACAAATGTTTCTTGGGCACCACTTTAAGTCCACTCCCTGCCCCCCAAGTTCTCTGTGTGTGTTGTGGGAGACCAGCAGCACTATGATGAGGCCACAGCTATGGATATCTCCCACATGGACACTGAAACTCAAGAAACTTAACAAGAGTAAGTTCACAAGAATAAGAAATTCATCAAGAAGTTGGTCAAGAAGTATGATGCTTTTTTGGCTTTGGAATATCTAATCAAGCAGATCCCATCAATCCTGGGCTGAGGCCTGAATAAGCCTGGCAAGTTCCCTTCTTTATAGAACCACAATGAAAACATGGTGGCCAAAGTCAATGAAGTGAAGACCCATAATCAAATTCCAAATGAAGAAGGTGTTGTATCTGGCAGTGGACATTGGCCACATGTAGATGATAAAGGATGGGCTTTTGTACAATATCTGCCTAGCTGTCAATTTCCTGGTGTCATTGCTCAAGAATTGGCAGAATGTCTGGGCTTTATACTTTAAGAGCACCATGGGCAAGCTCCAGTGCTTACATTAAGACACAGCTTAATAAACCTTACTGCCACCATTAACACCCCCACACCCACACACAGATTTCTTATATATTATTTGTGCACGTATTAGAATTAGTATTTCTTCTATTTAGTTGAATATCTGACACATCATTCTGGAATCAGAAAAAGAAGTTCAGGGGTGCCTGGGTGGCTGAGTGGGTTAAGCCTTTGCCTTCAGCTCAGGTCATGATCTCAGGGTCCTGGGATCAAGCCCCACATCAGGCTCTCTGCTCGGCAGGGAGCCTGCTTCCCTCCTCTCTCTCTCGGCCTGCCTCTCTGCCTACTTGTGATCTCTCTCTCTGTCAAATAAATAAATAAAATCTTTAAAAAAAAAAAGTTCATAAAATTAAAAGACCAACAAGATTTCCACATGTTTAAGTGGATAATCAATTCCAATGTCTAAAAAGTTGTAATATCATCAGTGAAAATATAAACATGGGTAAGAATATGATGTGTTCATTTACAAAAATCTACTGTTTCCCTACATATATAATTTTCATAATCTCATAGGACTACAAGAAACCTTAAAATGATTGAGCTCAGGGGCGCCTGGGTGGCTCAGTTGTTAAGCGTCTGCCTTCGGCTCAGGTCATGATCCCAGGGTCCTGGGATCAAGCCCCACATTGGGCTCCCTGCTCGGGGGGGAAGCCTGCTTCTCCCTCTCCCACTCCCCCTGCTTGTGTTCCCTCCCTCACTGTGTCTCTGTCAAATAAATAAATAAAATCTTTTTAAAAAGGCAAATTAAAAAAAAAAATGACTGAGCTCAGCCAAATATTCCTTTTACAGATAAAGACATTGTGGTACCAAAAGTTAATTTACGGTGACCTGAATGATTTATCCAACATCACAGATAGATCCTGAGCTCTTTTGACTCCTAGTTCAATACAATCCCACCTCTATAAACTACCCCACCTAGTGATATCTTATTAGCAAACTCTTCCTGTTCCTGTAACAACAAACACTCCCCATGCCTATGTCCTAGTACACAAAGATAAAAGGTTTGGGAATCCTTCCATATTGAGTTATATACAGACAAGATTTATAAATTATAAAAAGGGTAAGATTTAGGCCTCTCATACTAGGATATAAAGAGCAAGAGATCTTCCTGTGAATTTCATAAAGTAATCATTAATATTTCTATTCACTAAACATTTGCCAGAGTACCTACTAGGTAGTCCCCAAGGATTTTGAGTTGCAGATGGTTCATTAGGATTCTCTGTTTATTTCAAATAGAAGAATTTACAGAGTACATGATTTATTAGGTAGCTGCAGCAGACACATCTGGTACCCTGAGTCACATCCACCTAGACTTACATCTGATTTTAACCAGGGTGGAATAGATAATTCCATGCAAAACTGGATTTGCTTCACCTCATAGCATCTCACCTGTAGCCCACACAGTATCTCTAGTTTCTTCCCCATGGTTGCCCTAGATACTACTGGGAATTTTAGGATATTTCAGTAGAATGAAGCTCTGTTATCCACAATCTCAAAACATCACCCTTATGTTTCTCCTTTTTCTCATTTCCAATCTCATTCTTCCTGCTCCCTCATTCCTGTTCCAATATGACCTCTCAAATAAACATGTATACAAGTCTTTGTCTTGGAGTAGGCTTCTGGAGGAACACCAGCCACATAATGCTCAAACACTAAATCCTCCACTTAAGAAGTGTCCTTGTTTCAAACCTCTCAACTTTACTTCCAAGTATGAAGGCTCCTCCATAGTTTCTATTTCTATGGCATGTTTTGCTAGACAGTAAAGGATAATAACTCTAATGAATGTGTTCTATTATGATGCCATCTAGTGGCAAGGATGAATCAAAACTCATGGCATCCAAGTGACCATGCTGTAAATATTAAATTTAAACCCTGGTAATTTCACATTACATGAGATAGATAGATGCATTCAAGAGCAGGCAATCTTACCACAATTCCATTGAAGGTCAAAAAGATAAATGTTTGTGACAGGATATTAAAAGGTTGGGATAATTTTATGATATGTAGGTAACACAAGCTAAGACAATGATAAAGATAATCAAATCTCACGCATGAAAAGGCAAAAGCTAATCACCTACAAGGTCAGGTAGATCTTTACCTCTATATTTTGATTTAGCTGAGCATAAAGCCATAGTAAGCACAGTAAATTGGTTCACACAGTATAGAAATGTGCCCCAGCACCCAGTGCTAAGGTGATCTCAGGGTAGAAATAAGCAGTAACATGAAATAATAATAATAGTATTATTATTAGTAGTAGTAGCTACCATATACTTATTATGTTATAGACCCTGTGCTAAATATTTTATCCATGTGATATCATTTAATTTTTACAACAACCCTAAAAGGTAGGTACTGCTAATATTCTCATTTTCAGATATAGAAAAGGAGACTTAGAAGATTTTTTAAAATCCTCAAAGTCATACATCCAGTAAAGAGCAGAAAGAGATCGAAACCCAGGTTTGTCTGTCTGCAAAGTCTATTCTCTTATCCAGTTCCCATTTCAGGCTGCATCAGAAATCATGACTAATTTTATGCCATGTACATTGTTATGACTGTTATCAATAATTACCCCCCTTTTTTATAGATAGAGTGCTAAAACAGTCACAGTTAAATATCTTGCCTCGGGTGACCTAGAAATCAGTGGCCTGCCTAAATCAAGACTCTTTGTTCACTGGACTCTGGTCAAAACTTATATTCTTTCTCTTGACTGACTTCTGCCAGCAATTAATTTATATCCCTAAGCAAAAGATTTGATTGCTTTATCTTAGGTTGTATAACTGCAAAGGCTATTATTAGATAAGATATTCTACAGAACCATGAAAAAATCCATCCTAGAGAGTTTAACTCTGTGACATCTTCTGACAGTGAGTTTCATAGTTCAGTCAGGTTCGGGGTGAATCAGATCCTCAATGGTCAGCATATATTTTCCTAGCAGTTCATCCTAACACAAGAATCAGGGAGGAGATAGATTTATCATCAAATGGTGTATGGAGTTTGATCATGATAAAAAAAAAATAGAATCACCCCAGTTACAGACATATCCTCTTAAGAGAGAGAGAAGAAAAAAGCTTCTGGATTCTGTTAAACAACTATTACTGCAATTTTGGGTGAAATTTTTAAATTTTCTGGACTTTAGGTTTTCATCTTTGAATAAGAAAAATGAAGTCAATGCTAAAGAGTGATGATGAGGATTCACCTACATAAATAACCAGAATAACACATGAGATGTAGTTGTAGAACCTTAAATAATTTTTCTTTTCTTTTATTTTTTTTTTAATATTTTATTTATTTATTTGACAGAGAGAGAGATCACAAGTAGGCAGAGAGGCAGGCAGAGAGAGAGGAGGAAGCAGGCTCCCTGCTGAGCAGAGAGCCCGATGCGGGGCTTGATCCCAGGACCCTGAGATCATGACCTGAGCCGAAGGCAGAGGCTTAACCCACTGAGCCACCCAGGCGCCCCTTCTTTTCTTTTATATCCTTTCTTTGTTCCATTAAGGATTGCTTATTTTTACTTTTTTTAAGATTTTCTTTATTTGAGAGAGAGAGACAGACAGTGAGGAAGAGCATAAGCAGGGAGGAGAGGGAGAAGCAGGTTCCCCAGAGCAGGTATCCCAATGCGTGGCTCGATTCCAGGACCCTGGGATCATGACCTGAGCTGAAAGAAGATGCTCAGCCGACTGAGCCACCCAGGTGCCTCTCATTAAGAATTGTTTAAGTTGCTGATGAAGAAAGTCTCCAAAAAAATGCTATCTCTCTTCTTCTTTCTTCTAATCCAAAGAAGAATGTTCTTTCAGCAAGTTGAACATTATATACAACTTGAGAGATTAATACTTTTGGATTTCTGGGTTTCCCGATAGAGGATAATTTAGCAATATCTAACACCTTACAAATGTAAATACTCTTTGATCTACCAATTCCATCTGTAGGACTTTTTCCTGCAGATAAATGATTGAAGTACAAGGGTATTCACTACTGCATTAATTTTAACAGCAAAAATTTTTTTAAACTCTAAATGCCCATCAGTAGAAGACTAGTTATATAAATTATGGTACACAGTACATCTATAGACAAGAATGATACACAACTAGAAAAAAAATCCAGAATGCATTTTTAAGTGAGAAAGCAAGGTATATAGAACATTATGCATAATATACTACTATTGTATTAAAAAGAAAGAAGATAAATATATATTAATATTTGCTTGTATGTGCATAAATAAAACTCTTGAAAGATACTTGAAAATTTGTGGTTTCTGGTGAGTGGGGTAAGAGAAAACTGAATCCATGTGTGAAATGGATAAGAAGGAGATTTTCACTGTATTTCACTTTTTCTAAACCAGTGGCAAAAATTTAATAAACTAATTAAATTTGGGGGCACCTGGGTGGCTTAGTGGGTTAAGCCTCTGCCTTCAGCTCAGGTCATGATCTCAGGGTCCTGGGATCCAGTTCAACATCAGGCTCTCTTCTGGGCAGGGAGCCTGCTTCCTCCTCCTCTCTCTCTCACTCTCTGCCTGCCTCTCTGCCTACTTGTGATCTCTGTCTGTCAAATAAATAAATAAAATCTTTTAAAAAAAAACTAATTAAATTTTGAAAATATTTAAATTGGCTTGTACCCACTTCCAAAAGATACCAGGATGTTAGAGTTTTCCACCTTACCTCACATATCTTCTAATAGACAAATGGGTGAGCTGAGCCACAAGCTACTGGATTTTTCCATATGAAGACCATCATCACATCTTGGAGACAGAGAAATACCCAGATCTAGGACTATTTCCACTATTTGTATTTTGGTCATATTTTTCTGATGCTGTTCCAGTAATAGAACCATACAGTGGCCATTGGAAGGTAAAGTACAGTTTCACTACTTACCTTTTAACATAACTGGCAAAAGATGCCCATGCCTTTAATCTCCTTTAAATCAAACAGAAGTCAGAAGACTGCATGATGAACTCTTTTCTGATGGTGTTCTATTCAGTGAGTATTTCCTTATTTAAACTCTTATTTTTCTACTTCATATGTATGTTCTAACAAGAAAACATGAGAACAATACATTTCTTTCACGATGCCGAGAGTCCTCTCTTGACTTCCTTAATACACACTCAACAATATAATTTATATGCTCAGACCTAACTTCTTGACTTAACTTAAACAATGCTATTACCCAAGCATTCCCCACCACAGCACACCACATACCAGTTCACCTCAATGCTTAGGTTACAATCCTTAGAGCCAAACTTAATTTCCTCTTTCTCTCATGTCCCACATCTGGTCTACCAGCAAGGTGTGCCAGCTCTACAATAAAACATAAAGAAAAGAGCAAAAATTTGTAAACTAAAGAATATAATTCTAAGTAAATTATTATTGGCTATGATTGCAAAGTACATAGAAGGAAGAAAACAATAATGATAAGAGAAGAAATTAATGACATACGTCACACAAAATAATACCAAAAAATAAACCAAAAAAGAAAAGTTGGCTCTTTGAAGAGATTGATCAAATTGATAAACCCTGAATAAGACTGACAAAAAAAAGAAAAAAAGCCTGGAAATTACAAATATCAGGAATAAATGAAAGGTATTAAAAGAGATTCTGGGGGCGCCCGGGTGGCTCAGTGGGTTAAAGCCTCTGCCTTGAGCTCGGGTCATGGTCCCAGGGTCCTGGGATCGAGCCCCACATTGGGCTCTCTGCTCCGCAGGAAGCCTGCTTCCCTTCCTCTCTCTCTGCCTGCCTCTCTGCCTACTTGTGATCTCTGTCTGTCAAATGAATAAATAAAATCTTTAAAAAAAAAAAGAAATTCTGTAGACAGAAGATAATGAGGACTAGCAATTTTATGTCTGTAATATTGACAAGTTATAGGAAATGAACAATTGTTTTAAAAACACAACTTATAAAAACTTATGGAAAAAAATATATATAAATTTGAATAACCCAATAAGTAAGCACAAACGTAAAGCACAGGAGTTAAATAGTATTTATTCACAAACGATTTGGCTTTCTACATGGAAAACCAAAAACAGTCTATTATTTTAAAACTAGTAGAATTAATAAGTGAATTTAGTGAGATTATAGGATATATGGTCAATATGCAAAAATCAGTTGTATTTCTCTATATTAGAAAATTAAAACTTAAAATACCATTCTAATAGCATAAAACCATAAAACTTAGGAATGAGTTTAAGTGGGAAAACAGTACAACTTGTACACTGAAAACAACACATTGTCAAGAAAAATTTTAAAAATCATAAATAAATGAAGAGGCATACCATGATTAGAAGATTCAATATTATGAAAATGTCAGTTCATTTCAAACAGATCTACAAATTCAACAATCCCAAACAGAATTTCCTTGGGAATTTTTTTTGTAGAAATTGACAAAAGTAATTCTAAAATTTATTTAGGATTTCAAAGGGGTTAAGGATAACCAAAATAATCGAAAATAGAAAAACTAAATTGAAAGACTTCTATTGCTTGATTTCAAGACAACTATAAACCTATAGTATTTAAAACAAAAGTTACAAGATTATTCACTGGGGAAAGAACAGGTTTTTTTCAATAAATTACACTGAATTAAATGTATATTGTGCAAAGAAAGATGAAACTCAACTTCTATGTCACATTATAAAGAAACGTTTACTTGAAATGAAACACAGACCTAAACATAAAACTAAATTTGATACTTCTAGGAAAAGACATAGAATACCTTCACAAGGTTTTTGAGGTAGGTAAAGATTTCTTAGATTTAATAGGCATTACTCATAAGGGAGTTTTTTCCAAAATTCTAATTTTCTGCTTGAAAACTCAAGTTTTATCATTGGCAACAAATCTGTCAGTTGTTTTGAAAAGACGGGCTCACATTGTTCATTCTTGAGAAAAATTTTGACAGAATGTTTGCCAAACACCTGAGTCTAAATAGCCATAGTTTTTTTCTATGAGAAAACCAGCTAGTTCAGCTTGCAACTCAAAATATCACCCAAATGTTCCCTAGCCTAGACACAGACACTGAACTTCGTTATGCAGCATAAATAACTACTTTATGCAAAACTCCCCCATTTTGTCACACAGAATATTAGAAAGACTCATATTCAAGAGAGGAGATTTAACAAGAACTAATCATTTATACTTTTTCAAAAAAGGCATCCTTAAGTGAAGCTGGAGTTTTTGTTTTTTCTTTAACTGTACTGCATGGCAGTGAGGAACACAATGTCAAGGGCGGTTTGGAGCACTGCCTTGATGCATGCTAAGGCACTAACAGTTTTACCCACCCTTGCTTTTGCACCATTAGTACAAATGTCAATACAGTGAAGTCAGCAAATAACATTTTAGTATCATAATGAAAATTCTTTGGACCTTATGAATTGCCAGGGGTCTGCAGATTCTCTGAGCTACTGTTAGAAATACATGTAAAGGCCTTAAGGAGACAGATTAACCAAAACCATAAAATCAGCTACAACTTACATTCGTTCATTCAGTTAAGTAATTAGTAAGTGTTTGCTATGTTCCAGGCCCTGCTGGCACTGCGAATATAGTAATGAACAAATTTAGTCATCTCTCTTCTCAAGGAAATTTCATGTAGGCAGGGGAGTAGGTAGGCTGAGGGGTGGGAACAGAGAAGAAAATACATGAATCAGTCCAGTCTATGAATATATTAAAATTTATTTATCCATTTACCTCTTTTTTTAGTGATTTTATTTATTTATTTGACAGAGCAACACAGTGAGAGAGGGAACACAAGCAGGGGGAGTGGGAGAGGAAGAACAGGCTCCACACCACTGAGCAGGGAGCCCTATGCAGTACTTGATCCCAGGATCCTGGGATTATGACATGAGCTGAAGGCAGCCCCTTAATGACCTAGCCACCCAGGTGCCCCTCCATTTACCTCTTAAATGACATTTGATTGTTTCCATTCCTGTTACTATCCAGAATAAACATGATGTGAATTTTTATGCACTAGCCTCTTCCCGTATTTTTTTTCTAAGTCATTTCTACACCCATGGTGGGCCTCAAAGTCACAACCCTGAGATCAAGAGTTACATGCTCTAGCAAGTGAACCAGCTGGGCAACCCCACTAGTCTCTTTTTGAATGTATGCTTTCATTTCTCTTGAGTAGATAACTAGTTGTGCAATGACTGGGTCATAGCGTAGATAAGTAGTACTCAGCTGGGGACAATTTTGGCCATGTCTGGGGACATTTTTGTCATGACTGGGAGATGCTTCTAGTGGGTGGTGGTCAGGAATACAGCTAAACATCCTATAATACACAGGACAGCATCCATGGCAAAGGACCAAATGGCCCAAATTATCAAGCATTGAGGTTGAGAAAATTGGGTCAGAAATATGTTTAAATTTTAAGGAAACATCTAAACTGTTTCTAATGGAACTGTGCACTTTTGCACTCCCAGTAGCAAGGTATGAGAGTACCAGTTGCAGAGAGAGTGCTAGTTTCAAGAAGTTTTTTATCATCCCAATAATTTCTGTATCCATTAAATAATGACTCCCCATTCCCACTGCCCTCCAGCTCCTGGTAACCTCTGTTCTTCCTTCTGTCTCTGTGAATTTTCCTACTGTGGATACCCCATATAGGTAGAATCATACAGTATTTATTCTTTTTTGTGTTTGGCTTATTTCACTTAGCATAAGGTTTTCAAGGCTCATCTGTGTTGTAGCCAGTATCAGAAACTCATTCCTTTTTTTTTTTTTTAAGGCTTTATTCATTTATTTGAGAGAGAGAGAAAGGCACAAGTGTGCATGAGGAGTGGGGAGGGGCAGAAGGAGAGGGAGAAACAGACTCCCCTGAACAGGGAGCCTGATGCGGGGCTCCATCCCAGGACCCCTGGATCATAATCTGAGCCAAAGGCAGATGCTTAACAGACTGAGCCACCCAGACGGCCTTTTTTTAAGACTAATACTCCTTTGTGTGTATATACCACATCTTGTTTATCTATTCATCTGTCAATGGATGATTTTTTTGTAAATAATATTGCTATGAACTTTGCTGTACAAGCATCTGTTTGAGACAATACTATCAATCCTTTGAGCATATACTTGGAAATGGAATTTCTGGATTGTATAAAATTCTGTTTTACTTTTTGAGTAATCCTCAATAATTTGGAAGAGTATAAAAGGATTGGAGAACAAAAAAGTTTGCGAATTGCTGACTCAGAACACCCCAGCTTTGTCTGGATAAGTCCTGCTTTTTATTCAAGGTAAAGACCAGCATCATTTCTTAAGAAGAATGTCAAATCCACCCCTCCTCTGCATGGCCCATGTGTACCTCCCTCTTGGCTCTTAGTACATTGTATTTTATCACCTGTTAATGTCACTTTTCCTCCTCTAAACTCTAAGTTCTTTGAGGGTGACATTCAGATCTCTTCCATTTGTGTGTATGCTCAATGTCTGGAATATAATGATGCCCAAGAAATATGGTGACATATTTGAAGGATATTAAAGATGATTATTTGAAATGCTCTATAGGAGGACTGATAAAGAATTTCACTTATATGTCACCTCTAATTACCTGATAATGGCTGCTTGGAAAGCTGTGTTGAGAAGGATTCTGAGGGCATCTACAGGCTTAGCAGGAAGAAATACGGGGACAAACTAGCAATGCAAGTGGGCTATAGAAAGATCTATACCTAAACCAGATGCTAATTGCCTTTCAGTTTAACATTCCATGCAGGAAAATGTCATTATTTTTGTCTTCAAATCTTCTCATTAGTTTAGTCTAAAAATCTGATACAGATTTTATTAGTAAATCAAACTGTGGAAAGAACCAAGATGCCCTTTAATGGATGAATGGAGAAGGAAGATGTGGTCCATACACACCTCCATCAGAAAGAATGAATACCCAACTTTTGTAGCAACATGGACGGGACTGGAAGAGATTATGCTGAGTGAAATCAGTCAAACAGAGAGAGTCAGTTATCATATGGTTTCACTTATTTGTGGAACATAACAAATAGCATGATGGACATGGGAAGTTAGGAGAAGGGAGTTGGGGGAAATTGGAAGGGGAGGTGAACCATGAGAGACTATGGACTCTGAAAAACAATCTGAGGGGTTTGAAGTGGCGGGGAGGTGGGAGGTTGGGGTACCAGGTGGTGGTTATTATAGAGGGCACGGAGTGCATGGAGCACTGGGTGTGGTGAAAAAATAATGAATACTGTTATGCTGAAAATAAATAAAAAATAAATCTAAAATTAATTAATTAATTAAATAAATGTGGCTATTGCAAAATCCACTGGATTAAAAAAAACAAATATTCCCTCCTGTCTGCATTTCTACCCTTGGATCCTACCAAGATCAAAAGTTCCTTACAGAATTCTTCATGGATTTTTACAAATACATCAATGCAATTTTATGATAATATGAGGCTGTTAGACTTGAAATGACTCACATTGCTTTCATCTGGGGACACATTCCTTACCCGAGTAGCATTCAGACACAAATATATACAGCCTACATTTCAGTTTATTTCTAGTTTCATGTCTTTGGTTTTATTTACAAAAAGCTATACATGGTTAGAAAATGAAAAACATTTGAGTAGTATTATTATATTGTTTCCCCAATCTCTCCTGTTACAAATAGGTATTTATTGGAGTTAAAGAAATTACTGGCTAGGCTAAAAAAAAAATGTAATGATGTCTTAGAAGAAAGACTTACAGGACACATTTGAATGGAGAGTCTGAAATCTTTATGGCCTCCATTTCAGAAAGAAAAAAAAAGGAAGACATCTATAAATTAAGTGTGGGTATGTTATTATCCATGTGGGTGACATAACCCGCTGGTATATCACTATTAATTTATCAACAGATTGATCCATAGATGTTCAAATTGGACTGGAGATGTTACTCCCAGAGAGATCCTTTCATTTGTGCTGTTTAGATGTGTTCTAAGATTACTAGGCCTCAGAGAATGAGCTATGTACTTATCTTAAACTCACCACGGACAGTGCAGAATCAATAAATGAGTAATTGAGAATATCGTGGAAATCTAAGTGATACTACCTTCTAATTTCTTTTTTTGTTTGTTTATTTTAAGATTATTTATTTATTTATCTGACACAGAGAAAGAGAGAAAACCAAGCAGTGGGGAGCATCAGGCAGAGGGAGAGGGAGAAGCAGCTTCCCACGGAGCAGGTAGCTCAATTCTAAGACCCTGGGATCATGACCTGAGCTGAAGGCAGACACTTAACCAGCTGAACCACACAGGCACCCCCCAAAAAATCTTCTAATTTCTTGAGGATAGAAGAAAAGGAAGAGGGGTGCCTTTTTCACATGCATATATGTGGGGGAACAGCTGATAAACAAGGAATAGGATACAAAACAACTTAGCAACCAAGGCATCAAAAAATACTGCCCTGAACTTTACAACATTTTTTGCTTTTTGAAAACACGCTCACATTCATTATTCCATTTTATCCTCCCAAGAAACCTGTGAGGTAGGTAAGATAGGTTTCATTATCTCCCAGATTTATCTAACACTCTTGCCTACTATTTTATGATAGGGCTCATGGATCCAGAGAGAAGTATTCCTCGAATTATGGCCATATCTGTTGACTCACAAGAGCTGGAAAAATCCATTAATGAGTGTGTATTACGAGGGACAGGAACACACTTTCTTCACTGGGAGTTGGCTTTCCCTTATAAATATTCTACCAGCAAAATTAGCAATAAACACATTTGTTCTGCGATGTGGAAGTGGAGATTTCCAGGCAAACCGCTTTTGACTTGCCAGCACTGGGGATAACCATAAAAGGTGACCCCAGTGACTATGTATGTGTTTCACTGGTTCTTAATTTCTTACCCCCTTCTTAACTCTTTCTCTTATTTAGCCCTCTTTTCAGCCTGTAGATGATGAAAAATTAAGAGAAGGGGAATAGGAACATTTTAGTTGAGATACTGCAATGACTAGAAATTGCTCTGTGTGGACAGAGCCCCTATTTCTATTTAATTTAAAACTAATATATATTACTTATTCCAAACCTTATTAGAAATACAAATGGATAGTATTTATTGGCTGTAAATTATATACCAAGCAGAGTAAAGAAATCTTAAAAAATTTCTTTCAAAAATTCTTAAGTAAAAAAAAAAAAAGTCTTAAGTAAAAATGTTGCTTGTGGGACGCCTGGGTGGCTCAGTGGGTTAAAGCCTCTGCCTTCAGTTCAGGTCATGATCCTGGGGTCCTGGGATCGAGCCCCACATCGGGGGCATCTGCACATCTGCTCGGTAGGGAGCCTGCTTCACTTCCTCTCTCTCTGCCTACTTGTGATCTCTGTCTGTCAAATAAATAAATAAAATCTTTAAAAAAAAATGTTGCTTGTAAAAACACTAGCTCCATCTCAAAATGTACTCTTCTATTACAGTGAGCTGAAGCACTTCTTTAGGAAAAGAGGGGGAAGAACAGTGGGTCAGCTGTGTTTATCAGGATGTCCTGCTCACTTGTCTAGGGTGAACATCATTCTGACAGATGACTGATGCCTGCTGGACATTCCACATACCATCTGTGACATAAATGTTTGCTATTTTGTCCTCCTTCCTTTTGTATATGCTTGAAACTATCCACATGCACACACACATGTATGTACATGTGGATATATATTATACCTCTGTTTATATGCATACAAAGATACATAACATGTATATTGCACATTTTTTTTTAAAGATTTTATTTATTTATTTATTTGACAGAGAGAAATCACAAGTAGATGGAGAGGCAAGCAGAGAGAGACAGAGGGAAGCAGGCTCCCCGCTGAGCAGAGAGCCCGATGCAGGACTCTATCCCAGCACCCTGAGATCATGACCTGAGCCGAAGGCAGCGGCTTAACCCACTGAGCCACCCAGGCGCCCTGTATATTGCACATTTTTAAAAGAAAAACAGGTATCTATAAAGCCTGTTATCTTGGCTTATACAGTGGAGGGCCCCACTGCATGGGGGGAGGGTCCCTGCTCCAGCATCCACCAGGTTCTGATCTCTACAACCTCACTCACAAAGTTCACGAGTCTGTCCTCCACACTGGATCTTAGAACCAAACTCAGTTGCTCTGCAGATGCCTTCCATGTTTGGAGGTAATAAGAATGTTACAGAGTAGTATATAATAAGACATACACTTTAATTTAATATCTCAGGAAGCCTCTACGGACTCTCGCTGGGCCTACAGATGAACAAATCTGGCCAAAGGGTTTTCTTGCTCCCTGTTATCCCCATCAATTCAGCCTGATTGGGTAATACTGTTTAAGGGGCACAGCACAGCTGGACTTGGTCCTAGCTATCTGCAGTTTACACTTAATAAATGATAAGGGAATACCATCTCCTCTCCCTCTTACACTGGTAGTTAGAGCCTAGGTTCTGGGGTCACATGAGCCAGGATTCATATTCTAGCACCTTTCCTTTCTGAGTGACCTTAGAAAAAACAAAATATGTGGGCCTTAGTTTCCTGATTTGTAAAATGAAGACACTGAAAGGCTCCACCTCAGAGGATGATTGAGGAAATTAAATCCTTTGGACACAGTACCCAGAAGATAACAAGCACTTGATGCTAGGAAGGCATATGTATGTAGCTGTAAAACAATGGGCCTTGACTCTGACAGCAGACTATTATGAAAGGCAGAATGCTCCAGTCTAAAAGTCTTATATCCTGACATTCAAGGTGAATACATACCTATACTGACTTCCAAAGCCATTCTAAAGCTTAATATTGCCTTTTTATACCTTTTGCAATCAATTATTACCTATCTCAATTCTACCTTGTACCTCACACACACTTACATATTATTCTGCATGAATACTTGTCCTGTCCATTATTTTGTCCTGTCTTAGAGAATGAACACCTGGAGAATGGGATCTTTTACTGAATATTAGCTTCTGTTACTCTAGTGTCACTCTAGTGTGGTTAAGTTGACTGTCTAAAACTTCTATAGGGTAAATAACCAACATACTTTTCAGTCTTGATATCCTGGGTCTACTTCGCTATTGGACCCAGTTGACTACTTAGATCTTCTCAAAACTTTCACTTTCTGAGATGCTACTCTTGACCAATTCTCCTCCTGCCCACATCTCTATTTCTTCTTCTCCTTTCTCCCCAACAGCCAAACACTGGTATTCCCAATGGGCAGCAGCTTAAAAATAAATGAAGTAGTTCTGTATGTGTTGATATAGATAGATTTCCCAAATACTTGGTAAAGGGTGGGGGGCTATTTTCACTAATAATTTACTCTCTTTCCTTTTCTTATTTTTAAATATCCTAATCATGGAAATGTGTATTAGTTTCCAAGGGCTGCTGTAATAAAGTACTACAAACTAGATAGGTTAAACCACAGAAATTTATTCTCTCATTGTTCTGGAGGCTAAAAGTCCAAGATGAAGGTATCAGTAGGGTTGGTTCCTTTTTGGAGGCTCCGAGGGAGGTACTTTTCCTTGCCCTCTTCCTAGCTTCCTATTCTTGCTAGAAATCCTTGCCGTTCCCATTCTTTGGCCTATAGATTTATTGCTCCTATTTCTGCCTCTGTTTTCACATGGTATCTCCCTGTGTGTCTCTGTCTTCATACAGCATTCCCTTCTCCCTGTGTCTGTGTCCAGATTTTCCTTATTTTACGAAGACACCAGTCCCTGAATTAGGACCCACCATCCCCAAGCCTGTTTATAACCCTGTTAATATTTAAAAATAGTATCAGGGGTGCCTGGGTGGCTCAGTCAGTTGGGTAATCTACCCTTGGTTTTGGCTCAGGTCATGATCCCAGAGTCCTGGGATCGAGCCCTGTGTTAGGCTCTGTGCTCAGTAGGGAGTCTACTTGAGGATTCTCTTCCTCTCTCTCTGTCCAAAAGAACTACTTCCTTTTTTTTAAGCTGCTGCCCATTGGGAATACCAGTGTTTGGCTGTTGGGAAGAAAGGAGAAGAAGAAACAAAGATGTGGGCAGGAGAATTGGTCAAGAGTAGCATCTCAGAAAGTGAAAGTTTTGAGAAGACCTATGTAGTCAACTGGGTCCAATAGCAAAGTAGACCCAGGATATCAAGACTGAAAAGTTTGTTGGTTATTTACCTTATAGAAGTTTTAGACAGTCAACTTACCCATGTACCCACATTCTCTCTCATTTTTGTTCTCTCTAAAACAAGTTCTGGAAAAAAATTAAAAGCATATAGTTATGGGTTGAATTGTATCCATCAGAAAGATATTTCAAAGTCCTAACCACCTGAATCTGAGAATGTGACCTTATTTGGGAATACCTTTGCTATGTAATCAAGCTAAGATAAGGTTAGACACATACATGGATATATATTTACATATTACATATTAATTAGTACACTGTAACTTTCTGTCCTGGTTCTTCATTCTCTATCCCCATCCTGTCCAGAGACATCCAAGCAGGAAAACTGGGATTCCTCCCTTGAGGACTCCTTCTCATCAACCTGGCTGATTCTATCTCATTAATATCTCTCAATCCAAGCCCTCCTTTCAGCCTTCTTGGGCTGTGCTTGGGTCCAAGCACTCATTATCTCTTACCTGCACCATTGTAATCACTCACTAATTAGTCCCCTGGCATCCAGTCTTGACCCCTGAAATCCATCACTTCCAGGATAGCTAGAGTTATTTATATAAAATGCAAATTAGATAAGTTGCTCTGCCGCATACAATTCTGCCTTGCCTTCCTCTCCTCCAGTTCTTCAATCTATACATCCCATCCTCATTACCTACTCTAACCCATCCCTTCAGCCTTATCTCTTGCCTCTCCTGGCCTTCAACACTAAACTACTAACGTCAGTGAATTGCAGATGCTGTTCACACTTCCTTTCCTCTGCTCTGCTCTCCTCTCTGAGGAATGTCCTGCCCCTGTCTAACTTCTATCAACCTTCAGGATATATTCCAAGTGGCCATGTTCTCCATGAAGCCTCTCTATCTCTGGCAAAGCAAAGGGTTTTTCATATGTGTGGCCCAAGAACCTTGAGCACACTGGTCTCTCAAACTTTCCCATACATATTAAACACCAAATTCTATCTGTCTTTCTGTTGATAAGCACTTGAACAATGAATGTCATATATTTTAAACCATCCCTGGCACAAAGCAGGTGCTAAAGAAATGTTGGTTGAGTGAACAAAGTTAGATATACTTAGATATATTTTATTATTCAAGAATTTCCATAAACTGTTAATAAACAAGAAAATAAAATGACTAAGTGACTATTTAGTTTTATTTTAATAACATCACAAAACACTTATTTTATATAGATCGGGGTTTCTCAACTTTAGCCCTATTAATACTTGGGCCAGATAATTCCTTTTTGCAGGAGCTGTCCTGCAACAGTAGCTCTTTGTCTCTAACTGTGACAACGAAAATGTCTACAAACATTGTCAAATATCCTGGGAGGGGAAGGGAAGACATAATTCAAAAAGCACAGATTGATGTTCAATATATATTTTGAATTTCATAACACATGTAAAGACAGGAATTTCCAGAACATTTCATTTTGTCCCTCAGGATATCAATTAGGCTTTGTAAAAGAGAATCTGCCATAGCTTATCATATGTTTTTAAAGACATTTAAGGGGCACTTGAGTGGCTCGGTTGGTTGAGTGCCTGACTCAATTTCAGATTGGGTTGTGATCTCAGAATGATGGGACCAAGCCCTGCATCGGCCTCCGCACCTAGTAGGAGTCTGCTTCTCTCCCTCCCCCTCTGCTGCTCCCCCGACTCACACTTTCTCTCTCTAAAATAAATGGATGAATCTCTATATAAATACATACTTACATACATAAAAGCATTTAAATCAGTTGTATGTAAAACTTTTAAGAGTTTTTCTGATATAATTATCTTGTAAAAAGATGAGATCATGTCATTTATTATTCTATAAAAATGTAGGTTTGGTTTTTTAAGTATAATATAAAATATAATTTTAATTTGAAAGATGGTCTTCTCTAGCTATTAGAGAAGGAAGGAGGAAGAGAAGGAGGAGAGGAAAGAGAGAGGACTGTTTTACTGTATTTTTTTTTCCTTTAAGTAAGCTCTGCACCCAACATGGGGCTTGAACTCCTGGCCATGAGATCAAGAGTCACATGCTACCCCAACTGAGCCAGCCAGGCACCTCAAAAGAGAATTGTTTTAATCCAAAACAATCTAGGAGGAAACTTTTTTATATTAACTCCCCATTTTATTTGCTCTCCATCTGATTCTAATTCACTGTTACAGACCAGTGTGGTCAACATTAAATAAAGAAAAGCGGACTATGTTACACAGCCCGGTCAGGCGAAGGTCAGTCCAATACACTGCCTGACAGAGAGTCTGCAATGTGCAAAGTTGTCTACTATTCACAAACACACCAAACATGAAAACCACACTAAAACACTTTAGAAGTTCTGTGAGTGAAAAGAAGTAGCTCCTATGGGCCAGGAATTATCAACTTTTAAAAATGAGCCACACAAACATGATCTCTTTTCTCTGAAAGTTTATGGTCTAGTAAGTAAAGATAAAAGATTAATGAAATAGTCACACTGGTGGGGGTATAATTTAGAAACTGTATAAATAAATGCTATGAAGTAAAGTGATTAAGGAACATGATCTAAACTTGAAGTGACACTGGAGTTGAGACATGAAAAAGAAATCTAAGAAATTAACTAAAAGAGACAGAAGCAAAGCATCTGAAGGTGGAAGGGACAGCATAAGTAGATGCCCTTATGGAGGAAGCATGTCAGGGACTGAGTGAAGAGAAGAGTAGAGCCTATTGGAGCTGGGGGAGGAGGGTTGGGAGGAGCTAGGGCAAGGCAACGAGGCGGGGCCTTTTGAGCTGTGTTGAGGGCAGATGGAAGGGTCATCAACTGATGTAGGTGGAAGAAATCACTCTGGCCGTGATGTGGTGAATGGACAGGTAAAGTATGTAGGGAGACAAGCATCTGGCCAACATCAACATCCTTATTTTTCCCCAAAGCTCAAGCCAAACACTCCCTGTTCTACAACATGGGTGAATCTTGAAAACATCATGCTAAGTGAAAGAAGCCAGTCACAAAAGGCCACATAGTGCACAATTTCATTTATAGGAAAAATCAAGATAGGCAAATCCATAAAAATAGAATGTAAATGAGTGACCGCCAGGGGACACAGTGAGAAGGGATGGGTGACTGCTAATGGGTACTGGGTTGCTTTATGGGGAAATTAAAACATTTTTGAATTAGATAGTGGTAATGGCTGCACAACCATGTGAATATGCTGAAAGCCAATGAATTGAACACTTTATAAGGGTGGATTTTATGGCATGTGAATTATATCTCAATAAAGCTATTACCAAAAAAAGCCTTCTTATTGTGCCTTGGGAGGAACCAGGTTCTAAATTCCTAGGTAAAAACAAGGTTAAGAGCTGACTTTTCAAATCCTTAATTTTAAAGTCATGTTCTTTAAAATGATCCTTGCATTCTAAAATTCAATTAGCTGAAATATAAGAATCATATTGAAATGGAGGCATTTAAACAAGAGCTGCTGATCAATGATTTAGAGAGAGCCCCATAATTCCCAAATCATAGTTTTTGTTAAGAAAAATTATAAAAGCACCAGCCACTGGGGATTAGATCAATTGGAATTTTACTATTTTGTCAATTCATTCAAATAGTGGATTTTAAATTTCTGCACGATTTTCATTTTCTACCCAGACAGCCACTTAGCAGATATGTGATATCAATCTTGATTTCCAGCCTCAGCTTTCTCTATGAATTTAATGGGGGAAGTAATTGTGCAAGAATGTGTTTTAAAACACAAATCTCAACTACCCTATTATTACATTTACAGCTGATTACCATGTGAATTGCTTTTATGCTATATAGAATATCACTAACACTGTTCTATCAAGGGGTACAGTATAAAATGTAAGATACAAGGAATAGCCTTTAATAGTGATGACACTGCCTAATATTTATTTTTAAATTCATATTTGCATTAAAATTATTATCTAGAAAAAAGAACTAATGTGAGAGGTCCCTTTCTACACTAGGACTCTTTTTGGTGTAAGTGACAGAAAATCCAACTCAAAACAATGTAAGTGAAAATATAATTTAACAGCTTTCTTAACTGTAAATTTCAAAGGTGATGCTATCTTCAGGCACAGCTGGACTGGTTTTCTGCAAATTGTGAATTAAAAATTTTCTGCAAATTTCCCCAGTCGCCAAACTCAACCAGAAGACAGAAAGTGCAGGAACTTTGCCCATTCAAGTCAGCCTTTGGAACAGACCCCAAATTCGTTTCATTTTTATACTCCAGGTTTTCCAGTTTTCTGCAAATTTGTTTTATTTTCATGCTCAAGGTGCCTTTCCTGATGGCAAGATGGGAACAGCAGCTCCTCCTTTCTCTCTGCCTTCATTCTTGGCAAAAGAGTCGTTGTCTCTCTCAGGTTCTAACCAAGCCATGTGTTCAGTTTGGGACCAACCACCATAGCCAGCAGGACTGGGCATATTGGTTAACTCAGGCCTGGGTCACATGTTCAGCCTTGCAGGACGGAATCCCACTGCAACCCTACCGGCTTTCAGTAGGTATGGATAGGTATGGATGCAAGTAATGCTGCTAGGAAAAAAAAAAAAAAAACAAAAAAACCAACAATGGAAGCTGGAAGGGAAAATAACAAATGTCTGCCAAAGCTTCCAGCTAACAGATGGGCCAAAGGCAATGGGTGGGCAAACTGACAATAAGCTAGGAAGTTGAGTGGACCCCTCCTGGGGCATCTTCCTACCTGACCACCCTTCTCTGCAAATCTCTCCATTTGCCTCATGGGTTGAGCCAATATCTTCCAACTTGCCCCTCTGGCTCCACTCTGCACCTTTCTAAACATGCTTTCTGTCCCAAAGGCAGACTTGAATGGACAAGAGTACCAGTCTCTACACCTTTTGACTTCTGTTAAGTTTGGAGAGTGGGGAACCCACAGTAGATCTAAAGGAGGGAGGAAGAGGTCCTTACAGTCTAGTTACAACCATCAGCCAGCCAGTACAGTACCTGTTTCCTTCCCCAGCTTTATTGAGATACAACTGACATGTGATATTATGTACGTTTACGATGTATAACATGATGTTTTGACACACATATATATTACAAAATAATGACTACAAGAAGGTTAGTTAATATGTCCTTCACCTCACATAATTACTTTTATTGTTGTGGTGGTGATAAGAATATTTAAGTCTATTCTCTTGGCAACTTTCAAGTATACAATACAGTGCTGTTGAATATTGTCACCATGCTGTAGACTAGCTCTCCCTTTATGACCACCTTCTCTACTTGAACTTTCCTTCCTGGCTCTGGTAATTGCTCCCCAACTTGTCCTTTCAGGCATAGAGATGATAAGGGCTCCTGGGGTATACACTTTTCTTTGTAGGTTTCCTAAACCCTGCCAATAGCTTTGAAAATAGTCCCATAATTAAACCCTCCTTGAATTATCATAATTTGAGGGCATCATCTGTTCCCTACAGACCCTGACAGATATAAGTGTTGAATGTGGTGGACATGCACTTACTGTAAGACCCCACTTTATGTATTATTCCAAATATACACATTTATTCTATGAAATAGGTATTCTTAATCCCTACAGAAAGATTAAGTAACTTGAGCAAGATCCCATTGCTAGTATGGGACCCAGATGGCACTGGTTTAATTTCTCACTCTGTATGTCCGAACTGCATTATCTCTGGTCTGGACTATGACTTCCACTCTTGACTTCTTAGAGTTTTTCTCCACAGACATCATCTGTTTCATAGATCTGCCAAGCTTGCTATGAGCAGTCAAAGAAATAGCAAGCAACAACACATAGTAAAGTGTTTTACAAATGTAGCATATTATTAAGAGTACACTTGTCTTTGTGAACACTGAGCAATGTCTAAAATTGTTGAATCACTCTATGCCTGAAAGTAATACAACACTGGATGTTAACTATACTGGAATTAAAACTTAATATATAAAAATAATAACAATAAAATATAATATAATATACATCTATATCACTGAATATATATGTAGATCCTCTAGTCCTTCTCACAGTTAGATTCCTTGAAGTTGGAGGATCTGAAGGAGACACCATAGGAATTGAATCTAGGTGTCCAATCTCTCTGCACGCAGCTCATCCATCAGGTTCTCCAGGAAGATTTTTCTGATACTCCAGGATAGAGAGTTGCCACTCTGTGCTCCATAGTATCTATCCCACCATAGCAATTACCCCATGTAGTGTGACTTTTATTTGCATTCTTTTCTTTACCCCATTCTACACCATGATAATCATCCATTTACTTCTCTGTCTCTTACTAGATTACAAGCTTCCAGAAGGAAAGGTCATAGCTATTATTTTTGTATCAGTGGTGTCTGAAACATACATAGGTGCTAAATATGCATCTATTGAACACAGTTCTGAAAAAAATTCAGGCCAAGCATTCCTGAAGATGGGACAATATTAAAGGGATTTCCTCAGGAGCAAGATGAACTACGGTTTGATGACAATCAAACTAAAATTCTATGATTTTGGATAATAGAGCCATAAGCTAGTCAGTAGATGTGTTTCTTTCAAGGGTATGGTTTAATAATCTTAAAACCACTTTATGTATTATAGGAGACTCATCCAGAAGAAGAAAAAGGAGAAAATGGGGCAGAAAATTTATTTCAAGAAATAATAGCAGAAAACTTCCCTTATCTGGGGAAGAAAAATGGATATCCAGATTCAGGAGGTACAGAGAACTCCCATCCAAATCAATAAAAGCAGGCCAACACCAAGACACACTGTAATTAAATTTATAAAACATAGCAATAAAGAAAAAAATCTTAAAAGCAACAAGACAAAAGAAGTCCCTAACTTGGGACACCTGGGTGGCTCAGTTGGTTAAGTGTCTGCCTTTGGCTCAGGTCATGATCCTGGGGTCCTGAGATCAAACCCCACATCAGGCTCCCCTCCTTGGTGAGGAGCCTGCTTCTCTCTCTCCCTCTGCCTGCTGCCCCCCTACTTGTGGAGCAAGTAGAAAGAAGAAGAAATACTCTTCTCACTCTCTCTCTCTCTATCAAAAAAATAAATAAAATCTTACAAGGAAGACCCAGAAAGCTAGTTGTAGATTTCCCAAGAGAAACTCAGCAAGCTAGAAGAATGTGATATGACATATTCAACCTGCTAAATGGGAAAAATCTGCACCCAAGAATACTCTATCTGGCAAAGCTAAAATTCAGAATAGAAGGAGAGATAAAGAGTTTCCCAGACAAACAAAAACTAAAGGAGTGACCACTAAACCACTAAACCAGCCCTGCAAGAAATACTAAAGAGGACGCTTTGAGTAGAAAGGAAAGGCCAAAATGGATGTAGAACAAAAAAGGAATAGAGAAAATCCCCAGAAACAAAAACAAAACAAGTCATAAAATGGCACTAAATATATATTTATCAATAATTACTATGATCTAAATGGACTGAACATTCTAATCAAAAGACATAGGGTGTCAAAATGGATAAAAAAAAAAAAAGATGCATCTATATGCTTCCTACAAGACCCTCATTTTAGACCTAAAGACAGCTGCAGGTGGAAAGTAAAGAAATGGCGAAATATTTATCATGCAAATGGGCATTGAAAGAAAGGTAGAGCAGCAATACTTACATTGGACTAACTGGACTTTAAACAAAAGACTATAAAAAAAGATAAAGAAGGGCACTATATCTTAATAAAGGGGACAATCCATCAAGAAGATTTAACAATTGTAAACATTTATACCCTTAACACAGAAGCACCTAAACATATAAAACAATTAATAGCAAACATAAAGGAACTAAGTGATAATACAATAATAGTAGGGGACTTTAATACCCCATTTATATCAATAGACAGATCATCTAAACAGAAAATCAAAAAGAAAATAATGGTTTTGAATGACATTGGACCAGAGGGACTTAACAGATATATGCAGAACATTGCATTCTAAAGCAGCAGAATACACATTCTTGCCAAGTTCACATGGGACATTCTCCAGAACAGATCATATACTAGTTCACAAAACAGGTCTCAACAAGTAGAAAAAGAATGAGATCAAGCCATGCATATTTTCTGATCACAATGCTATGAAACTTGAAGTCAACTACAAGAAAAAATTTGGAAAGACCACAAATACATGGAGGTTAAACAACATACTACCAAACAGTGAATGGGCCAACCTGGAAATCAAAGAAGAAATAAAAAACACATGGAAACACCTGAAAATGAAAACACAATGGTCTAAAACCTTTGCGATGCAGCAAAAGCAGTCCTAAGAGAGATGTATACAGCAGTTCAGGCCTAGAGGCCTATCTTAAGAAGCAAGAAAAAAATCTCAAATAAACTGCCCAACCCTATACCTAAAGGAGCTAGAAAAAGACTAACAAATGAGGACTAAAGTCAACAGAACAAGGGAAATAATAGAGATTAGAGCTGAAATAAATAACATAGAAACTAAAAAAAACAAAAACAAAAAAACAAACCATAGAAGAGATCAATGAATTATCAAAAGAGAAATAATCAAAAAAGAATTATCAAAAAGAAAAGAAAAGGACCCAAATAAATAAAATCACAAACGAGAGAGGAGAAATAACAACCAACACCACAGAAATAAAAGTATAAGAGAATATAAGACAAAACTATATGCCAACAAATTGCACAACCTGGAAGAAATGGATAAATGTCTAGAAACATATAAACTACAAAAACTGAAACAGAAAGAATAGAAAACTTGAACAGACCAATAATCAGTAAAGAAATCGAATCAGTAATCAAAAATCTTCCAGGGCCAGATGGCTTCGTATGTGAATTTTACCAAACATTTAAAGAAGAGTTAATACCTATTCTTCTCAAATTATTCCAAAAATAGAAATGGAAGGAAATGTCCAAATTCATTCTATGAGGTCAGCATTACCCTGACACCAAAACCAGATAAAGGTTCCACTAAAAAAGAGAACTATAGGCCAATATCCCTGATGAACATGAATGCAAAACCTCTCAATAAAATACTAGCAAACTGAATCCAATGGTACATTAAAAGAATCATTCACCTTGATCAAGTGGAATTTATTCTTGGGTTCAATATTCACAAATCAATCAATGTGATACACCACATTAATAAAAGGATAAGAACCATATGATCCTCCTCAATAGATACAAGCCTGTGGTTCAACATTCACAAATCAGTCAATGTGATACACCACATTAATAAAAGGATAAGAACCACATCATCTTCTCAATAGATGCAGAAAAGCATTTAACAAAGTACAACATCCACTCATATGAAAACCCTTAATAAAGTAGGGTTAGAGGGAACAGATACCAACATAATAAAGGCCATATGTGGAAAACCTACAGCTAATACCATCCTCAATGGGGAAAAACTGAGAGCATTCCCTCTACGATTAAGAACAACTTGGGAATGTCCACTCTGACCACTGTTATTTAACATAGTACTAGAAGTCCTAGCCACAGCAGCAATCAGACAACAAAAATGAACAAAAGGTATTCAAATTGGCAAAGAAGAAGCAAGACTTTCACTAACTGCAAACAGCATGATACTCTATATAGAAAACCCAAAAGACTTCACTAAAATATTTCTAGAACTGGTATTTGAATTCAGGGAAGTTGCAGGTTACAAAATCAATGTACAGAAATCTGTTGCATTTCTATATACTGATAATGAAACAGTGGAAAGAGAAGTTGAGGAATTAATCCCATTTATAATTGCACCAAAACCTGTAAGATACCTAGGAATAAACCTAACCAAAAAGGTAGAAATCTGTACTCTAAAAACTATAAATCACTGATGAAAGAAATTGAAGATGACGCAAAGAAATGGAAAGATATTCCATGTTCATGGGTCAGAAGAGCAAATATTATTAAAGCCTCTATATTACCCAAAGCAATCTATACATTTAATGCAATCTCTATCAAAATGCCAGCAGCATTTTTCACAGTTAGAATAAACAATCCTAAAATTTGTATGAAACCACAGAAGACCCCAAACTGCTGAAAGCAACCTTGAAAAAGAAAAGCAAAGCTGGAGTCATCATAATTCCAGACTTCAAGCTATATTACAAAGCTGTAGTGATTAAGATAGCATGGAACTGGCAAAAAAATAGACACCTAGGTCAATGGAACAGAACAGAAAATTCAGAAATGGACCTACAATTATATGCTCAATTAATCTGTAACAAAAATTATTGGAAAAATGACAGTCTCTTCAAATGGTGTTGGTAAAACTGTACAGCAATATGCAAAAGAATGAAACTCGACTGCTTTCTTACATCATACACAAAAATAAATCCAAAACGAGTTAAAGATCGAAATGTGAGCCAGGAAACCATTAAAAACCTACAGCAGGATATAGGCAGTAACCTCTTTGACATTAGCCATAGCAACATTTTTCTAGATGTATCTCCTGAAGCAAGGGAAACAAAAGCAAAAATAAACTATTGGGACTTCATCAAGATGAAAAATTTCCGTGCAGTGAAGGAAAAATATCAACAAAACTAAAACTGCAAATGACATATCTGATGAAGGTTTAGTATTCAAAATCTATAAAGAACTTAAAAACTCAAAACCTAAAAAACAAATAATCCAGTTAAAAAATGAGAAGGCACGAATGGACATTTCCCCAAAGAAGATGGCCAACAGACACATGAAAGATCCTCAACATCACTCATCATTGGCGAAATACAAGTCAAAACTATAATGAGGTATCACCTCACACCAGTCAGAATGGCTAAAATTAACCACATAAGAAACAACAGAGGATGTGGAGAGAGGGGAACACTCTTACACTGTTGCTGGAAATGCAAACTGGTGCAGCCACTCTGAAAACAGTATGGAGGTTCCTCCAAAAGTTAAAAATGGAACTATCCTATGATCCAGCAATTGCACTACTAGGTGTTTACCCAAAGAATACAAAAATAGTGACTCAAAGGAATACATACACCCCAATGTTTATAGCAGCATTATCAACAATAGCCAAATTATGAAAAGAGTCCAAATGTCCACTAACTGATGAATGGATAAAGATGTGGTAAACACACACACACACACACACACACACACACACACACACTAGAATATTATTCAGCCATTAAAAAAATGGAGTGAGAGAGTATTATGTTAAGTGAAATAAGTCATTCAGAGAAAAACAAATACCATAAGATTTCACTCCAATGTGGAATTTAAGAAACAAAACAAATGATCATAGGAGAGAATAAAAAGATAGAGGCAAACCAAGAAACAGAATCTTACCCATAGAGAACGAGCTGACTTTAAAAACCTTACCTTAAGTAGTTTCTACTAACACTGATCAAATAACTAAATATGTTGTAATAATAAGACACAGACCATTCACTGTTGGACAAAAGGCATTAGGGGAAGAACTGATGGAATCTGAAAAAGGAGTTTACTGTAGTTAATGCTATCATAGCAGTGTCAGTTTCCTGATTCGGATCGCTGCACTGTGATTATATAAGATATTAGCATCAGAAGATGCTGGGTGAGAGATAATGAAACTTTCTGGACTATTTTAAAAACTTTACTGTAATTTAAAATTAGTTCAAAATGCCACTGTCTTATGCCACATTCTTTTAAAGCCATACTCTTAGAATCTAAATAAGTGATAAAATTCACCATAAAGTTCACAGAGTGTAACATATTAATAGCTTGCTATGTTACTCAGAATCACAGACTTTACAGTTGGGATATGAGCTTGGCAGTCACAATCCATCATTCTCCTTTTGAGGAATCCCCTTGGTATTGTCCCTGACAGCCTAAAGCCTTTGCTGGGACATCTCTGGGAATGGCAGTGTACTACGGCCCCATAAATGAATTGTAAGAAGAGCTTGAATTGCTAGAAATGTCCTACTCTTTCTATCCACCAAGCTGAAATTGATCTCTTCTTGATTCTTTGGACCCATCAGATGACACTTAGGTACATAAAGAGTCATCGCCCCTCCTCCTGTGGATTTTCTTCCTTGAGCAAAACATCCTCAATCCCTCACCCTTCCCAGCTGACATAATGATGTTCTAGCAGGGGGCTCGATGCTTTGACAGGGCCATTTCTGAATTTTATCTTCAACCACAGAACTCTTCCTCAAAGAAATTCTTATGGAAGTCAGTATGTAAAATAGAGGTAAGTAAAATTCCTTTGCTGGAGGTAGTGGGGGAGGGTCCCGAGGACTATCCAATTCCCACACACCCTGCCATCCCTACTGGTGCTTAAAGTCTGTCCTTGGAACTTTACAACTTCCAAAATATGTCATAAACTCCTCCTTAAACCAAAAACAAACCAAAAGTTTGAAAGAACACTAAAACCTCAGATCCCAAGGCAGGTTTGTGGGAGTGAAGTTTAAGGGTACATGCTTTCTACTGTGCACAAATTAACCACAGACTATCCCTGACTGTAGGACGACACATGGTTTCGATTATAATAACAACAAAGGCTTTACATGTATCAATTCAAGGACCAACTGATGTAGGTATTAGGATCATCCCTCTTAATAGATGAGAAAACACGAGCATGACGGCAAACTAACTTACTCAAGGTCAACAGAAGTAACAGAACTAGGCTTTTAACCTAGATCTCTCAGGCTCTCAACAATGCCCTTCACCACTGTACTCTCCTGCCCTTCTGGAACAGAAATCCAGAAGGATGAGACTCCAGCCCTCTCATCTCTTGTACACTTGTTACTTTACAATTTGGAAGTTGTCCTGGAGTGGATCCAATAGGGAATCTGTCAACATAAACTGTGTGCCTGTGACATCAAGGCTCAACAATATAACTCACATCCCTTTCCTTGGATATACCTAAGTTTATTTATTTGTCTTAAAGATTTTATTTATTTATTTCACAGAGAGAGCGCACAAGCAGGGGGAGCAGCAAGAAGAGGGCAAGGGAGAAGCGAACTCCCCGCTGGGCAGAGTCCAACATGAGGCTCCTTCCCAGGTCCCATAGATCATGACCTGAGCAGAAGGCAGAGCTTAACCAACTGAGCCACCCCGGCGCCCCATGAATATACCTAAGTTTAAACGGCATTACTTAGCAATGTAATTGCTCTGAGGTCCTGAGGATTAAGGACGCTCAGGATGGCTGGTCCATACATAAGGGTGGTCTACAGACATGTTCAGGTAGATGCCCAGCAGGGTGGTGGTTCATATCAAGCCCAAGAGCCACTTGTGGTTCTGACCTGTGGCTGTTTTATCCTTTCAGGCAGGGCAGATGCTTCATGAGCCTTAGTCAGCAGCCTCTCTTCCTCAAGCAAGGACAGAATGGCAGCTATCTGTTGTTATTGCCTGTCTGGCATCTGTGCTGTCTTTGTTGATAATAACGCATGTTTCCTTTTAATGGAAACCTCCCACTCCCACCCTTCACTGGGGTTTGGGTCACCAGACCTCACTTCCCCAGCTCTACTTCAGGGCAGATACCTGGCTGAGCAATCAGCAGATTCCCGTTTCCATGTGATCCAAACTAGATCAACAAGACCCAATAACAGGACAGCTGTTGGAACCACTAGAGAAGACATCTCCCTTTTCCCTAGGGCTTCTCAGTAAAGAGGTTGTAAATTTTGTAAATTCAGCAGCCACCTTGTCACCAGGAGACTACTGACCAGATACTGAAGCCAAGAAGAGGGGGGGAAAGCCAACAGATAAAAAGAAACAGATATCCAGAAATCTTCCCAGACATAGCATCCTGCTGTGCCTAGAGAAAGACTTGTTACATTTATGTGAACTTATTTTTTTTCCTCAGCACCGATCTAACACACTATATATTTTACTTATTTGTCTTATTTATTTTCTCTCTCCCCAGAAAAAAAGTAAACACCGTAAAGACAGAACTTTTGTGTATTTGCTCATAGCTCTATCTGGAATGGTCCTTGGAATGACCCTGGAACCTAGTCGGTGCTAGGAATGAATTTGTGGAATGAATGAATGAAAGAACATCAAGTGAAATAGTTCTAAATGCTTTTGACCGTTATAGAAAGAGCCTTTCTAGAGAGAGAGAGGATGGAAACTCTCCCTGTGACCCAACATGAGGCAATTTCTCTCTCAATGTCAAACATCCATTCAATAAACATTTATTGAGCATTTACTTATGGTAGTCATTCTGCTAAACACAAAGATAAATAAAAACTCAACCCCTAAGAGCTATCGGTCTGCAGCTACCAGCCCTCCCCCCCAACAGCAAGTAAACATGGTAGGAGAACAACCAGATTTGGGGTATTAACATAATATCAATCCACAGGAAGACAGGGTGCCAATCTCTCTCTGTTTCCCTCTGTCTCCATCTGTCTCTCTGTCTCTCTCCCCATTTACAGGCTGACCTGCAAACTCAGAAGGAGGAGTCGTAAATACCCCAGTCTGGAAACTGGCTACAAAGAAAGACAAAGATACAGCTTAATTAAGAGGAGACTAGGAGAAATAACAACTTAAAAATTTTTTCAATAAAAACTAAATTAAAGTTTACAAGGCAGCGGTGAAGCTGACTCAATACTTGACATTCACTCCCTTTAGGTTGTAGGGAAGCAACTGCTACTAATTTGAAAAGACTGTAGGTATAGATGTAGCAGTGAGGGGGGCAGGATTCTCAGAAAGAACAGCAGGTCTGACAGCCCGTCCTCAAAGGGCCAGAACCGTGTCTCCTTCAGGATCTAAGGTTCTTAGACATCTGATTATCTGTCTCAACAGGAGCCTGCAGAGGTCGCCTCCTAGAGGCTGCTGTTAGCATGACAGCCGCCCTTGGTTTGACTTTATTTTTCCTTCCTTCCTTCCTTTCCCTTCTTTGTTCTCCCCTCTACAGAACACCCTCCCTTCTTACCTCCCCTCCTTCTTTCTTTATTTAGCTTAGTTACTTATAATTGACATATTTAAAATTCAGAGTATAAGTTTTAATATACGCTTATACCCACGAATCCATCAGGATCAAAAGAGTAAACATCTGTCACCCCCCAAATTTCCAAAACCCCTTTTAATCTCCTTCCATGCCCTCCCCTCCTCCCACCCTCAATCCTCAGCAATTACAGATATGCCGATGTCACTATAGATTAGGTTACATTTTGTAAAATTTTTAATCAAAGTGATCATACAGTATGTGCTCCTTTTCTCTGGTTTCTTCTGCTTATGCTGATTTTGAGAGTCATCCATGACATTGGATGTCTTTTTTTTTTTTTTTTAAGATGTACTTTTCAAGAGAGTGAGGATGTGTGCATGGGTGTGTGCATACACAAGTGGGAGGAGGAACAGAGGAAGAGAATCTCAAGCAGACTCCCCATGAGCGTGGAGCTCAATGGGGGGCGCTCAATCTCACAACCCCAATATCATGACCTAAGCCGAAACCAAAAGTCAGATGCTCAACTGACTGAGCCACCCAGGTACCCCAACAGTCCATTCCTTTTTACTACTAAGCTGTATTCCATCATACATACCATAATTTGTTTATCCATTTACTTGTTGATGGATATTTTTATTTTATTTATTTTTTTTTTTTTTTAGTTTTTAGCTATTAGGAATAAAACTGCTGTGAACATTTGTGTACAAGTTTCTGTACAGACATGTTTTCATTGAGATTGGGTAAAAAAGCTGGGAGTAGTACGGATGGTCTTATACCAAGTGCATAATTAAGTTTGCTTTTGTTTTTTAACTGCCAAACTGTTTTCCAAAGTGGGTGTGCCATTTGACATCCCTGCAGCAGTTTATGAGAGTTTCAGCTGTCCCATGATGGCATGTCCATTTTTTTAACTTCAGCTATTCTAATAGGTGTGATGGTATTTACCTGTGGTTTGATTTGCTTTTCTTTAATGAACAGTAATGTCCAGCATCTTTTTATGTGCTTAATTTGCCATCCATATATCTTAAGTGAAGTATCCGTTCAAATCTTTGCCCACTTTTTTTTTTTTTTTTAAAGATTATTTATTTATTTATTTGTCATTGATAGAGGGAGAGAGAGCGAGCAAGCACAGGCAGACAGAGAGGCAGGCAGAGGCAGAGGGAGAAGCAGGCTCCCTGCCGAGCAAGGAGCCCGATGTGGGACTCGATCCCAGGACGCTGGGATCATGACCTGAGCCGAAGGCAGCCGCTTAACCAACTGAGCCACCCAGGTGTCCCTGCCCACTTTTTTTTTTTTTAAAGATTTTATTTATTTATTTGACAGACAGAGATGACAAGTAGGCAGAGAGGCAGGCAGAGAGAGGAAGGGAAGCAGGCTCCCTACTGAGCAGAGAGCCCGATGTGGGGCTCGATCCCAGGACCCTGAGACCATGACCTGAGCCGAAGCCAGAGGCTTAACCCACTGAGCCGCGCAGGTGCCCCATTTGCCCACTTTTTAAATTAGGTCATTTTTCTAACTGTGCTTTGAGAGTTCTTTGTATAATCTAGACACAAATGTTTCCTCATATATATAATTTGCAAATATTTGCTCCCAGTTTGTGGTTTACTTTCTTATTCTCTTAACTGCATTTTTTAAAAATAGTGGAAATTTTTAATTTTTTTGAAATATTTTATTTATTTATTTGAGAGCATAAGCAGGGGCACGGGGATGCAAAAGGAGAGGGGAAGCAGACTTCCTGCTGAGCAGGGAGCCAGATACAGAGCTCAGTTCCAGGACCCTGAGATCATGACTTGAGCTGAAGGCAGATGCTTAACTGAGTGAACCACCCAGATACCCCAGAAAATTTTAATTGATAAAGTCCAATTTATTAACTTTATTATGGTTTGTGCTTTTGATATTATATATAAAACACCCTACCTAACTCAAGGTCACAAAGATTTCCTTCTTTTTTTTTAATAGAGGTGTTATGGTTTGGGGGTTTACATTTAAATCTATGGATCATTTTGAGTCAATCTGGGTCTGTAGTATGAAGTATGGATTGGAGTTCACTTCACTGCATATAGATATACAAACATTCCAGCATCATTTTGAGGGAATACTATTATTTTTTCCATTGAACTGCCTTTGGAATGGCCTTTATCAAAAAAAATTCTTTTGATTGGGCACCTAGGTGACACTTTCAGTTTAGCATCTGACTCTTGGTTTCTGCTCAAGGATGCCATCTCAGAGTCACGAGATTGAGCCCCATGTTGGACTTGACACTCAGTGCAGAGTGTGCTTGACTTTCTCTCCCCCTCTCCTTCTACCCCTTCCCCATCCCCAAGCTCATGTGCATGTGCACTCTCTCTCTCTAAAAATAAATAATTTTTTTAAAATACTTTTGACTAAATATGTGGAGGTCAATTTCTGGAGTCCATATTCTGTACCATTGATCTATTTGTCTATCTTGGCCTAATACCAAGATAGATACCACTATCTTGATTACTATAGCCTTATAGTAAGTCTTATAACATCTGATAATATTAAGTCATCCAATTCCTTTTTTATAGTTATGATTAGGATTATTGATTATGATTATTATTATTTTGGCTCCTTAACAAAACATTCTGTTGGAATTTTAATTGGGATTACATAGACTCTATAGTTTCATTTAGGGAGAATCAGTGTTTTAACAATGAGTCATTCAATCCATGTGAATCTCTCTCCCTTTATTTATATTCTCTCTAGTTCATCTCAGCAATGTTCTGCAGTTTTCAGTGTATAGGTCTGGAACATCTTTTGTCAAATTTATGACTAAGGATTTCATTTTTTCTGATGCTGTCATAAATAGCATTGTTTTTGTAATTTTACTTTCTGATTGTTGCTAGTGGAGTTTCTTTTGTTTCCTTTCTATTTAGAGCAGATCTCATAAAAGCCAGGCCATCCTGCCAGGTGCTATCCTGAGTGGCTGTCTTAGGTGAGGCATCAGACCAGTCTAAGCAGCCACAGCTAAGACTCCAGAATCATTTCATAGAGAGCATGCCCCTTTCCCACCTGAAGAATTAGCCTACGGTCACGGACCCTCAGCAAGAATAACCAATTCCATACACAGGATGAAATTACCACTAACAAGCCAGTGAAAAGATATGAACCAAATGTTAATTTTGTGCTTTGAAATTTTGCCTAGGAAACATCACTATGGCTGTGGAAAGAACCAGCAAAAAGAATCTTGCACTACAAGTTAAGTATTTATTTCTGCTGGCATCTCTAAATACAACCATATGGTCCTAGAGGCCAGAGTGTTACAAATTCCACCTACTGCAGGAAGATCTAAATTCCTAGGAGACCATATATCTAATGATGCATCCCAGACCTTTAACTTACACTCTGGTCTGTCAACAACTCAGTTTTTATCTGGTCCGCTAAGCATAGAAGGCAGGACAGTCCACTAAAGAGGGGATGAGTAAATAACAGGTATCACCAGTGAATTCTTATTTTTGAGGGGATTTAGAATTTTGTAACTAAGCCACTGTCCACCAAAAGCAGGACATCTGAAACCCAGAGCAAATTTTATTTTATTTTTTTTAAAGATTTTATTTATTTGAGAAAGAAAGAACACAAGAAGGGGGAGGGTCAGAGGGAGAAGCAGACTTCCTGCTAAGCAGGGAGCCTAATGCAGGATTCAATCCTGGGACTCTGAGATCATGAGTGGAGCCAAAGGCAGTCGCTCAATCAACTGAGCCACCCAGGTGCCCCCCAGAGCAATTTTAAAGGAAGGCATTTCTTTTTTTTTTTTTTTTTAAGATTTTATTTATTTATTTGACAGAGAGAGAGAGAGAGATCACAAGTAGGCAGAGAGAGGGGGGAAGCAGGCTCCCTGCTGAGCAGAGAGCCCGATGCGGGGCTCGATCCCAGGAACCTGAGATCATGACCTGAGCCAAAGGCAGAGGCTTAACGCACTGAGCCACCCAGGCGCCCCAAGGAAGGCATTTCTAAGCCCAGGTTATTCGTGAATTATGTATGATGTTTTTCAGCACAACTCCTGTGCTATGTTTTTGTCTCTTCTTTGTTTCATTCATTCATTCATTCACTCACTTATTCATTTCTTTTTCACCCGGTAGACATCCATGAAGAATTACATTGGGTCTCAATGCCAGGGTAGTGGGTGGGAGGGAGGGAGGGAGGGAGGACTGAGATTCATAATACAGGATTCCTGCTCATAAGCAGGGGAAACCCATACACCAGTACCATTTGAATAAAGATACAAGGTGGAGTATTTGGCACTGTGATTTGTCACATACAAGACCCTATTTTGATGTTCAGTATTTTATAGCTTTGGAAGAGATAATGCTATGGAGAGCTAAGGAAGGCCTCATAGAGGATGCAGGAGGATTCGGTCTGGTTTTACAGGTGAACAGGCTTTACTTTACTAGGAAAGAGGACACATAAGGAGTCTCTGTTCTTGCCCATCTACTTCACTGAAGAGCTTAGTGTGTTATGTTGTTAGGAAACTATAGAAGAGGCTGTGGTGGAGGGATGTGGTCAATCATCTCCAAAGACGGCACATTTCTCATGAAGAGATGGATTCTAATTCCCCGCCCTGGAACATGAGTTGGCTTCTGTGACCATTTCAACCAAGAGACTATGGCAGACACGATGCTAATTACAAGATTAGGTTACAAAATTCCATTTCTGCCCTTTTCTCCAGAAAGCTCCAGCTAGAGCCATGAGCTACTACTATGTATGTACTTCCACTGCCTTGGGGGTGCCATGTGGTGAGGAAGCCCAACCTTGTCACTATAGAGACTCCACAGAGGGACCTGAGATGACACAAAGAGAGAGAAATGGCCGGCCGGCCCACAACTGCTCCAGCTCCAGCCACCTCTCATTACATGAGACACTCCCAGCCAAAAGAGCCCAGTCATGTCTTTCTCATATTTCTGATCCAAAGAAATGATGAGGGGGGGCACCTGGATGGCTCAGTCAGATAACTGCCTGCCTTCCTGGGATCAACCCCATGTCTGGCTCCTGGCTCTGTGGGAAGCCTGCTTCTTCCCCTTTCCCCCTGCTTGCTATCCCTCTCTCTCTCTCTCAAATATAAATAAATTAAATTTTAAAAAAAGAAACCATGAAAGGTAAGGAAATTACTTTTGTTGCTTGACTTCACTAAGTTTCAGGGTGATTTCTTTTTTTTTTTTTAAAGATTTTGTTCATTCATTTGACAGAGATCACAAGTAAACAGAGAGGCAGGCAGAGAGAGAGGGGGAGAAGCAGGCTCCCTGCTGAGCAGAGAGCTCAATGCGGGGCTTGATCCCAGGACCTGAGATCATGACCTGAGCCCGAAGGCAGAGGCTTTAACCCACTGAGCCACCCAGGCGCCCCTCAGGGTGATTTCTTACACAGAAATAGATAACCAGAGAAAGGAGATAAGTGACTCAGCTGTTTTCTTTATATTCATTTCATATCAGATTTGGATTTGGCAAAATTGCCAGACGGGGGTGGGGGGGGGGGGCGCTGATTGGGACCTAGAGACAAGACTGACCCTCCAAGTGCAAAAGACATAATCAGGTTAAACCCAAGAGCAGGAGTAGACTCTAGATAATTGGTAAGAGATTTAGTAGAGGACCAGGCCCTACTAAACCTGGAGGACAAGACAGAATCACCGTTGAAGCAAGGTTGCTGCTAAACTGAGAACCAAAGCAAGGACTCACACACAGGGGGCAAAAGCAGGGGACTCACTGCTCAAACCAGCAGCAGAGTCACATGAAAATAAATGAGAAGTAAAGCTTCAGGATGAACAAGAAGTGGATTTGATGCTGAGTTGAGAAACTTTGGTCACAGTGTTTCTCCCAACTACGGAAGCTAAAATATTCTGAGCTTTTAGTGATGTGGGGCCTGTGATCCCACCTGTAGGGTTTAGATGGAGGCAGGATCAGGAGCTGGGTGCCAGTCAGGTTATTTTGTTCCCAACCAGCCCTGATAACTGCCTATTTCCTTCCAGTAGCCTTCCCATGAAAGTTAAGAGAAAGACCTCTAAAGAAGTCTTAAAGAAAATAAAGTCAAAGGAGAAAGTGGAGCGGACTCTGATGGTAATCTGGAAGAGTCTATACCCACCAAAAAATCAAGTAAGTACACGTTAGTGAATTGGCAACATGTATCAAAACACACTTGACAAAGATTTTTAAAAAGACAGAACACCATGCAAACATGTAACAGAAGAATGACTGCTTTGACAGTGTTTACAGTCACTACACCCAAACCTAAAATGGGAACATCAACAGTCTAATTTTCCAATAATTAGGTGAATTACAGATTACCATGGAGATTGGGTTTTTTGTTGTTGTTGGTTTTGTTTTGTTTTTATTAACATATAATGTATTATTTGCCCCAGGGATACAGGTCTGTGATTCATCAGGCTTACACAATTCACAGCACTCACCATAGCACATACCCTCCCCAATGTCCATAACCCAGCCAAACTATCCCTCCCCCACCATTTCCCAGCAGTCTTCAGTTTGTTTCCTGAGATTAAGAGACTCTTACAGTTTGTCCCATGGAGATTATTTTTTTAATGGCATTTGACAACATGAAGAAATATTCCCAAGGTATTGTTTAGTTTTTAAGAAGTTCCTTGAGAGCAGGTTCTTGGTTCTGTACTTGTATTTATTTTTTTAGAGAGAGTAGAAGAGGAGCAGAAAGAGAGAGGGAGAGAGAGAACCTTAAGCAAGATCCACCCCCAGGGCAGAGCCCATCTCAGGGCTCAATCTCAAAACCCTGAGATCATGACCTGAGCCCACATCAAGAGTCAGATGTTTAACCAACTGAGCCACCCAGTCGCCCCTGTCTCTCTATCTTTAAACACATCTGTAACAATTCCTTACACCAGCAGGTCCTCAAGAAATGTTGGTACAATGAATGAATCCTGTAGTTAATTTTTAGTGAGGACTCACTGCATGCCAGCATGGTTTTAAGTTCCCTCCACATGCAAAATGATTCCACCTCCACATAACTCTAGGAGGTAGATACTATTATCATCCCTGTTTTGAACAAGTGAAAACAGGGGCAAAGGAATTAAGAAATTTACCAAGTAAGTAGCAGCACTGAGACAGGTAGGAACAGGCAGCTGGCTCCACGATACTGAACTGTCTCTTGAGCTAGATGACTCCTAAAACAGCGATCTGAAAAGAGGTTAAAAAAAAAAAAATTAAAATTCAGTTTTGTCTTTACCAAGACCGTACTCCTAAACTGTCAAGAAGAAAATGTCATTTATTAGGTTAACAAATCTCTGAAAACTAAGGGCAAGGACAAAAGTAGCAAAGATTCCAGAATTAAAGAGGAGTGGGAGGGATCCTAAGACAGTCTTTATTTACATTTTTAATTTTTTTTCACTGGCTGGGGAAATAGAGAAAGCAGAAGGGGAAAAAAGGAAAACAAGCTTGCTATTGGTAATTTGGAATCACTACATAGGAAAGAAAGATTCCAGTAAAAATATTTTAAATGCATTATTCTGGGGTCCTCTACTTCTGGATCCATTTTATTTCCCTACTTATCTGTATGCATTTATCTCAGCACCTGTAACATAAGCATAATTTGTCATAAATTAATTTAGGTCTGTTGAGGTAATTAAAAAAAAATCCTCAACATCAAGCATTAAGACAAATGAGACTAGAGAAATGGCTGATCATCCCCTTTTCAAGAGACTGTGTCATGCTGTTTTTCAGCAGCCTCAGGTTAAGACCCCCCAACTCTGAACAAGGATTGATGCTGCATGCACATTGGCCACTGGAAATGGGGAGGGGGCCAGCAAGTTGTTCTTCCCCTCACACCCACCCCATTTCTCTGCCAGCATTGGGAAACTTGGACTGAAGTGTGGGTGGTGATGAAGTGGGAGATATGAACCCAAATTCGCCTCCCCCACCTTCTGCTCGGAACATTTCAATGCTGTGGGCTCCCCACCCCGGCCAAGGCGAGAGAGCATATGGAGCTTCTCCTTGTGTTTCCATTCATTTTTCTCTTCTTTCTCGCACTCAGAAGGAAATGGGTAAGGTTAGATAAAATTGCTACTTAATAAGGGGTTACTGAGTGTGTAATTGCTCCCAGAGTGTCTTTAGAGTGATAGTCCGCTGGTAGAAGCCAAGCTTCCTTCAAAGAATCTCGCTAAACTGCCCAAAGACTGCAATTCCATTCATTTGTGGTTATTTGAGTAACACGCTAAAAGATTAAGGAGCATCATTCACTAAAAGCTTTTTCCTCTCACCTCATCTCAAACCAGTCAGCAAATTCAGAAGCTCCACGTTTTAATCCTTGAGTTGTGGCGCGAGCAGGTCCTGAAGTTGGTACAGAAGTGACTCCAGGACCTTCTTTCGTACATCAGTAATTTCCTAGCACGTAGATGTGATCTTTGATAGGGCTGTAGGCAGATCACTGCACTATGTACTATTTCAGAGCCTAAGAGACCTCAAGGATCACGGTTATGGTCACATGCTGTAGTTCACAAAGTAGGTCTCCCAGCTGGGAGCGGCCGTTCGTTCCGCTGAACACTAAACTACCAGTATTTCCATTTTCTCCCAGGACACAGGCGTGGCCTGACCAGAACCAAGCGCATGGAGGTCCCAGAGGGATGGGCACCATCTGACTCGGCAAGCAGGCTTCTGCTCAAGCTGACACCATTCTCCCGCGGTATTAGCGCTTCTCTTGATGAAGACTGCACCCGTTTTCCAACGCTCCCTCACCCTGCCCCACCTTATAGTTTTTTCAAGGCTTTCCTGTCAAGGCTGTGGCCTGAGGGCGCCAGACGGAGACAGTGCAGGCCTCCCCATTTTCACAAGGACGCTCAGGGAGTTGGTGTAAGGCCACCATTAGAATTCCTGAGCTGTAGGACACCTGGCTGGCTCACTTGGTTGAGCCCTGGACTCCTGGTTTTGCCTCAAGTCACGGTCAAAGGTCCTGGGAGGCGCAGAGCCTGCTTAAGAGTTCCGCTCTCTCCTTCTGTTCCTCCACCTCCTGCGCAGGCGTGCGGTGGCGCATGCGCAGGCACGTGGCAGCCAATGCGCAGGCGCACACTCTGGCTTTTTCTTTTTTTTTTCTTTTTCTCCTGAGCTGCGCGCTAGCGTCTGAGGTTAGATTACCAGAACCCCCCACTTCACCGTATCCAGCGTACGAGCTTGTCCCACCTCCGAAGTGGATGCAGACTTCCAGTTGTTCCCGCTCATCCAGTCCTGGGACTGGGAGTCACATCCCAATCAGCTGTTTACCTAGCGCCATTTCCAACATGCTCTAGTCAGGAGAGCAACAAAGGCAACCGAGAACTTTGAGGGTGTTTCTGTCACCAGGTTGGGGTGTCCAGGAGAAGTCTCAGATTTTGTGCACTCAATAGCTTATGGGGCCCAGACAGAATTAGCAGTTAGACACCCCCATAGACACCTCCATCTTTCCATTCTCTTTGGAATCTTGGAGGGTTTTTTCTTGTTGGGTGTTTGTTTTGGTTTTTTTTTGTTTGTTTGTTTGTTTGTTTGTTTTGTTTTGTTCTTTCTTTTTCCTCAGGTGTCCCCATTCCGGGGCCTTTGTTACCATTGGTTCAGCTGCTCTGTGCAGTTCCTATACGCGAACTGATTTTGTTCATTTTTGCCAGTTTATTCCTCAGGTCTTGGGGAACAGATTGGCTGTAGGTTAGCTCTCAGAAAGCCATCTGCACTGGGGCACCATTCACAAGGGAAATAATGCTATCATGTGCCATCATCCCTTTTCTTGTATCCATGCTGTAAACTATCCACATACATTTTTAGTCCTTCTCTGTTACTCAGTGTGACTCTAGGCTTTTCCTATGGGAGAGCTCACTGAGGGCAGGGACCTCCTGTTCACTTCATCTTTCCAGGATTATGGAGGGGGTTCTGAAATAAGCAGGCAATCAACAAGTACTTGTCAAGTGAATCATACTGAAATGCTCAGAGGATATAAATATTCCGAGGATTGTTTTTTAATCATTACAAAGAAAGCTATGAAATTTGATGGGGTGCCTGGCTGGTTCGGTGGGGTAGAGCGTGCCCCTGGATCTCACCTTTGTGAGTTCAAGCACCAAGCTGGGGTAGAGAGTACTTAAAAAGGACAACAACAAAGAGAGCTATGGGATTTGAGAGGAGGAGGAGGTGATCTAGTGATTTGGTTTACACATTTCACTGTTTACCACTACTAATATGAATAAACACTATCTGTGGGTCCACAGAAAGAAAAAAGTGATAAATAATGGCCAATTGGACTTAAAAGTGAACATGTGCATAAAACGATCTTGAGTTAGCTTTATAGCCTTTTTCCAAACCTCTTTTGATTATAAGCAGTAGAAACTTACTCAAAACAGGAAACAAACTGAGGGTTGTGGGAGGGGAGGTGGCTCAGGGGATGGGGTAACTGGGTGATGGGCATTAAGGAGGGCATGTGATATAATGAGCACTGGATGTTATATGCAATGGATGAATAACTGAACTCCACATTAGAAACTAATGATATACTACATGTTAACTAATTGAATTTAAATAAAATAAGTTAAAAAAAAAACTACTCAAACTAGCTCAGATGAAAATGGAAAGTGGGGGTTCCTTGTAGTACTATAGCAATGTCACAAAATCCAAGAAGAGGAAACAAAGTTTAGCTGGGCATTATGCAAACCAGAGCATATAGAAGAAAACAACCAAATTTTCTCTACATGGCTTTTCTCATTTCTGCATCTCAGAATCAGCTCCTCCTTCTTGCCCTGGCCTGGCTTCCTCCACCTACTCACCTTAGGCACAGTCCAGCAGTGATATCTTAAAATTCTCTCTCTCTCTCTCTCTCTCTCTCTCTATATATATATATATATATATATATACATATGTATGTATATATAATACATATATATAATTATAATGATATCCTAATTATAAATTTACTGTGCAACAGAGCAAAATCAATCCTAGGTATCTAAGTGGCAGAACTGTAAATGTATGTCCATATAAGGGCTTGCACACAAATGTTCATAATGGCATTATTCATGATAGCTAAAAGTGGAAACAACTCACACCTATCAACTAGCAAGTGAATAAACAAAATGTGTGTGTTCATATAATAGAATACTATAAAAATGAATTAAGTATTAATAAATGCTACAATGTAGATAAACCCAAAAAAATTAGACTGAGTGAAAAAAGCCAAGTACAAAAGACCAAATATTGCATGATTCCATTTATATGAAATGTTCAAAAAAGGCAAATCTGTAGAAACAGAAAGAGTAGGTTAATGTGTGCCTAAGGGTAGGGTTCCAAACAAGTGACTACAAATGAGTGTTTCTTTGGGGAGTGATAAAAATGTTCAAAAATCAGATTGTTGTGAGGGTCACACAACTGTAAACTGATTTAAAAAATCATTGGATTATACACTTTAAATGAGTGGATTTTGTGGTTAGTAAAATTATACCTCAATGTTTACAGCAGCAATGGCCACGGTCACCAAACTATAGAAAGAACCAAGATGCCCTTCAACGGATGAATGGATAAGGAAAATATGGTCCACATACACTATGGAGTATTATTCCTCCATCAGAAAGGATGAATACCCAACTTCTGTAGCAACATGGATGGGACTGGAAGAGATTATGCTGAGTGAAATAAGTCAAGCAGAGAGTCAATTATCATATGGTTTCACTTATTTGTGGAGCATAACGAAAAGCATGGAGGACATGGGAAGTTAGAGAGGAGAAGGGAGTTGGGGTAAATTGGAAGGGGAGGTGAATCATGAGAGACTATGGACTCTGAAAAACAATCTGAGGGGTTTGAAGTGGCGGGGGGGTGGGAGGTTAGGTGGTGGGTATTATAGAGGGCACGGATTGCATGGAGCACTGGGTGTGGTGCAAAAATAATGAATACTGTTATGCTGAAAATAAATTAATTAATTAAAAAAATAAAAATATAAATCCATAAGACTAAAAATGGCTATATAGGTTATGTTAGATGACCAAAACTCTTTGGCTGGTTTTTAATTTTATTGTTTTTACCCAATCTGCTCTTAGTTTCACATCCTCCTGGCAATTAAGCTTGTACAAAAATGATCTGAGCAATATCAGATGGGTCAACCAATTCACTGCATGCTCTAAAGAGTAACAAACAAAATTGTGTCCAGATAACAACACCAGCTAAAGCTAAGATGATATTGGTTGGAGTAGCCTCTTCTTCATGTTCATGGCCTGGATGACCAGTAAACCATTCCCTGCAATATAGACAGTTTACTCATCTGGGGAGGTATTAGACACTGTTATTATATGGGCTGTTTGCTTGGTCCAGAAAATAGAGCCAGCGGTCATCCTAGGGACCCATAAAACAATAAGGTAATTTTTTAATATAGTAACATCACTGTATAGAGAGTGATGAATGTTACATTCTTTAATAATACATATTGTGATGCCGCTTCTATAATCTCTTGAACATAAACTTGCCATGTGGAAGAGTTAAGGCTGGAAATGACATAAGGATATAGAATAGTTAAAATATTTCTCAGCCACCAGTGCCCTCCTCTTTCCTAACTGGTAAAGGAGGCATGATGTTGAGTAAATAACAATTATAATAATAGCAGTATCATAGCAAGATGTTTCATAGACACTTTTCTAATTCAATTAAAAAAACTAATCTTATACATTTAGGTGACCATAATTTCACCCTTGCTATTAACACAATGCTTGAATACATGATTTGAAGTAAGGAATCACCCAACTGATCTACCCTTGTGTCTAAAAAGACTTGTATCTAAAATTAAAGAAAAAAAAAAGTTTATGCTTTTGCCCAGTCTCCTTGATGTGTCATAGATAATGTGAGGGATCATTTGAAGAAAACTGACTCCTTAATTTTTTTTAATAAAGTGGATTACCTAGACAAGCTGACTGGCTAGTTAAAAGTTTCCAAATGCATGTACAACTACATATTAAATTGTATACGTAAATGTTCGTATTTTCTTTCCACAACTGCTTCAGTTGGTTTGATATCAGTAACTTCTCTGATGATCAAATCGAGCTGGTAAGTGTTTGATTAATCTCTATGGTGAACCCCAGCCCTATTAAGTACAGTCATAGAGAGGATAGGGAGAGGAAACGCTAGTCAAGGAGATAGTCAAGAGCCAATAGTCAGGTAGAAAAGAAAAGAATTATCACCAAAAGAGTAAAAACACAAAAATACTAGCCATAGTCTCTGGAAATGCACAAGAAAAAAATGGGTTAAAAGGATTCTTCAATGCAAAGTTAATGATAAAATGTTTCCTAATTAACCAGAGCACCTTGTAGATATTGATTATAACTTAGAAAAATAATAAACTTCTGCATCATAAATCAGGCAGAACACATTCCTTAAGGCATGATGGATGGAAAACAACGGGTTGAACTTATTAAAAGTTCATTGCAAAAATAAAATATTTTCAATAGTAAGCTGTTTATACTTTCTGTTTATCATACAATCTTCTTAAATGAAATAGATCTTGAAACACATTTTTCAGAAGCCAAGATACTGATCTTTCTGAATTAATAGGAAGCAAAGGAAAAAAATATCAATCAGTCCAAAACATTACATAACTCAAAGTCTTTGGGACATAATGGGATTATAAATAATGAGAATTTGATACGGGTTTTTTTTTTTTTTTTGCTATAAAAGAATAAAGTCTCAAATTGAGGTGTCTGTCTTTAAGGGTTTATATGCAAGATAATCTTTATCTTGGTCCATTTAAAATATACCTGAGCTTAAAATGGAAGAGCTGGAAATAATCAAATTTTTGGAACTCTAAAGTAAGAAAACTATGCCTCAATAGCGTGAGAACAGAAGAATAAGTATTCAGGAGTGTGTGTACTCTAAAATGGCACTAATTTGGATTAATGAGGATAAGGCCAGTCTAAAATAGTAAAACACAAGCCAGAAAATATTTGAAAATAAAACAATGTTGCTTTTCTAGTACATGCCTCTAAAATGAAAATAAAAGGGGGGGGGGCTGACAAAGTGCTGGACCTGATGTTAAGACCAGTTTTAATTGGTGAATGAGACTCATTTGTAAATGTGCATTAATTGCTTCTTTTCACCTATATTAATCAACAAGTATTTACCGAGCTCCTTACCACATGCTCACCCAAGTGCAGAATGCTGGGGAGGACACCAAAGGAACACAAAAGGACTAACATAAATCTGGCTGTCTGAGAGATCAGCTAATTTATAGAGCAGCCTACTCAATTAGAAAACAAATATTTCTAAATAGTCAGGGATCCCTCCAACATAATAAAAGAAGTATTTCATTAAGAATCCTTTTTGTGGGCATTTATCATTGGCATGTACTGTCATTCATTGATACCCAGGAACTGTCAAAGAGCAAATAGTTCTGGAATATTTTCAGTCATTTTTACTTAGCATCTTCTCCAAATGCTGCTAATCTGCCCTTGGCAATAACCCTCTCCCTTCTAATTTCCTGCCTATCCTCTCCATCCTTCTCTGATGGGAAACTGATTGTTCCCCATTTTATTTTTGCTTTAATAATTTTCATTATTTTAATCAAATTGTGACTTCATACTTTCATTTTAATCATTTTCAAGGTAATCATTATAATAATAATTAGGATTTTTATATGCCAGCCTCTACATTAACCTGCTCAGGTAAACACCAACTTACTGCCTATTTCTTCTGGAAATACCATCCAGATTTTACTTTGAAGAACTCCTTCTACTCCTTATATCTAAACACACATACACATGCTTATAGTTCATTTGGTTTAGATAAGTGGATATATGATTCAGTCTAGGCTTCTCAAAGTATTCCAACTTCCTGACTATAGTCATTGGTCAGGGTTGGCCCAAGTTGGTCCAATGAGAATTGGACTGGAACTATTGGGAGGGAGATGGTCTCTTTCTTCCATGGTGATTAACTATAAGGAAAATAATGCAAAACTGGAAAGGCCTCTAAAGAAAGATGCCAACATAGAAGAAAGCAAAATGTAGAGATGGGAAAAGAAGTTGAATTCTGATGATATGAGGTTTCCTGGATCCAGCTATACTTGAAATCCACTTCTAGACTTTTCTGTTATCTGAGTCATGATAGCCTCTTTTTTGCCTTATGACATTTTTTGTTCTGTTTCTAACCCTTGCAACTAGAAATACCTGCTTAGTAAACACCTGTTTCATTTGATTTCTGTAACAGTTCTCTGGGGAAGATATTGTAATTCTCCACATTTTATGCATCAGATGTCTGAGACTCACCCAGATTAAGAACTTTGCCTAGTGACCCAACCATCAAGTGACAGAGCCAGGATGGAAATCCATACCCATCTAACCCCAATATCCATGCTTGCAACCTCTGAAGTCATCTTCCGCTATTCCCCTTTTTTCTCTGTGTCTCCAACATTTAACACAGCTCTGACACTGACTCAGTATTCTGTTAATGTTTTATGATGGGCTGGCATTAGAAGACAGAGGAACAGGCTTTCCTGGTTAATGGTCAAAGACATATAATAAAATAACATGGAAGAATATAAATTGGAAAATGGGGATTATAGGAGGTGGGAGAGAGGAGTGAGACAAATTTAGACTAGAAAAAAGAACTGGGGGTAATTCCTGGGAACTGGCCCAGTTAAATCCTTTAAAAAACAATCGATTTTCAAAAGTAAGTTAAACATTACCTGAACTATCTTATTTATCTCATTCATTTATGTTATAACCCCATACTTCATAGCTAAGACACAGGTAGAATTCAAAATGCTTTAACTTGCCCAAATTCCTAATGAGTAAAAATCAAATCAACATATTATTCTCCATATTCAAGACAAGGTTTTACATTTTGCTATTATGACAAAGCTACATGACATAGCTTTTTTTTTTAAACTCACACTAGTTAATGATCTCAGAAGGGCCTACTTTCTGCTCATGTTCCAAGGGCTGTGATGCTTATCTGAGAACAGACCGCTTGCAGAGTTCAAAGGGAACTCTGCCCTCAGATGTGTTCTGTGGAATTGTGTAGCAAGACAAAAAACAGCAACCTAAATGGGCATGGAGACACATCTGTCCTAATTAAACAATACCCCGTGTAGCCTCTGGCTTAATCACATCACAAAGCTCACCCCAAATATCATTAGTCCCAATGTACACAAAGTCCTATGAGGACCAGCGCTGAAGTGCTAGGCAAAAATGTGCAGTATGAAAATGGTTGCTAAATTATATCCACAACGTGGATCTCTGCCAAGGATGGCTGACAAGCCTCACCTGGCTAGCTCGCTCATCCTTTGCAGGTCTGAGTCCATTAGGCAGATGATGGGGGAGTGAGGCTAAAGCAAACTGAAGATATTAAGACTCCATACGTCCATGAAAATGGATGATTGCACAGAGATTCCATCCCAAGTGATAGCCCAGAAAGCAAAGAATTCATTGAGAAACTCCATAAATTGTACTGATTATTTAGCATATGTAAAATATGTGAAATCACACTAATAGCTTCGGCTCACAGAAGGCTTGCTGTAGTCCTGCTAAGCCTCCTGCATTTCTTATCTCATTCTCCTAACTGTCCATAGGTGTCTTCTCCATGCTGATTCCACAGCTAGGGAGAGTGAGGCAAAGTGAAGTAAATAACTGGCCTAAGTTCATACAATGCCCAAGTGATGAGGCTGAGGTTCAGTCTTATGGCTGGCTGTCTTGGTCTGGAATGAGAGTACTTAACCACCACATTTCTACCATTGCTATAAGGGACTGAACAGAATGTAAAAGATATCCACTGCAATGCAATTTGGTTCAATTACTTTTCTTTTCTTTTCTTTTTTTTTTTTTTTTGGTGGTAAAATACACATAACATAAAATTTACCACTATAACCATTTTTAAGTGCACAATTCAGTGACATTAGGTACATTTACCAGGTTGTGCAACTCTCACCACTATCCATCTCCAGAACTTTTTCATCCTCCCAAACTGAAACTCTGTGCCTACTTAGCAGTAATTTCCCACTATTCCCCACTCCAGCCATGATAATCACTATTCTGCCTTCTGGATTTGATTATCCCTTGTATCTCTGTAAGTGGAAAATGATTGCCCTTTTGTGTCTGGATTATTTATTTGACATAATGTCTTTAAGGTTCATTAATTTTGTAGCATCTATTAGAATTTCTTTCCTTTTCAAGGCTGAATAATATTTGAATGAATACTATTTGAATACATACATTATCTATATATTTATTCAAAAATATATATACATATATATATGTGTGTGTATATATATATGCCACATTTTGTTTATCTAGTCATCTGTCAGTGGACATTTAGGTAGTTCCTACCTATTGGCTGTTGTGAATAATGCTGCTATGAACATCAGTGTACATATCCAAACTCCTGCTTTCATTTCTTTGGGGGATATACCCAGATATGAAATTGACGGCTCATATGGTAATTCTACATTAAATTCTTTGAGGAGCCATTCTTACTGCTTTCCAGAGTGGTTGTACCATTTCTCATTCCCACCAGCAATGCACAAGGGTTCCAATTTCTCCACATCCTCATTGACACTTGTTATTTTCTGGGTTGTTTTTTAGTTTTTGTTTTTTAATAGCCACTCTACATGAAGTGGTATTTCATTGTGATTGTGATTTTGATTTGCATTCCCCTAATGACTAGTTATGTTGAGCATCTTTTCACGTGCTTATTCACCATGTATCTATCTTCTTTGGGGAAATGCTACTCAAATCTTTTGTCCATTTATTAATTGGGTTGTTTGGTTTGTTGTTGTGTTGTGGGAGCTCTTTACATATTCTGGATATTATCACCTTATCAGATAGATGATTTGCAAATATTTTCTCCCATTCTGTGAGGTGCTCTTTTACTCTGTTGTTAATGTCTTTTGATGTACAAAAGATTTTAAGTTTAATTTAAAGCCATGTAAGAGTCACCTCAAGTGGGACTTATTACCCAAGAAGTGAAGTTGGAGAAAGTAGAGATCCTTTGTGACCACCTGGATATTCCCTAAGGGAGGATGAACAGGATCCAGCTTGAGAGACTGAGAAGAAATTAGAGGAAAAGGAAAAGATCTACTGACTGCTGTAAAAGACCAGCATGTACATTGGCCAAGAAGTCTTCCTGTTAAAAGACTAGCATTCAAGTCCTAGCTTTGCCAAATAACAAGGATGTGGAACTGTTTGGATCAAGTCACATAACATTTCTGAAGGTTAGTTTCATTCAAAGACGAGACAACAAGACCTGCCCTTTCTATATTCATGTTCGCTCTAGGGATTAGGTGAGATAATGTAGTTGTCAGAAAGTGCATTGCGCTGTCCTTAGAGAATTATGAAAGCCAAGAAGAAACATCAAGCAGAAGGGCATGCTCAGCTCTTTATAATTTGGCAAACTTTTGAAGAATTAAGATGGAGCAATCTGGAAATCCTTGATATCCAAGGAAGCCTAGATAGTGGTGGAGAAGGAATGGAGAGGCCCGATTACCATAGGTTGAAAAGTTAACTGGGAGAAGAAGGAGTCAACTCCATGGCAAATGCCCTCAAGTTGTTTGCCAATGGTAATTTGAAAGACAAAGGGCATGGGAAAGTCATATGGGTCTGATGGGGATGGCAAATTTATGGGATCCACTCTCTACTGCTGGCACAGGAGTACATGTCCACAAAACTTTGCCCTGGCTGACTAATCAGAATATCCCACCCATTTACCCACAGTGATTAATCCACAAGAAGCATATAAACCAAATCAGTTCCATCAGATAGGGTTATAGTTGTAGGTACTCTGTTGTTAATGTCTTTTGATGCACAAAAGATTTTAAGTTTAATTTCATTTTAAGGAAAAAATGTTTATCTCCTTGTAGTTATTAAGTGAAGCTAAGCTGGGTGACTGAAATATTTTCTGTCAGGGAGTGAGGCATACAAGAGGCATTATATGCTCAAAGCCATATGGGGAATACTCTGGTTTCTCTTCAGATCGTATAAACCTTTCACAGTTTAAAGCCATATGGGGGCATTAAAAAATTGTGAAGGGCAAGGTACAGAGGGAGTAATGGCTCATATCAATAAGAGGGACCTGGAAAGCCATGTAAGAGTCACCTCAAGTGGGACTTATTGTCCAAGAAGTGAAGTTGGAGAAAGTAGAGATCCTTTGTGACCACCTTTCTGTCCTTTGTGACAGAAGAGGCACTCTTTGCTCTGAGGTAACCAAATTAGAGTAGCGCGGCTAGAGTTCTCATTGACCTCACTCCCCATCCCACCTCTACTCACCTGGTCATGTGGAGGAAGTCTATCTTTAGTAGAAAGGAATGAGATCAACACTAGAAGAACAGAGCCCTGTGAGAAAGAAACATGTACACTGACACCAGCACTTGACATTGCCTTCTGGGTCTAGAACATGAGTTATCAAACTAATATCCAAAAGTCACATCCAGCCCGCCACCTGTTTTTATATGGCCTGAAAGATAAGTATAACTTTTACATTTTTAAAAAAATATTGTATTTACTTATTTTTTTTTTATTTGACAGACAGAGATCACAAGTAGGCAGAGAGGCAGGCAGAGGGGGAGGAGGGAAGCAGGCAGAGAGCCTGATGCGGGGTTTGATCCCAGGACCCCAGGATCATGACCTGAGCTGAAGGCAGAGGCTTAACCCACTGAGCCACCCAGGCACCCCTGTATTTACTTATTTTACAGAGAGAGAGCATAAACAAGGAGAACAGCAGGCAGAGGGAGAGGGAGAACCAGGCTCTCCACTGATCAGAGAGCCCAACTTGGGGCTCAGTCCCAGATCCTGAGATCATGACCTGAACTAAAGGCAGATGCTTAACCATCTGAGCCACCCAGGTGCCCCTAGCTTTCACATTTTTATATGGTTGGGAAAAAGTCAAAGGAAGAATATTTTGTGACACATGAAAATAATATGAAACTCATATATAATGTCCATAAATAAAGTTTTATTAGAAAACAGCCATGCTCATTCATTTATATCTTATCTATGGCTTTTATGCTTCACCTCAGAATTCAGTAGTTGTGACAGAGATCATAAGGTAGACAAAGTTGAAAAATTTAATGTCCAGCTATTTACAGAAAAGGTTCACAGATTCATGTTCTTCAGCAAGGCCCGTGCCCACCCCAAACTGTTACATGAGCCCCGAACATTTAAGCTAATGGAAGTTGAACCTCTATCACTTACAACAAAATATTTTCCAAAACAAATACCCTTTTGATTTTAAAGATAGAAATGAAATTTTGATGGAATAAGTGACTGGCCTGGTCATATAGTTAGTGACAGAATTGGACTAGAATCCTGGTATTCTGTCTCTCAGCTCTTTGCCATGTAGGCTGGCCTCATGAGTGTGCAACCTGAGCATTCACACAAAGCTCCCCCCTCCACCCCCGGCTTAGAAGGACTCTGCACTTGGATTATTCCTGGGTTATGACAATCTTGAGATTTTTAATACATTTTGAACAGGGGCCCTACACTTTCATTTTGCACTGGGCCCGTTAATTATGTCTCTGGTCTTGGTGCCACCTACCCAGCCTCCCCAACCCTGTAAACTGTAACATTTTGCAGTCACTTTCCACATCTACATTATAATTTTCTACCACCTTAACACATTAGTATTAGAGAAAATGAGATTGTAATAGCCATCATGTCGTAATTCCAACATAATTTTTATATAGTTAAAAGCACACATTTTCCCACTTTTATAACAAAATTAGGCTTCTCCAAGGTTCAAAAAAATAGTGTTAATTTTATTTTTCATGCGATTTAGTCATTCTCCTCACCATAAGTGTTTTGTATTTATTTTTGTATTTCACTTGTACTCTAGGAGTAATATGGCACAGAGAATGGATTCAGTAATTCTTCAAGTTCATAAATTGTGAACAGAATTTCCAAAATGGCACCTGTTATTGCAGCATCTGCCTGTGAGGATAAAGTAAAAGCATTTATGAAGTACTTTGATATCCCCATAGCAGAGCAATGTATGGGTCAAAAAATTTATAGCATAGGGCAAACCACAAGGCTTAGCTGCCTAGACAAACCTAAATCTCTGTCCAAAACAATTGGGTCCACAAAAATGAACCTAAGAAATACAAGAGAAAGGAACAGTTAAATCACATAGTATAATTTTGGTCTCTATTTTTTTCAAATATTAACCTATTCAGGCTATGTTGAGTTTTTGTTTTTGGAAATTACAAAGTAATACATGTTTATTGTAGGATATTTTTAAAGTAAAGGTAAGGAAAAATAAGAATGGAAAACCACCTTCATTTTACTACCCAAGAGAGCCATGGCTACCATTAATTTTTGTCATTGCTAACATTTAGAATATGCCTTTCCTAATCAATTTTCTATGCATACATAAAACTTTCAAAATGGAATCTCACTATATTCCATGTTAGGAATTTGCTGGGGAGCATTGCCCATGTCTTCATTATTCTTCTTCATTGCCATTTTAATGACTATACTCTATATCACTGTGATGATTTATGTTATATGTCATCTTGACTAGGCTGAGGGATGCCCAGATAACTGGTAAAACATTATTTCTGGGTGTGTCTCTGAGGGTGTTTCCAAGAGAGATTAGTGCTGAATCAATAGACTGAATGAAGAGGATCCACTCTCACCCATGCAGGGGGCATCATCCAATCTTTTGCAGGCCCAAAAAGAACAAAGAGGCAGAGGAAGAGCAAATTCTCTTCTCCCTCTCTTTCTTAATCTTTTTTTTTTCCATGATAATAAGTGCACTCTTTAATCTCCCTACCCACCTCCCCTCTGGCAACCATCAGTTTGTTCTCTCTACTTGAGAGTCTTTTTCTTGGTTTATCTCTCTTTTTCTCTTTTATTTGCTCATTTGTTTTGTTTCCTAAATTCCACAGATAAGTGAGATCACATGGTATTTGTCTTTCTCTGACTGGCTTATTTAGCTCAGCATTATACTCTCTAGCTCCAACCATGTTGCTGCAAATGACAAGATCTCATTTTTTATGGTTAAATAATATTCCATTATATATGTGTGTGTGTGTGTGTGTGTGTGTGTGTGTATCTATCTATCTATATCTATTTATCTGTATATATATGCCAATGGAATATCATATATATATCTATAAAGAGATATATATAGATATGCCACCTTTTCTTTATCCATTCATCTATTGATAGGCACTTTGGCTCCTTCTATAGTTTGGCTATTTTAAATAAAGCTGCAATGAACATAGGGATGCATGTATCTCTTTGAATGAGAGTTTTATATTTTTTGAGTAAATACTCAGTAACATAATTCCTGGATTGTAGGGTAGTTCTATTTTTAATGTTTTGAGGAACCTCCATAAAGTTTCCACAATGACTGCAACAATTTGCATTCCCATCAAAAGTGGAAGAGGGTTCCTTTTTCTCCCATTCTCACCATCCTTGCCTTGTTGTTTCTTGTGTTTTATATTTTAGTCATTCTGATGGGTATAAGGTGATATCTGTGGTTTTGATTTGCATTTCCCTGATGGTAAGTGATCATGAATATCTTTCATGCATCTGTGTGTCTTCCTTGGTGAAATGTCTGTTCATGTCTTCTGCCCATTTTTAAATTGGATTATTTGGTTTTGGGGTACTGAATTGCATCAGATCTTTATATATTTTGGATACTAGTCCTTTACTGGATATGTCATTTGTAAATGGCTTCTCTTACTCAATAGGTTGTCTTTTAGTTTTGTTGAGTGTTTCCTTCACTGTGCAGAGTTTTATTTTTATGTAGTCCTAACAGTTTATTTTTGCTTTTAATTCCCTTGCCTCTAGAAAAATGTTGATATAGCTAATGTCTGAGAGATTACTGCCTGTACTCTCTTCTAGGATTCTTATGGTTTCAGGTCTCACATTTTAGGTCTTTAATCTATTTTGAATTTATTTTTGTGTATGGTGTAAGAAAGTGGTCCAGGGTGAAACATGCTATTGATATTTTGATATGGATTTCCTAAAATCTGAAGATTGCCTTAGGTAGTATAGACATTTTAACAATATTTGTTCTTCAACCCATGAGCATGGAATGTCTTCCCATTTTTTTGCATTCTGTTGAATTTATTTCATCAGTGTTTTATAATTTTCAGAGTACAGGTCTTTCATCTCTGGTTAAGTTTATTCCTAGATATTTTATTGTTTTGGGTATAACTGTAAATGGGATTGTTTTCTTAATTTCATTTTATTATGCTGCTTCATTATTAGCATAGAGAAATGCAATGGATTTCTGTACATTGAATTTGGAAGTTTTCCTTCCCCTTAATTTTTTGGAGTAGTTTGAGAAGAATGGGTATTAACTTTTCTTAAATGGTTGGTAGAATTCACCTGTGAAGTCATTTGGTCTTGGTCTTCTGTTTTTTGGAGGTTTTTGATTACTGATTCAAGTTCATTGCTGGTGATTGGTCTGTTCAAATCTACTATTTCTTCCTGTTTTCTTTGTCTCTCTCTCTCTTTGTAAGATAAGACATCTATCCAATACGACCATACCACCCTAAACATGCCAGATCTCATCTGATCTCGGAAGCTAAGCAGGGTTGGGCCTGGTTAGTACTTGGATGGGAGATAAGACATCTATCTTCTCTTGACCTCAGACATTAGAGCTCTGGTTCCCTGGCTTCAGCTCCTGGTTTCTGGAACTTTTGAATTGGAAGATACACCACCAGTTCTCCTGGTTCTCATACCCTCTGCCTTGGACTAAATTATCCACCAGGTTTCCTGGTTCTCCAGTTTGCAGATGATATATAACAGGATCCATAATCATGTAAGCGAATCTGTTTCTCTAGAGAATTCTGCCTAATACAATCATTTAGTCAACAAATTCCCTATTGTTGAATATTTGGATTACTTCCAATTTTCAGCCGTTCAAAACAACATTGCAAAGAACATCCTTATAGCTATATTGATAAGTATGCCTGTGTTTCTTTCTTTTTTTGAAGGCTAAAAGAAGTAACCCTTAATCTCTGATTATACAACTTTCCATTTCCATAAAACTATTGACAAGAGAGCTTAGATAAAAGAATATATGTAATTTCAAACAGTTGCATAGCACAGTGCCTACATATAGTATTTGCTCAAAAAATGAAGGTTATTAATAGCTCCAAGAGAACATAGCCTCCTTGACATCAAATTCAAAGGACAGTTTTCCTTAGCTGCCATTTATACAATTTGGCAAAGCCTTTTTTAAGGGATTTACATGTTTGTGTTATACTATTCCTCAGGAAATAGGTTCCATTTATTTAATACTCATGTAAAAGGTATATTTATATATATATTTGCCCCTGGTTCAGTAAACCACTCATCCTGATATTTCAAGATTAGATAAGCCCGTTCTTAAAATATCTGAGAGCACATAAAACCTATGAGCTTATAGGTATGTATTGCACACAAAACAGAGTTCACTGCTATTCTTTTTAAAAATAGATTAAAAACAGTTTTAGAAACAAAGATTCAATCACATCAATAGAAATTAATAAAGGGAGCTAAGGAGTTTCACTTTTTATGTTAAATGCACCTAAAATACTTTATTATAACTGACGGTTACTTTTAATTTTCAAAAACAGATGAAACACTATTAGGAAGAGAGTGAGAGTTCTTCCCTACTTGAGTCAATATGCTACAAAGAACTTGGGTCTTCTAGACTTTCAAGCAACCAAGCTTCCAACGTGGCAAATTTTCATTGAGATGTCAGCAGAGAACTCCTATATATTGCAGGTTTTTGGTGAGTGTCTAAAATAATGATCCCTTTAGGCACATTAATCTACTTTAGAGAGTGTTATGGCTTAGCACTCAGTGTAGGGCCTGGTAGATAGGTAACAACTAACATGTTATCAAACAAACAAATGAGTCTATGTCATCAGATATTGCCTTTGACCATTAATATCCAGGACTTTTATTTCTTTCTTTTATTTACAATCGTCATTGATTTATAACTTGTCTTGGTTCCCTCATCTGTAAAATGGGAATAGCAATGGCACTATTGTGAGGGTCCAATAACATTGTGTGTGTAAAGCACCTAGCAGCAAGCACAGAATTTGATCAACCTTCCACAAATATTAGCTGTTCCCATTAACAGCAGCAGCATCATTAGAATCACCATCATCACCATCATCACCATTATCATTCTGGAATGTAAATGCCATCTGTCCTGCTCTCTTTTTAAGCTGTGATGAGCCTTATTTTCTCCCTGAGGAAAAGATCATTTCACTAGAGTTGTTTTCCAATACATTCCCCACCAGAGGGTACAATGTGGAAGGGAGTCAGTGCATGAGAGCTGGAGGAGAAAGGGAGCCCGTTAATTTGGAAAAAGCAACATGCTCCAGAAAACCTTGGCCTAGTATATGAGAAAAATGGACTTAGCAATTACATCTGTTATGAAACTTGTGTTTTATGAAGCCAGAGGCTGGAACTGTACAATAAAACAACTCGAAAATATCAAAAGACCACTTTGGGTGGCCTGCCAGTGGATTATAGACATGACTTTTATATTGAGAGGAATTGTCTGGCATTGAAACAGAGGAACTATACTGTTTGAGCAGCAGGATATCAGTAGCTAGTTTGGACTTAAATTTAAAAAAAATCCAAAGTGGCCAATCAGTAAGGCATAAGCAAAACCTAAGAGATTTGTTATGTACAGTGTAAAGGAAGAGGGAGTTCTCTAAACATCCAACTCTGGGGAAAAAAATGCTGCAGGGTTTTTTTGGTTTGTTTTTGTTTTTGTTTTTGTTTTTTTAAACCCTTTCCCTCTCAGTGCACCAAAACTTTTAAGGAATTAACTGATTTTTAGGAAAACATTTAACATTGCAATCTGGATGGGAACATTCTTCAAGTTAATTTAAGAACAAATTTATCATAAAGGCTCATTTTTCTAATTATGAGGGGAAAGTAAAAAAAAAAGATTACAGGTTGGAAAGAGACATGGCAGAGCCCAGAGTGGGGGAAAAAAATCTCTCCAATTCCCTAACACAGAAGAAGAAGGGAAGTACAGAAATTGTCCTTTGTTGAAAACCACACCTGCTAAAGCTAATGAGAGCAAGGCATGGCTCTGTGTCTGTCAACCACTGATGGCTGATAAGCAGCTAGACTTATAAATGTTACCAGTTTAAAGTGGAAACAAAAATATCATGAGTTTTAGCTCATAATTGGTGGAAAAGACTACTGCTGTTTCCAGAACTCTGCTGCTTGCCACTCCCTCTTTCCAAGACAGATTACTGATCCAGATGCCATTCAAGTTCTAAATTCATTTTCCAGAAACTGTGGCCATTTCTTATCCACTAAGTACAAGGTATATATACCAAAGTATATATATATATGGTTATTATGCAACATATACCAAAGTACAAGGTAGCAAAATGGAGTTATATTTTAAGATGCTTAGGAGCCAAACTTCTGTTAAAGCAGGTAAATTATGAAATAGAAGAGGATACCAGTGCTAAAACTGAACACAAACAATCCACCATTTTTACCTGCAAACTTTGAAAATGATTTTGCCAATGAGTTAGTCTATTCTAACAAAGCGGACCCTTTTGGGCATTGTAAGTAATGTTGCTATATCTGCAGAAAGCCATCTCCAAGAAATAGATTTTTATAATATTAATACATTTTAAATGTTCATGACTGGACTCTAGTTTACTTAGGGGGTTAAAAATAGAAGACTTCTTTATATGAGAATCTTGTATGCTACCTCATCCTACAACAAAGCCCATTTGACTGGGTCCAGTCATTGGCCTCCCAATCTTTCTAGAGACAATTTCTGAATGCCTCCTTGATTGCAGTTAATTATCTCATCTCCAGACAGTATAAATACATATCTAGCCCAGACTCTTCTAGCTATGTTGGAACTATCAAATTCTCCTTCTAAACTCTGACCAGTCTTGCTGTCACCAACCTTACCTCGGAGGATCAAGCCACCACAGCACCATCAGATACACCTTTCAAAAACATAAATCTGATATTGTCGGGACCCTGTTTTAAAAATCTTCAATGTCAAACTGTTTTCCTACTGGACTAGATCCAAAATCTTCATAATAACCATTAGCAAAACCTATAGGCTGAGCATTTTATAAGCAATTCACTTGCTTATAATAACATAACAATTATGATATTTTATGAATTATTAAATAAAGATTTTTTTTAATTTCTCTTCAAGAATGTGCCCTGTAGCCTTTTGTCTATTGAGTAAATGGAAAAAAAACTTTTCCTGAGGAGAGCAAATACACGGTAGAGCAGTGGTTTCCAACTCAGGATGATTTGTCCCCCAAAAGGACAAAAAGGTCTGGAGATACTTTTGCTCATCACAACTGGGAAAGGAAGTATCTAGAAGGTGGAGGTCAAGGGTGCCCAAGATCCTACAGCACACAGGAGAGCCCTCCACAACAAAGACTTTATCCAGCCCAGTATGTGAATCACGCCAAGGTTGGGAAACCCTGGGCTGAAACAATAAAATATATTGCTCAACGATGACCATGAAATTCAGGCTTGGAGCTTCCTGCTACAGGAGTGGACCTCAGAGGCTGATGAGTGGGCCCTGGTGGGAATTACCCCTCTCTGCCTTCAGGTCATAGCAAACACTAAGGAAGGAGTCAAGACTGTATTGCCCCAATACAGGTGACGCCCCTCTTATGCCAGATGTTCCAGATAAGGCAGAAAGGACAAATCAAGTGAGTGAAGGGATAGGAGAGAGAGAAAGCCAAATCAAGAAAGAGACTCTTGGGGCGCCTGGGTGGCTCAGTGGGTTAAGCCGCTGCCTTCGGCTCAGGTCATGATCTCAGGGTCCTGAGATCGAGTCCCGCATCAGGCTCTCTGCTCAGCAGGAGCCTGCTTCCCTTCCTCTCTCTCTGCCTGCCTCTCTGCCTACTGTGATCTCTCTCTGTCAAATAAATAAATAAAATCTTTAAAAAAAAAAAAAAGAAAGAAAGAGACTCTTAACTATAGAGAACACACGGATGGCTAGCAGAGGGCAGGTGCGTGCGGGGATGGGGATCAGGGAGGGCACTTGTCCTGATGAGCACCGGGGAATGTATGGAAATGTTGAATCACTATCTTATACACCTGAAACTACTATAACCTTGTATGTTAAAAAAAAAAAAAATAGAAAGAAAGAAAGAGAAAAAAGAAAAAAACAACAACAAAGGCAGGCAGGAAAAGAGGTTAAGGGAGTTCAGAAAAAAAAAAAATGGCAAAGGAGACTCTTCTCATACCTGGCAGAGCCCTCACTCAGCACAGGTAACAACACTCACTGCTGTAGGTCCTTATGAAGAACTTTAGGGACCCGAGAAGCCATCCCTCTGAGAGCAGGCAGTGACAAATTCTGCTCTAGCTAACAATCTGTTTCTATATCCTTTGCCTTTTAAGATTCCTACACCCTCCAATTTCATCTGCTGGTGCTTCTATTAATCACCATCTCTTTAGGACAATGACGCACCAGTGAAACAATGATTTTGGAAGCTAGACTGAGTTGAGAAAGAAAAAGCAATTCCTAAACCCTCCTTGAACATATCAAAAATAAAGCTTGAGAATCTGAATCTACTTTTTTTTTTTTTTTTTTTTTTTTTTTTTTTAACCACAAGCCAGAGGAACCTGGAAATCAAGATATGACACAAGGAAATTTCCCTGCCTCCCAGGAGGCCAGACCCAGGTCAGGCACAAGGGTACTGACTTCCCTTCAAGGTCAGAAGCTTGGGTGGGACTGAGTGAGAGGCAGCAAAAAAAACATCAGAAGCGTGAGATAGAGGCTGAAAACCTCAGGGATTTGAGACCGACTTGCTATTTGTAATTATGAAGGGAGCCTCTGGCTCCCTCTAACAAATGTGTAACAATGGAGGAAAAGGAAGCCTGGCATGTTTTTGGCAGAAATGGCATGGGGGGAATCCAGATGCTTCCACACGCACCCAGTGGGGAATACAAGAAGGTTGGGAGTCAGCAGTACAATGAGAGTTGACTGCTGAAGAGGCTTGGGTGCAGGACCAGAGCGTGAGCTCACACGCAGGACAGAGCTGAGATTCGGGGCATCTGCTGCAAGAATGCCCACAGCAGCCTGGGAAGGGAGGAAAACCCAGCGAAGAACATGAACCAGACAAATAAAAGCTTTCCCATCCCTGAAGTTTGGTGGCAATTACCAAGTGGGACCAAGGACACCTTAATGAGGCCAGCAAACACCTTCAGGGACCAGTCTGGTGGACCAGGAGTCCAGGACCCAGACCATGACCATGCCTAGTCACAGGCACCAGCTTAGAAGAAAGAGGAAGAAAGGCAACTCTTGGAGAGCAGCAGAATTGGAGATCTGTCCAGATATCTATGCAACGTTTAGGGAATAGGCACTTAAGATGTTTAGATAAGTTATAGAAATAAAGAAGCTGTAATTTTTGGTACTTGGAAATTGTAGTATTTAAAATGTTCTACTCATTTTAGTAGGAAACTCCTACTTATAAGGAGTAATTATGAGGAATCTGAAGCGCAAAAAGGAACATTTTGCCCCAGTTCAGAGAACCAGTAGGTATGAGGGCTCTGGTTCCAAAGATCAAGATCTTTTTCCATTGTGCCTCCTGTTATTGTGATATTCCAGCAGAACCTGGGCAGTCCCGCCCCATTTACCACTACCTTCCTCCCTAGGCTCTTGGTTTCAGTCACAGGATTATTGGGAAATAATCCCAAACGTGCCCTGCACTTTCCTCCTCCATGCTCTTAAATAAATTTTTCCTGTTGCTTTTGTGCACATTTAACCCACCTTTTTCTCTTCCACCCAAATTAACACCTTTTGGTAGACTGCAAACCTCTTTGTTGGTAGCAAAAGGTGGGATGTCCTCAGAAACAAGCTGACAAAACGTAGTTACCCCAGCGAATTCCCAGAGAAAGACAGCTACTGTCTCGTCCAGTCTGGCCTCCCCCTGCCAACCCCCTCACTGGGGCAGAGGCTGCCAGGTCCACAGGCAAGGCAGCATGGATTTACAACCGTCTCCTTGATTTTTGCTGGCTGTGACCGTGTCAACAGAGTCACCCCAGGTCTGCAACAGCTGGTAAGCTCTCAAATTCAGAGGCTTGGTTCAACCATTCTGTTAACCACAGCTCCACGCTGACATTTTGTCCTTGCTCCTCTGACATACAGCCTTTGGCAATTTCTCCCAGACTTCCCTCCACAGTGAAATTAGCCAGACCACACACTGTTCCTGTTTATCTCATTTGCATGTGACTTTTCTCCTTATTATGTCATTAAGGCGAGAGGAAATCCCCTCTAGACAGACAATCAGAAGTGCCTCCGCAAATCCTCTGCTTCATTTGGTTTTTCTCCAACTGGTTTACCTCATTCTTGTGCTCATGGGATTCTAAACACTTTGCAACCTCTTCTCTTACCGACCCTTACTGAGGTCTTCCTATAACTCCTCTGATCAATTCATGTTCCTCTAAACCCAGTCAGGTTAGTACAGCACTTTCCAGTAGAACTTCCTGCAATGATGGAATATTCTATGTCTGCACTGTCCAATATGGTACCCACTTAGCCTCATGTGGCTGTGGAGCTTTCAAAATGTGACTCGTGTTCCTGAGGAACTGATTTTAATTTTAATTAGTGTAAGTACAAATGGCTGTAGGTGATTGGTGACTATCACACTGAACAAACACAGGGGTAGGATGCTCTATTTCAACCAGTGTGACACACAGACTATTTCCCAGCCTATATTTAAAATATACATGATATATTTATATCCCCAGTGACCAAATACAGCTTCTATACTTAATATTTAACTTAAAATACTTCTCTTTCTCCAATACAATGGATTTCCCTTCCCTTCGATTCCAAGTATCAGCTGTTATAACAAAGCCAAAATTGACCTCCTCAGCAAAGCCTCCCTTGTCTCCTCTGTAAGATCAGTCACCACGCCTTTCTGAGACTTACACATAGTTGTGTACATGTGTCTGTCATAAAACCCATCACGGTGTAGTAGTTCATTGTTTCTATTTTGATGTCCCCTCCCATTAGAATGTGCTCCCTCTGAAAGAGGGGAAAGACTTTCTTCCGTTCCCCAACACCTAGAGCAAGAGTGGACATTGTAAGAATGAAACTGTTGGATGGGTGAATGAATGAAAAAAAAAATCACTGAATGGAAGATCTATAGAACGGTTGCAAATATTTTTTTTAAAAGAACGTGGGAAGGCTTAAACCTAGCTGGAGCAGAGAGCACTCAAGTATCATCTGTTTTCAGTCTTTTTCTTTCACGTTTCTTTTTATGGAAGTCTCCGTGATCTACTGGAAGGTTGCTATAGACTCCTACTTGCTAATGAGGCCTCTGCAGGGCCAGCATTAAGCATTATTTGAGTTGTCAGTTACCAAATGTTGGTGATAGATGGGAGACAACATGCCTGGTGGAACAGTTCTCACCACAGTTGTCATCTGCTACACACACCAACCCAAGACATGTCTCTGCAGACTTTTGAGCACAATTAATACCCTGGAGTGTTTCCAGCCCCTTCAATCCTTTTTCCAAACCACCACTTCAATTGTCTTTTTAAGAGCAAATGGTGTTGGGTCATGTCCATGATTCAAATTCATTGTTGGCCAAACTCCTTAACGTGACCTGCAAGACCCTATGGGATCTGGCACATGACCAAGTCTCCAGATGCAATCCAAACTGCACTCCTCACTTCACTGCTCCTGCTACTCTGGCCTTTCCTCTGCCGGCCTCCAGCAAGTTCCTTCTGACCTCGGAGCATGCGCACTTTCAGCTCACACTCCCTGGAACTCTCTTCCCTCTGCTTTTTGCCTAGTTAATGCCAACCCATCCATCAGCTCTCAGCTCTGGACTCACTTAGTGGGAGAAGGCTTTCCTAATATCCAGACAAAGTCAGATCCCCTTTTATAAACAACACATACCTCTTCTTAGTAACACTCATCACAGATGGCTTTATATGTATTTGTGAGTATTTGATTCATGTCAAACACCACATGCCTGGCTCCACATGGACCTGAGTTGTTTACTTTTTTTAAAAAAGCATTTTAATTTTATTTTTAAAGTAAGCTCCAACACCCAACCTGGGGCTCGAACCCACCATCCTGAGATCAAGAGTTGTGTGATCCACGGACTGAGCCAAATAGGTGCCCCATGACTGCATTTACTTTTGTTCATCATGTGACTATCTGGCCCCTGGCACTGTCACTAGCACAAAGTGGACCCTCAAAAACTATTTGCTGGATGAATGAAAGAATGCATAAATGATTGGCACTAAAAATATCCCTTAGGAGTATAAGCCCAACAATTAAATATTCTTAGAGGTCAAACTCAAGTACCTAAAAATCATAACTCAGGTACCTAAAGATCACCAAGATTAGGTCCCTGATAAAGAATCAACACATCAACCATGGTCTGACTTCCTTATAATTAAAAACAATAACAATAATGACACTTAAACGAAAGATAAGGTACTAAGATGACTTAACAGATTCCATCTCATTCCAGGAAGTGATCCATCCAGTGGTCACTAAGTCAGTGCCACACATCACCATCTGCAGTGACCAGCCAGATGCTTCCAGGGATAAATGGATGCACTGATGATAAAAATCCAGACATTATCATTGCAGAATTTATTTCAGGGGTCAAGCATATGGACCTTTTGCTTTAACAATTTCCTGATTGTTAAAACAAAAGAAATGGGAATTTTTACTTTTCACATTTTGTATCTGGTTTTATCCAAGGCTTTACTATGTACTTTATAAACATACAATAAAACACATTGACCACATACTGATATTCACTCATTCATTCACTCAACAACTATTCAGTGACTCACAAATATTGCCCAGCAATGTCAGACAAACACAGAAGTGCTAACCTCACGGAGCCCACACTCCAGTGGTTGGTAGCAGCTTATTCCAAGCACTGTGCTAAGAGCTTGATTTTCATTGTCATTTTAATACTCACAAAAATTATGTGGATTACTACAATGAGCATTTTTTTGGTTGAGGACTTCCCCAAACGCACAAGTCTTAACATCCACAATTTGCCTTGAGAAACTATTCTTCCCAGGGGATACTCTCCAGCTCAGAATCTTAGACAAGGCTCAAGTGTCAAGGTGCAACCCAGGTTTCTAGGCTAAGCAAGTGCTTTCTCCCTGGAATTTGAATACCAGGAAAAGAGAATGGGACTGAAAGGCGCTGCATTCAGACCAGACTCTTATGACAAGGAGACCACTGGGGGCGCCCTTCTTCCATGCATGGTGCCTTCAGATCTTTGAGTCCTGATATTCTTCTAATAAAACTATTTTTGCTTAAGTTATAGTCAGTTAGTAACTTTAAGTAAAAATACTGTCATTGAAAGGATGATAACTTGGGTTGAGAAATGTACCCAAAGTCATACAGCTAGAAAACAGTAGTGTTGGATTAGAATCCATGCATGCAGTCTTATTCCAGAGCTTTCCTCACCACTAAAAAAGAAGAGATGTCCACAGGTGCAATGGCTCATAGGGAAAATTTTAGCAGCTTCTGTGCTGTCCCACCTCACCATAGGCTTTACTCATGTGCTACCACCAGCCTCTAATCGGCCCATGTCTCACACTCTCTATTTGAGTAGGAAGGGCCTCCTATAGCAGAAACATGGAGGTTGGCCACAGCAGTGGATTGGTGAAAATTAATGAGTAGAACCAGCCAGAGTCTCTAAGTCACCCACGAATATCAATTCCAAATGGACCTAGTAGCAGACAGCCTGGCTCCTGCCCATTGGTGCCTTTCCCTCAAGAGCAGCCAATATGACCTTGGAACTGAGTCAGCTTCCAGCTTCAAGAGTCCCTGAGCCAGGGACTTACCTAGTTCCGGCAAGTAGAAACACTTACCCTGGAAACCCGCATTCAACATCTTAGGGCCAGAAGCCTCTTTCTCTGAGTATTAAAGTCTCTGTCGCAGCTTTCAAAATGAATGACTCCAGCCTCCGGGGGATGAAAAAGGCCCTCAGAGTACAAGTGAGAAAGTACAGGGGGAGGGAAACCAACAAGTTGGAGTTCAATTTTGCCTCATGACCTTGCTCTCAAGGAGGATGATAAGTGATCCCTGTAAACTCATGCAAAAATGAAATGTATGTAAATACATTGTTTTAGTCCAGTGAAGAGTCCAAGAGCGCTTTTTGGACTGTGTTGGTTGTGGATTTCTCACACATACAATAACAAGTTTCTGGCTTCCCTGGCACATATGCTTGAGCAATGTGTTGCCGTATCTCTGACAGTTGGTGACATTTCCTTTGCAGTCAGCAAGATTCGTACGGAGGCTGTGTGTCCAATGAAGAAATTAACATCCTGAGTCCCTATATTTTCTATTACTCATCATCTGTGCCTTCATTCAAAACACATTCATCGAACACCTACTGTGTGCATGGCCTTAAGGGACACAAAGATGAAACCGAAGCCGTGACTGCTCCTTGCCTCAAGGAGATGATACATGTGCTTGAATAAGTATATTGCCCAGTGATACTGATTAGAACCATTGCAATTAACGTGTAGCAGAGAACTTGCATTGTCACAGGAACTCTAAAATATTACACCTGCAATGTCTCCTCTAAACCTCATAGTAGCTCTGTTATTATATGCATTTTAGAGATGAGAGGCATGAAGAAATTATATTATTTGCCAAAGATCATACTAGTAAAATAAGGAGGCAAGCAGAGTACTTCTGGATTCCAGAAGAGCCGTGTGAGCTGCACAGAAGAGTACCAGGAAGGTTTTGTAGTGGAGACAGTGTGTGAGCTGATACAGTTACTCCACAGTCTCTTAAGCTGGTGTTAAGAAAACGTGATCGTATTTCTCTTGTAATTCTCACCCTTAAGTATCATTGTTAACACACATCTCTCGACTGAGAATTGCTTATGAATCTGCAGGTACTGATAACAGACTTAACATGAAGACCTCAGGCTTATATTGATCTCTTTTCAAAGCTTGAAAAAGTTCACTCTATTGGTGTGGTGTGTTTGAGATCTGAGAATTCAGTAAATTGGTTTAAAAATTGCTGCAGCATTAAAAGATCAATTGAAGAAACTGATATCTTGATGGATTTACCTATTGGCCGAAAGGCCATTAAACAATCAGAATTTTTCAACTGAGTAAGACTTTGAACACGAGCTGATCTACCACTTTCAATTTAAACATGAAAGGATAAAGACACAGAATTAAAAAGGACTTGTCTAGGGGCACACACACACTTGGAGAGGAGCCAGGGCTGGCAACCTTGCCTTCCAATTCCTAATCCAATGTTCCTTTTTATTAAAACAGCAGCAACAACTTTACTGAGGTATAGCTGAAATATGCTCCATCACATAGGTTCAAAAGGTACAATTTGATCCATTTTGATACATGTATTCGCCTGTCAAACCACACTGCAATAAATACAAATATTTCTATCACCCTCAAAAATTGAGGGTGCCTTAATTTTTATGCCTCTTCATCCCTTTCTATATTCCCCTTCCTAGGCAATCCCCCATCTGCTTTCTATAAGTTTGCATTTTTAACAATTTTATATAAACAGAACCATACAGTATAAAAGTATTCTTTGGAGCTGTCTTATTTCACTCACTTAAATATTTTGAGATTTATCTGTGTTGTATGTATCTGTAGTTCACTCCTTTTTATTGCAGAATAGTATTCCCTGCTATAGCTACAGCACAATTTGTTTAGCCATTTATCTGTTAATGGACATTTGGGTGGTTTCCAATCTTGAGCTATTATAAATAAATCCATAATAAACACTCTTGTACACATGTTTGTGTGGACATGTGCTTTCATTTTTCCAGACCAGATACCTAGAAGAAAACTGACTAGATAGTCAGCGTATGTTTATCTTCTTAAGAAACAGGCAAATGGGGCGCCTAGGTGGCTCAGTAGGTTAAGCATCTACCTTCAGCTCAGGTCATGACCTCAGGGTCCTTGGATCGAGTCCCACATTGGGCTCTCTGCTCAGTAGGGACTCTGCTTCTCCCTTTTTCTGTTCATGCTCTCTTTCCGTCTCTATCAAATAAATAAATAAAATCTTTAAAAAAAAATGCAAACTACCTTCCAAAAATGTACTAGTTTGCAGCCTAGCAGCAACACATGTGAGTTCTAGTTACACTACATTTTCTCCAGCATTTAGTATCAATTTTGTTTTCCCTACTACTTTTACTAACTCATCACAATGTCCACCACCAGTGACCAGTACATTCTTCAATGCTGCTCTGGTAGAGCAATGCGTTTCAATTAACTGAGTCCTGAGGTGATTTTCCTATCCTCTTATCCCCTTTCTTCCCCTCCTAAGTCAGTTTTGGTGGGGTATAGTCTTTGCTCAAACAGAGCAAAAGAGTAGATATTTTTAGAGGACATGTCAATGTAAAATACAGAAAGGACTGACTTTCTTAGAAGTGCTCCCTTTGGTGAATATGAAGGACATGTCATCACCACAGGCTGGAAGGGAGCAGCAATAATGCCGGGACCCTGAAGGATCCAATGAAGGGAAGGAAGGAGGGAAACCAATGAAAAGGCTTTCCTCTCTCATTCTGGTGGGTTCCATCAAGACCACAAGTGACCTTCTCTTTCTTTCCCTAGGCTCTTTGACAGTGGATACCTTCTGTTGGTCATCCCTGTAGGAAATCCACAAGTACCTAGTATCCATTATGTAACTGTGACAGCTGCTATTAACCTAGCAGAGACCTTGAGTCAGGAACTGTGCTAAGAATTTACATCTGTGTTCTCATTTTAATTCTCAGGACAGCCATGTGAGGTTGGTATTACTAGTCTCATTTTACACATAAGGAAAGTGAAGTATAGAGACGTTAAGTAATTTGTCCATGATCACCAAACTAGTAACTGGCAGAATAGAATTTGAACCCCGTTCTGTCTGATTTCAAAACGCAGACTCTTAAGACCTCAACTCTACTACCTTTCCAGTGACTGAATATGAATGTTGAGGATGTAACTGAATAGTAAATGAATAAGGAACCCCTTCCAAACCTAACCCTCAATGAGTCTATTCTGTAATATCATGGATTGATTACAGGCATTGCATGCCAAATATTCAAGGAATTTCTGCAATCCTTAAATGTTCGCCAAGTCTAAGTCCTTCATGCTCCCGAGCAAATTCTGGAGGGAAGGGGGAATCCATTTTTAGAATTTTGGTTACTAACTGGACCAGTCCTTTCTGCCCATCCAGTGAAGTTGATGTTACAGCAATTGCTACAGTTTTTTCAGATGTGTGTACATGCACGTACCCCTGCCCACAATGTCCAGTGGTTATCTACCTTTGTGTACCTGGGGAGCTTGGTAAAAACAGAAATGGCCGGGCTCCACATTCTGACATTCTGATTCAATCAGATTGCCTCTATATTTTCAACAAGCATACTAGGTAGAGAGACAGTTTTTACTTTGTAGCTGCCCACCATTCATTCCCTGACCTAAAGTCAACCCAGTGTTTTGGGTGTGTGTGGGGGGGGGGGGATTGTCCCTCCTCTGCAGGGCTTGTTCCTAGTGCAGAGGAGGGTATTTCCAGGCACTCACCTCCACAGAAGCCAAACCCCCTTCCCATCAATTAATTTGACCAAGGACTTGGCATGTGATCTAAGCCTAGCTAATCATATGCCCTCTGGAGACTAAGTTTTGGGTGAAGGAACAAGTAGAGATTAGGAAACTCAGCAGGGAAGTCCTGTCTTAGCCATGAGGTGATTGTGCCCTTACTGCTTCTTGGCCACAGAGTTTCCTTAACACCTACCTTGTCCCTCAATTCAATGAACCCCCAAACCACTTCCCTAAATATCTTTGAACAAACACCTTTTTTCCAAGTTAGCTGGCCAGTTTCTGACCCTGGCAACCAGAGAGATATTCCTTGATTCCTCAGGCAATTTTGATGCAAGACACCCAGAGGCATGCCTTTGAGAAACACTGGCCTTAATTTTCAGTAGTTCTCCACTTAACAATTCTGGGAAAGGATATGTTACCAGTACTAGATACCACCAGCCAACATTTCCACATAAGTAAACTTGTCAAAAGCATAAGGAGACCCTATTTTCATAATATGTCATTCTCCCTTTTTTGCATACCATGCTTGTAGTCTCTGCATATAATAAGGTTTTTAATAATTAGGGTTTTCTGTCCTTGTTCACTATTGTTAAACTCCAAAATACTGGTCTTGGGATAGCAAACTCAGAATTACTAGCTCTTTTTCATTTGTCCACCTTGGGGTACTTTGTTAGCCCAAAGAAGAAGAGTTGGTAGAACCAAGCAGACAATTGAAAAGCCACTAATTAGCTGCCTGGTAATGTGTTGATCAGGCCATGACCTCTGGGAACTGACTGCAATAGGAAGATACAGAGGCAAGCATGGAAAACCAGAAAAGCACCATTATTAGCAACTCTTGATAAAATGATGACATTCCTATGATAACAATAGATGTTAATTGTCCCCTCAAATAAAGTTTCTATGATAATAATAAGCCTTTGGTCACAGATTTCTGACTAAAGAGTTAGTCATTACAGCGCAAATTGTAACAGAACAGAATAAGGGCTGTAACTCTATTTTCTCAGCTAAGGCAGTCTCATGTGCTTTGGCGTTACGTACTGTTGTTAATAAACTAGTTCTAGATGCTGGAGTTATCTCAATCTTTGGAAGCATGGATTTCTGGTTGGAGAGGAGACTTCTGAGGCTTTCCATTGGACACCATCATTATTGTTCCCCTTCTCTGAGGATGGCAGCCCAGTGTGCTTCTGGGAGACAATTTCTCCCTGCATAGTTTGAGGGAGGGTGACACCATCTTCTTAGCTCCAGGGATGGACACAGAACATAGTTCTGCCCAGTCAGGACATTCTGTCTCCCTGGCCACAGTGATGGATCTGAGAAGGACATATGACATGAGACAGACCAGCAAGATTCACACCTGAACTTTTGCTGGAGCCATTGGGAAGAAGGTACCTTCTGCCAAGTTTGTTAGTAGTTAGATCCAGGCTAGTTTTGCCACCATCAAGGAAGGGCCAGTTTAAGAATTGAACCAACTCAGAGGAAAGTAGAGACTAAATAAGACAGATCCCTGGTGTCCTTTTGTGAGCCCCTGAATCCAGCCATGATGGAAGTGGCACTATCCATTGGGCTATTCCATTACAACCAGCCAATAAAGTCCTGTTTGGTTTGGCTTAAGTTATTTTTGAATTGGGTTTCTGTCACTTGCAACCCATAGGTCATGCCAATGGGAAGCAACAGAATGAACCCCACAAAGACTATTTCACAAGCTTCTTAAGCCATTCATCTGAAACTTTATAAACTACTCTTTCTGGTCTAGGAGGGAAAGTGATCAGGCATAAGGGAAGGACAGGAAGCTCTCATAATTGAATCCTCCTGCTACAAACACTTTCCCACACATTTCCTAAGCTATGCGGCAAAAATCTTGTTTCCTTGCCTTCCTTCTGCACAATGTTTTCAAATTCAGAACATATGCTGAAACATTCCAAATGAACTTGACTTCCACTGTTTCTCTTTCTTCAGGAAACCATTTCGCTTTCTGAGGGCTTCCCTATCACCTTGGTGATTTTCTTCCAGTTGTGATTCTTTTAAGAAGCAAGAACACCTTCCCATCAGGCCAAGGTCATTAGCCCAGCCACAGCCATCCTGCCCTTGGCTCAAGTTCTTCATCAGCATGAATCCCAGAGAGAACACTCAGAGAAAGCAGGTCTGGGTTGCCTTCTTGAACTCATCCATTGTGCTCACTCTGCTCTTAGTGCTTTCATACCTCAGTGAGGGACTCTAGGCTGTTAATATTTAACAGTTTCTCTGATGTGATTGGATGGAATTCCTGAGTATCCCAAAATGCCTCACTCGTGTGAAGTTATAAAATCAATTTGCAGCTTATCACCATCCTTGACTCTTCACAAGTAATTTATTGCCCAAACCTGTGCTGTCTTCAAGGAACTTAAAAATAAAACACAGATTGCTTAAAAGAAAACACTCAGTAGTTTTCAACACCACTGCACCAGGGTGAGGGTAACTCAAAGATCCTCTGCATTAGATATATGATAAAAGCTCAAATCTAAAGCCTTGCAGAGAATGACTAGAGCCAAAAGATTAAGGAAATTGTGAAAGAAAGAAAAAATAGTAAGATCTTGTGAAAACTGGGTATGTGACTACAAAGAAAAAGACCAATTGGAAATCATGCTAGAGTTTTTTGCTCAGGAAGTTAAACAACAAATATTGTTCGATTTCCATTTACAAAAAAAATCACAGTGTAGAGATTCCTTAAGAAATTAAAAATAGAGCTTCCCTATGACCCTGCAATTGCACTACTGGGTATTTGTCCCAAAGATACAGATGTAGTGAGAAGAAGGGCCATCTGTACTCCAGTGTTCATAGCAGCAATGGCTTCAGTTGCCAAACTGTGGAAAGAACCAAGATGCCATTCAACGGACGAATGGAGAAGGAAGATGTGGTCCATATACACTATGGAGTATTATGCCTCCATCAGAAAGGATGAATACCCAACTTCTGTAGCAACATGGACGGGACTGGAAGAGATTATGCTGAGTGAAATAAGTCAAGCAGAGAGAGTCAATTATCATATGGTTTCACTTATTTGTGGAGCATAACAAATAACATGGAGGACATAGGGAGATGGAGAGGAGAAGGGAGTTGAGGGAAATTGGAAGGGGAGGTAAACCATGAGAGACTATGGACCCTGAAAAACAACCTGAGGGTTTTGAAGGGGCAGGGGGTGGGAGGTTGGGGGAGCGAAATGGTGGGTATTATGGAGGGCACTTATGGCATGGAGCACTGGGTGTGGTGCATAAACAATGAATTCTGGTACACTGAAAAGATACTAAAAAAATTTAAAAAATTTTTAAAAAGAAGGAACAAACTTGATAGAAACAGCAAAAAAAAAATCATGGTAAGGTGCTCCTGGGCTAATACAAAAAAAAAAAAAAAAAAAGAAACGAACTTTTTTTTGGCTTCAGAATAATGACTCATCTGTAACAGCTGTAGGACGAAGAGGGAGCTAAGAAAATGAAAACACAACAAAGCCAATAAAAAATGAACCAGGTCAAAGAAAGCACAAAAAGCCACGGAGAAGGGTAAAAGCACAGATACCTTAGGAAGGGCAGCGGACAGAGAGGACCCTGGTATTTCTAAGAATCTCATTCAATCTGTTCCAGAACAAGGGTTGGGAAATGTTTCCTATAAAGGGTCCAATAGTAAATATTTTGGGCTTTGGGGGCTGCACGGTCTCTGCCAACGCAGTATGAAAGCAGCCAGCGACAGACAATACGTGGATGAATGGGCTGTGTTCCAGAAAACTTTATTTATAGATACAAGAGTCGAATTCTGTATGAGTTTCATGAATCATGAAAAAGTCTTTTCCTTTTAATATTTTTTAACCATTTAAATAAGAATCATTCTTCACTTGCATGGTAGATTTGGTCCATGCACTACAGATCGCCTAGCCCTGATTTAAACAGCTATATAATAGTCTACTTCATGGATAGTCCAAAATAGTTTTTTTAAGATTTTATTTCTTTGCAAGAAGAGAGAGAGAGCAGGAGGAGGAGCAGAGGGAGAGGGACAAACAGACTATACGTTGAGCACAGAGCCTCACACAGGAGCTGGATCTCATGACCCTGAGATCATGACCTGAGCCAGAATCAAGAGTCGAGCACTTAACCAACTGAGCCCTCCAGGTCTGCCACCAAAATATTTTTAACAAATCTCCAACTGGTGGACATGTAGTTTGTTTCTGGTTTTTGCCTATGATACACGGCGCTATGATGAACACTGTACATGCATCTTTGCATCCTTGAGTGTGTAAATGACTGTTTTCTACCTGTCTCCACTCCCATATCCCCAGCACGAGCCCATTTGAGAAAACGGTATGAGAGGGATTCTTGAAACAGTCCTGCTGAGTTCCAAATGCAGAGGATGATACTGCCTCTTTCATTCAGCAGCCTAATAATTCTATTTATAAAGGGCTGTCAAATTGCCGGCTATGAGTTATTCCATATGAACCCTGCTGCTTGTTTTCAGTGATCCACTGGGCTCAGGTTTTGCAGAATTTCAAGATGGCCTTCGAAGATTCATTCAGGGGGCTGTCAGAAACACTCCACAGCCATGGGCCAGCCCACCCTGCCTTGAGGAGAGACCCCTGCTCCCAAAGTCCATCATCACCAGCTTCCTTCCCTATCTTTGTTTTAGACACTCAGCTTGATATGAGAGCTCCTTCTTACCTCCCCTGAAACTCAGACACTTGGATGGGGGTGGTACACTGGTCGATTCTTTTCCCCAAGGATCCTCAACTTCTACTTATGTGTGGCTATCACCATCCTGTCTATACAATTCCTACTTTTTGCCTTTGTTTCATCACTCCAAGTTTTACAGAAAATGTTTAATTTTTTTGCATTTTTATTTTTATTTTTTTGCAAAAGGAATGCGGGCTTACTACTATGGGAAAAACATTCAACTCTCTAAAGTATACTGTGAAAGTCTTCCCTTCTGTGTCTCCGTTCTTACAGGCAGCTGTTATTCTTGTTTTTTTTTTTTTTAAAAAAAGATTTTACTTACTTATTTAATTGACAGAGAGACAGTGAGAGAAGGAACACAAGCGGGAGTAGTGGGAGAGGGAGAAGCAGGCTTCCCACTGAGCAGAGAGCCCATTGTGGGACTCAATCCCAGGACCCAGGGATCATGACCTGAGCCCAAGGCAGATGCCCAGTGACTGAGCCCCCCAAGTGCCCTGAGACAGCTGTTATTCTTAGACACACTGGGGCTCTGGCTACAGAACTGCTAGTCTGTGTGGCCTTAAATAAGTCACTCAACTTCTCTGAGGCTTAAGGTCTCTGTATGTAAAATAAGAGTGATGATTCCTGTCGCCTTAGCTGGAAATCATGCTTACAAAACATTTAACACTTAGCACAGAGCCCAACTGTAATAAATGCCCAAGAAACACTTGCTATGTTATCATTCCTCTGTGCAAATGCAATCATAATTTTTAATATCGTGTATAAATTTTTTTAAGATTATTTATTTATTTATTTGACAGAGAGAGATCACAAGCAGGCAGAGAGGCAGGCAGAGAGAGGAGGAAGCAGGCTCCCTGCTGAGCAGAGAGCCCGATGCGGGACTCGATCCCAGAACCCTGAGCCAAAGGCAGTGGCTTAACCCACTGAACCACCCAGGCGCCCCATCGTGTATAATTTTTAAATGGTACCTTCCTGTGGGTAAATTTTTGTAATTGTTTAATGCTTAATTCATCTGGAACATTTATCTTATTCTTAATCTTATTCTCTTCAATAACCTTGTAATATTCCAAGGCATTGGTGTCGTATTATTTGTTTAATCCTTTGACTATTGATGGTTATTTAGGTTTTCGATGCTGGAAGGAAAATCCTTGAACATACAGGTTTGGGCATTAATGGGAATATTTTCTTAAGATGAATTTCCAAAAATGTAATTCCTCTGTCTATATTTTATTTTAAACGTCTTTTATTTTAATAGTTATGGCCCAAGGCAGACTCTTCTGTTCACCTCCCAGAATATTTCCAGTTTTCTCCCATTTAAGGCCTCACAGGGTTGGTCCCCTTGCTGGTACAAAGACCGTGTGACTTGGCCACTAAGTAATGAGTACAAGGGACAGATGTCATCACCATTTTACTACCACTTTCAAACCTTCCAGAACCTTCTTTATCTTCTGCCTCAGTGAGCAGCAGTATTCCAGATAGTGACTGCTCCACCTGTGTACTGGGGACAATGTGGGACAGAGTCTCATCTGACCCACCACAAACAAACACACACTCGCACACACACATATACACACGAGAATGAGAAATAAACATCCGTTGTTATACATCACCATCACTTGGGAGTTGTTGGCTACTGCATTTAACCTGATACACTGCTAAGTTCCTGTCCCAAAAAGCCTTTATCAACTCACACGCCTACAAAAAGTAAATGAAAGAGCCACGAGGCTATACCGCTTTTGCAGTGTTTGTTAATTTTACAGATTTCTCCTTTCCATTAGTTTTATTAGGGATGATCAGCGGCAAAAAAGATGTGTGATGCCTCAGCTACTTACTAAGGCTTTCTTAATAGTACATGCCTTCTTATTTATTAGCAAATCCCATTTTTTCAGAGAACCTTACCATGTCAACATATAACTAAAGGCCCTTCTCGTGTTCTTTAATGGTCTTTTCCCCTGAACATGATCAAATTCCCTGTTGCTGACCAGATCTTAGTTTTGCTAGCTTTAACAAGGGTGCCATAATCCCAGCATCTTGATTTCCACAAGAGACGTTTTTTCCCTTCATAGACAAATGAGCAGCCACTCTGTTGCATATCTGATTATACTGAATAGTCCTTTTGAAAAAAAAAAAATCACATTAACAATTCTGTATCTCAGGGCACCTGAGTGGCTCAGTGTGTTAAGCCTCTGCCTTTGGCTCAGATCATGGTCTCAGGGTCCTGAGATGGAGCCTCACATCGGGCGCTCTGCAACCCCCTCTCTGCCTGCCTACTTGTGATCTCTCTCTCTCTCTGTCAAATAAATAAATAAAATCTTAAGGAAAAAAAAATTCTGTATCTCTTATTTTTAACATGGGGAGATAAATGTAGGTGTGGATCCCAAATCTTTCCAGTCTTAAAGAACCAGCTCAAAAGCCGTTTACTTCATGAAGCCCTTCCTCACAGTCCTTAGCTCAAGGTAATGACACTCCCTCCTTTAAATACCATGTACATTTCCACATCTTTTTCCTTACACTCACTTTGTAGAATTGCAATGAGGGGTCTGTTTTGCGAACTGACACTTCCAGTATCCCCTTTACAATCACATCATGCATTTATTTGCAACATGCATTACAAAGTTATTCATTGGGTAGAAGCTCTCACTAGGAGAAAAGGAACCATATGATGTGGAAAAAACCTAAAAGCCTTAAAAACTGAATGCTTACATTCTCAAACCCCTAATGCAATCTTGTATTTGTTTTTCTACAAATTAAATGATTCTTCTACTGAGAAAACCCAGGAAGAAAGGGAACAAAGAATGTAGTTCATGATAGCCATTGACATCTGAAAAAACTCTCCACTGGAATGTATCTATCTCTTGCTTGGAAGGATGGACTAGGACAGGGTGAATTGACTCGGGCCAGTCTGGTTAATTACGAACTACTAGGCTTTCTTGTAGACTTAAGTTCCCAGAGGGCACAATGTTGTTTAGCAAACAGTAGTTCAAGACATGGTTAGAGATAGGTCAGCAGAAACTACCTCCCCCAACCTTGCTGTAATAAAAGTGAATCTAGCACCAAATTCTGTCACAGAAACATTTATTAGCGACTTATCAGCAAACAGGCACAAGAACACTCAAATAACTTCCAAGCTCAATGACTTACCACCACTCTGCTTTATGGGTTCCAGCTATTCTTTGCAGGACAAATTCTCTTGAAACAGACACAACATTATTGAGGCAGGATTCAGTTAGCCTCCTAGCCAGCATAAGGCAACCAAAATCATCTAAGATATTGGAAGGCAGTAGGACCATGTTAGAATCAAGCCACAATTCCAAAAGTTAGATGGTAGAGGGCTCACTGGAGCTTTATGTCCCATTTATGTAAGATTGGATAGTAAGTGTGTCTAAAATTTTTTAGTCCATCTACATCTCTCGAATACCAGTCATTTTGCCAATGAAAACCCCTGCTAACATTCCATATGCTATTAACAAGACCTTTGGTATTGGTGAAGGAGAAATATAGTTGAGGCACTTGTGGTTAAATTCATCTGGAGTGTGGTCTTATGAATAAATGTAAACTAGCCCTTTCTGGAGCATATCCCCAGTCAGACAGTCTGCCCCTGGGGTGTAGCTTAAAACTAATCAACCACATATTTAGTTCATATTATCTCCGCTGGCACGATTTAAAATCAATCGTGAACATCAAAACACAAGAGGTCACTCATGTGAGAGTTGGAAGCACAAAAATTAGGGTATTTAAGCCAGTCCTTGAAACCAGGGGTGGAGGTGAATACCAGACACAGGAGACACTTTTCTGTGTATCTCTGGTTATATTAACCTGTGTGGCAGTGTAATTAAAAGGAGAGTTTCATTCACTAAGAAGATATATCTCCTCATACGGCACCTGTGCTTAGTGGGAAAAGCTGAACGGTGAGCCTCAGCTGACCAAATTTATTAGGGAAGCCCTATTCCATTTCCTCTCCCTACCTCCATCTCATTACAAGCATCTAACAAGTTCTAACTGTTACAGGTTGTAACCTACAGCTCTTTAAGATTGGGCATAACCAGCGGTAGCCTTTATTCCTTCTTTATTGTCTTTAAGAAGGATATAAAAGACGCAACACCTGTTCTTGGCCCTTCCTACAACTGCTCCTTCTCACCCCCATCTGAACCTCACGACCCCAGTACCGATGTGGCGTTGACACAGATGGAGTGTTGAAAGAGGTGGCTCCGGACGACCCTTATTCCCCTCTCTCTTCCCCATTATCACTGCTCTCGGGGACAACTACGCGTTCTCTGGCCATGGGATTTTGCGCAGCATCTCACTGTGTCCATGTAATTCCTCCACCAAGCCAAGGGGCAGCGTTTTAAGGCACAAATACCTGCACATGGCCTCGTATGATTCCTTCAGTACTTACATTAAGTCTTTTATTTTTTTATTTTATCTTTTTAAGTGTGTTTAAAACGTGTTTTTAGATCAGTGTTAATGGATAAAAATTTCCCATTTCAGGTCTTTGTGTTATTAATTGCATTTTTCCTGAGAGGTGGCCTTGGCATGTGATAAGGACTGTCTGTGTTTGCAGGCCTGTTTATGACCCTGTTAGAGAACACCAGGCACAGGGTCCACACTTCTCTCAATTTTCTGTGTCCAGTGTCTAGCTCAGTGCAACAGAACATAATTTTTGGCCTTCAACCTGAACTTTGTGAGCAGGTGGTTGGGCACTTCCATGACTTGCGAACAGTTACCGGTTATTTGTGCTTAGTTTGACTGTAATCCCGGCTGCATATAGACTTAACTTTGTTCTGAAATTATTTTTGCTGCTCAATGTGTTTAACTGCATCCTAAGTGCACATAGAAGAAGTTTAGAATGTAGTTCATTTTATTTTTTCCTCTAGTACTATTTCTACATTTTTACAGAAGGATGGTAGGCATTGCACCAAGCCTACAGAATTTTTGCATAAAATTAAGTCAGTAGTTGCCATTTTTTAAGAGGCTCCAAATTGTGGGGATGATTGGTAGCTAAGCAATTGTATAACTAGAATAAACCCTGGAGATAATTTAATAGTACCGATGTACATTTCTTGTGTGCTTACTATGTGAAAGGCTTTGTGCTAAGTACCTTAAAAACATGTTCTCAATCACCCTTTTTTCTTTTTACCTCAGACTCTAGTATGACTTGGCACCGCACCATTACGGATCCTGTCTTCATTGAGAATGTTGATATTTTGTTCAGCGTGAATTTTTTTGCATTAATTTTGACTTTTTAAAAATATGGTATTAAAATATTATTTATCTCGATTGCTGAGTTTTTTGGCATCCTCTTAAATTTTGTACTCTATTTCTGGCAACAGCTTTAAAAGATTAGGACTATTCTTTTTCTCCCTTTAGAGATGAGGACATAGAAGTCAGAAAGTTGTTGCATTTTCCCATGGCTTAAAAGTGTCAGTAATGGGGGCACCTGGGTGGCTCAGTGGGTTAAAGCCTCTGCCTTTGGCTCAGGTCATGATCCCAGGGTCCTGGGATCGAGCCCTGCATCGGGCTCTCTACTCAGCAGGGAGCCTGCTTCCCCCCCTCTCTCTGTCTGCCTCTCTGCCTACTTGTGATCTCTGTCTGTCAAATAAATAAATAAAATCTTAAAAAAAAAAAAAAGTGCCAGTAATGATAGAACCAAAACTGAAATCCAGATGACTTGACAGATCAGCTCTCAGCTTAGGCACATAATTTCACAGATGGGGAAAATGAGAAGCAGAGGGGTGTGAGGACGGTTGGACTTGCTCAAGAGCTCCACAGCAGAAACAAACTAGAACCCAGAGTTCCTTACCTGACCCTAAAGAAGCACCATGAGTTTTTCATTGTAGATGCATCACAATTAATCTCAAAGCTGCCTCAGTGTGCAGAATTCATTCTTTCAGTGTTTATTAAGCGGCCCCTACATGCTACACACTATGTACATGGTATAATGATGGCTGACCTCCCTTGAATGGAAGCTGGGAAAGGGTAGTCTTAGAAGCCACTCATCCATTCATTCATTCACTCTCTTAAGCTGTGGGTTATACTGAAGAATAAGAGTCCAAGAGGTCCACTGAAAACAGAAGTACAGAGATATGCAACTAAAAAATTGGGTTGGGGGGCGCCTGGCTGGCTCAGTTGTTGGGTGTCTCCCTTCGGCTCAGGTCATGATCCCAGGGTCCTAGGATCGAGTCCTGCATTTCGCTCCCTGCTCAGCAGGAGGTCTGCGTCTCCCTCTCCCACTCCCCCTGCTTGTGTTCCCTCTCTTGCTGTGTCTCTCTGTCAAATAAATAAGTAAAATCTTTAAAAAAAAAAAATTGGGTTGACATATAATACATTCAACCATGGAGGGACTCAAAATTACAGAGCATCTGTTCCAGATTCTGAATGCTGGGTAGCTTTGGTTTAGGGAGCACCTTTGGAATTTGAAATGTTATGTTATGTGCTGGCATAAGAGGATTCCGAGAAATATAAAGTAGTCTTCCTGCCTTTCAGAAGTTCATTGTCAACATAAAGAAAAGGACCACATGCACAAACATGTTCAGAATTTACCTGACTTCTTAATTTGATAGTTGACCCTTTTAAGGATTCTCATCGCTTATAGAACTTCTCTGTCATGGAATCGAGTCATTCATTCCTTCAGTAATTCAGAATGTATTGCCCCTACTGAGTGCCAGGCATTTTTCTAGGTGTTGGAGATGTAAGCATACATAAAATAAGATGGACCTCCGTTCTCATGAAGCTGTAGAAATTAACTTTGCATAGCAATGAGCACCTAAAGCAGGGCAACCGACAGTTTGGTGAGGGAATGCTTCTCTAAGGCATTGACTTGTGAGCTGAGACCCAGACGATAAGAAGAATCCATAAAGCAATTATGGGGGAACAAGAACGTCAGGAAGCAGCAAATGTAAAGACACTAAATACAATGACCAGGTGTGCTGGTAAGACCTGGGAGAATAGTTTGAGAAAAGAGACAAGCATAAGGTCAGACCATGTGTTGCCTCACAGGACCAGGTAAAAATTTAAGATTTTAATCAAAATGTATCCATCTTGGGGGTACCTGGATGGCTCAGTCAGTTAAGTGCTTGCCTTCAGCTCAGGTCATGATCCCAGGGTCCTGGAATAGAACCCCACATTGGGCTCCCTGCTCAGTGGAAAGTCTGCTTCCCCCCACCCCATCCCTCCCCACTGCTTATGCGCTCACCCTCTCTCTCACTCAAATAAATAAATAAAATTCTTTAAAAATTATCTATCTTGTACCTTCCAAACTGGAAAATAAGATCCGTGAGGATAGGGTTTTGTTCCTTTTGTTCTCCATAGTATTGCCAATGCAGAACATGACACATGGTGTAGAGTTGGTGCTCAATGAGCATTTTTGGAATGATGAAGAATAAACAGAAATAAGTCTTTTAAGGACTGTGTCATTCTGATGGAATTTGGATACATACTGTCTGTCTTAAAAGTTCATTTTGACATATTTATTTTTACCGTCTTTTTCTTCTCCTCAACCCCCAACTTTAGTTAACCCTCTGTGTCTCCGTGGGCAAAAGCTATAAGAAATAGAGGATAGTAGGATAATGGGTCCTTGCTGAAAAGTTTGTCTCAGAATTTGACTTCAGTAAGGAATTGCATGGCCCTCTCCCAATCTCAGTATTTAAGAGTCTAATAAATATTTGGTCCTCAGGTTCATGCAATCTAGTGCAATAACACCCCAGCTATGGGGAGTCAGGCAGATCTAGTTATATATATTCTGGTTCCACCACTTGGGCAAGTTATATGACCCCTTTAGCCTATAGTTTTTTCATATAAAAAGTGAGGAGATGAACAGCATCCAGCATATAGAACTGTAGCCTTGATCAAATCCAGTAACATATACCATGGTGAACACAGAAACAGGTCACCCACAGCCCCTTCAGGGAGGAACTTAGGGTCGGGCTGCAAGGAATACAGGCAGCAGACATTCTAGCTGGCACTCCTCCATCAGCTGCAGAGAGCCCCTCCTTCAAGGTCATGCCCTTTCTGGGGTAGGCGTGACGCATCAGTGTGCAGCTTGGCTATTTCAGCCTAAAGCAGGATTCTGGGATGGCTAATACTTCAGAATTCCCCACCAGGCTGGCTGAGAATTTGGAGGCCTTCCTCTTCTGCCCTGTCCTGCTTTCTCCTCCTTCCTTTCACACTGGAAGGATCCCTAATAAACATCCTGCACTCCAAAATTCAGCTCGGCATCTGGTTTCTGGAGAACCCAACCTGAGACATATGCCGGCTGCTACTGCTACTGCTGCTGTTTATTATTATTATTATTATTATTATACCTAATGAAAACAAGAATAAATCTGCTTGCTTGTTCTCAATATGGTATTCTATAATGGTACTGAGACGAAAATTTTTCAATGTCATTGCTGGGACTTTTGAGCCCAATACTCTGTCTGTTGGTGTTCTCTCTCTCTCCCTCGTGAATGCAGATTCATTCATTTATCCTAAATCATGAGTGACTAAGTTGGGCCAGGCTAAATGCCGGGAATGAGAAGAATATAAGCAGCATTGCACAGACACTTCAATTGGCCTCAGCCAGGCACGAAGGTGAAGGTGGGACTTACTGTCCTCAGGAAGTGATCTTGCAAACGTATTGCTGTTTGCCCCTGAAGCAGGGGCTGTGATAAGGAATGGGAAGCAGGAGACAATCCAGGGGTTCCGGAATCCAGAGCACAGCAACAGCTAACTACTCTGCTGGCAGAAAGCGGAAAGTAACAGCTGGCCAAGATGGGTGTGTCTACTACCACATCCGTCCGTTTTCTCTCAGGCTTATCCACAGGTGACAGGGGAAACATGTGACTCCCTTCATACATGGAAGACTCTGGCTCCAACTATGGCCAAAGCTGATATAGAGGAACATGCAAATAGTCAAGAACATATGAACACAGTCAGGAAATGGGAACACTTCTAAGGTCCTTTTATTCCATCATTTCCTGAGCTGGCTAGATGCAAATCCCAGTGATGATGCCGGAGCTAAGAGACACAGGAGTAAGTAGAACAGTCTCTACCCTCAAGAAACTAAAGGTCTTTGAGTAGAGACGAAGACCTACACAGGCCAACCATATAGAAAGTAGAGGATTCTTATGAGTGCTTGGGTGCAAATACCACATATGCACAAATATAAAATAATTTTTTTCTCATTTATTCACCAGAAAGAAGAGATTTGCCTTATATCTGAGTCCTTACCCTGTCTCTCATTATAGGACATGCCCTTCCTGGGGTAGGCATGTCCTAATTTGGAGAATGAATTATTGAACCAAAACAGACTGCAACAATGCTGATTTGAGATAATTATGAAGGTCACCTGATATTGCTTTTGCTTTTTGTTTTTGTTTGTTAGTTTTGTGTGTGTGTGTTTGAGAGTGAAAGAGAAAGAGAGAGAGAGTGCAAGAGGGGTGGGTGGGGAGGGGAAAAGAGAGAAAAAGAGAGAGAAAGCACAGAACCCAACGCAGGACTAGATCTCGTGACCCTGAAACCATGACCTGAGTTGAAATAAGAGTCAGATGCCCAACTGACTAAGCTACCCAGCTGCCTCAATATTGTTTTTAAAAATAAATGAAAAAGAGATTTAAGATAGATGCAGAAAGTCTTCCTGAATGTATGACCGCACATATCCACAGGTCATATTATTTGTAAACAAACCTTTGAAAGACCATTTTAGAAAGCAATTCAGTACTTTCATGTCAGCAGGGCAGACACTTAGATAAACAACACCGCTGAATGAAACAAGTAAAAAGCTGGATTAAAAACATAAAAATGTCTATTTAAGTGCTTTGCTGGGCTAAGCTGGAAAGAAGGATTCTCCAGAGGCCAGGAAGAGAAAAGCATGGTTCCTGGGAGACATTCTATTGAGACTCAAGACCTTGAACTTTGACATTGACCAATGCTCAGAGGGGTGTCTGAGGCGTAGGGTTAGGGGTGTAGAGGGAAGCTGATTTGGTGTTCTCACATAAACTAGAAACCCAAACAGGTTGTACTCTCAGTGCACGGAGCAAGGAGAGATAAACCTTGTATACTGAAAGCAACCAGAATAAAACAGATCTGGATGAAGGCAGAGGAAAAAAAAAAAAATTCCCCTGAGAATTTGTAACTACAAGCCAGCCCTCACCTTGGTTTGCAACACAAATTCTACTGTGTGATCATAAAACACCTCCAGAATAAAATTTAATATAAAGGAGGGGGCACCTGGGTGCTCAGCTGATTGTGTCTGACTCTTGATTTCTGATCAGGTCATGATCTCTCTCTCTCTCTCAAATAGAAAAATAAATAAAATCTTTAAAAAAAAAGATAAAAAATTTAATATAAAGGAGGATGTGATCATTTAAAGGCTGTGTCTTTTCATCCATAAAACTATAACAATTTAAAAACTTTCATCTCTTTATTACACAGGTACACTTAATTATCACATTTAAAAACACAGAAAAAAATTTAAAAAGAACAATTTTCAACAAACTCTATGTATTCTAGTGATTGAACAAGAAATTATAGAGTTTTAAGGAGAGCAACCAAAGGTAACTCTGAGAACAAAAGATTTGCAAGAAGCATACTACAAAGAAGACTTCTTCTATCTATTTGCTTAACTTTTTTTCTAACCTTTTCTTTTTCCTTTTTTTTTTTTTTTCCTTTCTGTCAGAAAAAAGAAATACTAAGCTTGGGGAGACATTTTAGACAGAACAAAGTGATATGATGCTTCTTGTTAATTTGCTCAAGAAATGACAGCCAGTAGCTTTCCTTCATTATATCAATAGTGAAGCATACCAGGAATGATCTTAGACTTCCGCTGGACGCCATGAGACTTAAGCCAAGAAGATCTCAAAAGCCTTTACAAGACAAACTGGGAAGAGGAAAAGTATTAGATATTGGTAAGTATTCAAGCCACCAGGGAAAAGCATTATAAAAAGAATAATTATCTGACCTAACAACGTTTTCCTCTGGTTATCAACCTCACTCTTCTGAATGTTCAAATTTGTTTTATTTGATCAAAGGGAGCCAAAGAAGTCTGTAAAGCACATGATTTAAAGAGTCTCCAAATTTCATCCGAATTGATTTTTTCCTCTATTATATGATTTCCCCACCCTTTAACGCTCTTTTTTGAGGACATCCCTACTGCTATATAACCTCAAGTAATTCAAGCATCAGTTTGGCTGTTGATAGACAATGAGATGAAGCTAACACTCACCAATGTCTAAATTATTAGTAATAGCTCCTTAACGGGAACAGGGCTTGGTAGCCAGCCTGGAACTATTTTAAAACCCAAATCAAGATGTCTTAGCATGATCCCCTTCATAATATGAAAATAGATCTACATAGTACTTTATTAAACATACGGGTACTTCCTTAATAAATCAGAACTAATCTCATCTTTCTGATGGACTTCAAGGGAAAAGCTAGAACCCACCCTCTTCATTTATTTCTGAGGCAGCCCATAATAAATAGGTGGATGTTATTCTCGCACTAAAGTCGGACATTTAGCTGCACTCACCAAAAACTGGCAAAAAGGTTATATTGCGTTCCAACCTAGGGAGGAACAAAAGAGTGGGCCACGAAATAAAGAGTTACGTTTTGGAGAGAACCTTTGTTGGTTGTCACCCCTGTGTACCCTCTAAGCCTTGTTCCTTTTTAATAGGACCTCAGACTTCTCAGGCATAAGGTTTGTCTGCGATTAAATTCTCCCTAGAGTCCAAGGGTAGGCTCTGACTGGTTTTTGTCAACCAGTGTTTCCTTCTAGCCAGAGTGGATGGCTTTTTGGAGGAATTCTGAGAAAGAAGAATCCTCTCTTTTCTGTGGGAGCTCCTCCCAAAATTCTTTCTCTTGTCTGTTAAAACAGAAAAGTGTCACCCCTCTTCCTGATGCCAACGTTTGGTGTTCATAAAAGACACCAATCTTTCAATGAAACTGATGTTAGGGAAGACAGTATGGAGAAACAAAAAGAAAAGGCTCCTAGTGACATGGTTGAGCCTCTGGACCAATCTATACCTGAAACCTAACATCCCACTGCACATTGCAGTTAAATAAGCTGGTAACTTCCCTTATTATTTAAACTACTCTAAATGGATTATCTGCCACTTATAACCAAATGTTTATAAATAAAAGATACTTGTAACCTAGTTAGTTATGAATGGAGGCTGGAATGAAATTAGAAGATAAACATCATTTAAAAATGATGTTTAAAAACATCATTTAAAAATTATCCAGATTATCAGAGAGTCACAGCTTAGACAGAGTAGGGCATCTTACTTGACAAGAAAATATAGGCTGGTGTTTAGTAAAGTTGAATCCATTACAATGAAAAAATTTTAACATTAACATGTAGAGAAGTCTATTATTGCTGATAGAGTGGCAGATTTTGTTAAAACACTTCAGTTCACCGTGGGAAACAGAGCTGAGGCTAATACCTCCGTCCATCCCTATGCATAGACTGTGAAGAAAAAAAGAGCCAGTGCATAATTTCCTCCATCGTCTCCATGGTAATTTGCAAACTCTCCATCACGAAATGTTTAATCTAAGAACACTATTTTTCTTTGCTTTGTTTTGTGTTTTAGTAGAAAGATGATACAGAAATATTCTTTGGACATCTCAGATAAAACAAAGACTTGGGGGGGGTATTTCTTTTTTGTTGTTTGGCATTCTGGTTTTGTTTCTCTCTTGGTTTTTTTGTTTTGTTTTGTTTTGTTTTGTTTTGTTTCCATTTTTCCGTTTTCCTATTAAACACTACTAAGTAGCAGCACATTTAGAAGTTTCCTTGGTGTGTTGTATGCTTCTCAGTTTGGCCATTATCCACCACCTTTCCCCTTCCCCCCACCATCCACGTGGCTACAAACTAGGCTCCTGGCAGCCTTGATTACTTAATAGGTCCCTGCCCACTGGATTCAGTTCATTGACCAAGGATGGATGTCTATTCTATGAAGCCAAGCATTTTCTTCTCTAAAAATGTCCATTTGGAACCAAGAGAGTGGCAAGTTAATTTGTTCCCTGAAGCTGGGATTGAGTGGCCATTCTTAACCATGGAGACTGGAAAGTTAAGAAACTGAGCCTGCAGTGACAGAGAATTCAAAAACCAACAGTGACAGAGTGCTTACTAAGTCACAGGCACTGTGATCTGCCCTTCACCCCCGTTACTGCTTCATGTCAGAACCACCTATGATAGCTGGTGATGGTGGTTCTTGTTCTGATAGTTATTTTATAGATGAGCACAATGAGGGGTTAAGTAAATTGTTCAAGAACAGAGGGCTCACATCAGAGCAAAGACTCCAACAATCTGTTTGACAATCTGTCTTCAGAGCATTTGCTCCAAATCTCCAAAGCCCATCCCCGCTGCCGTTCGGTGCCTAAGGTCGTCCCTCTTGGAAACCTGCAAAACTACCTGGTATTTCAGTCATAAAGTTTCCCTTTTCTTCTTAGTTTTAGTTGGTTTCTGTTCTTACAACCAAAAATGTCTTAAGGAGCACATTAGTGACAATCAGGAATCAACCTTTATAGCTCCCAGGAACTCAATAAGCAGTGAGTAGATAGATAAATAAGCAAACGAATGTCTCATTACCACAAAACTCTCTCTGCAGCGGGCTAATGGGCATCCTAATTCCTGGATAACTTCAGACTCGGATTCTCTGCGAAACGCCTCTCATTTGTGCCCTGTACACAGCAGATGCTCCATCCGTGGGCATTTTGGTAGTAGGTGGATAATTTCCTGGAAACAAAGCAAGTTCTTCGTGTTCTTGAGAGGTACCACAGACAATACCCTCCTCTGCAGTCTTGGCATTTCGAATGCCAGATGTAGGACTCGATCAGTAGTTAGAATCGGGGGGCGGGGGGTGGGGGTGGAATGGTGCACTGGGGTTGAATTTTTGAAAAACAAACTGTATCACTTATGGCAAGGTTAACTCAAGGCTGAGAAGTGAGTTTTGGAGTTAAGCAAATCTGAACTTGAAACCCCCACCCCCAACCAAACCTCTGTTGACTCTACCTCTAGTAGCTTTCACACTGGGAAATTTTCTTCATGTTTCTAAGTTTTATAAACTTTTAAAATACTACTTTGGGGATTGAAAAAGTATCCCAATACTAGGACAGAAAGAGAAATAACAGCCATATTTTCCTCAGAATTAATTGCCATTACAGCTTGGCTTATTTGCCTCTACCTTCTGTGTTTGTTGTAGGCTAATTAATTTAAGAAAAAAAAATCACACAACGCTGTTCTTAAAAATTATATGCGTTCAATATAAAGGATCCAAACAATGCAGAAAAATAAGAGGGAAGCTTGCTTTAATCATGCCAAATTCTCCCATCCAGGACTTCCTATTATAGATGTCAGGTGGCTATTATCACAGAATTTTTTCTAGGTATGTGCCGAGAGAAGGTCGTCTACTTAGGTAAACAAAGTGTTGGATAAATAGGTTAGATAGATGGGTAGAAAAGCTTTAGTAAAATCAGATATTTTAAAAATCAGATAGCTTTTTTAAAAAATCAGGTGGCTTTTACTAACGATTCACAGACCTGTACCCCTGGGCCTAATAATACATTATATGTTAATAAAAAAAAATTTTAAAAAATCAGGTAGCTTTTAAATAAAAGATTAAATTTAGTTTTATTTGACTATAATAGAAAAAAACCAAAGTGTATCATTCTTGAATGCTTTAAGATCTAATTTTCTTATATTAAGACCCTCGAGTTTTAGCTGATGTATATACAAGTATCCCCAGCTCCCCCTTACATCCACATATCCTAAATTTCAGATCATCCCATGCTTGTTTGTTTGTCTTAATTGGGGTAAAATATCTATACCATAAAATTCATCATTTTAACCATTTTAAAGTCTACAATTCAGTATCATTTGGCACATTCAGTGTTTTACAAACACCACCTCTATCTAGTTCCAGAACATTCTTATCACCTCTGATGGAAATTAAACATGCACTCTCTCCTCCCTCCTTCCTCCCATCCCTGACAACCATTAGTCATCTTCCTGCCTCTATTAATTTGTCTATTATAGACATTTCATACAAATCAAATCCTAGACTATGTGGCCTTTTGTGTCTGGCTTCCTTCATTTAGCATAGTGTGTTTGAGGTTCATTGGTGTTATAACACGTATCAGCCCTTCACCCCTTCTGGTGGCTGAATACTGTTCCCCTATATTGCTATCCCACAGTTTGTTCATCCAGTTACCTGTGGAGGGACATTTGGGCTGTTTCCACATTTTGGTTATTGAGAGGAATGTTGATATGGATGTTCACGTACAAATTGTTATGGGGAGACCAGTTTTCAATTCCTTGGGGTACATACTTAAGAGCGGAATTGCTAGATCACGTGGTAATTCAGTTTTAATTTTTGGAGAAGGTACTGAACTGTCACTTTACATCCCTGTTTTAATTTTCATCACTCACTCCACATCTTTAAAGGATTCCTTTTGAAAGAGGTTAAAAAACCCTAAAGCCATTTCCAATACCTTTCCAACCATATTCTGTCAGTTGCTTTCTATTTTACTTGAACAGCTCAGTCAGTCATTTAGGCAATTCTCACATAAATGCATAACCTAGAACCACTACCAATTGATCAAACAGGAAACAGAAATTAAACATTTTGTCCTCCTTTCTTTAAGACTCCACTCATCTCTTGTTGACTTAGGCCATCTTGCTAACTTGGAAAACCCTACTGGTTTCCCTAGTCTCTGATGGCTACTTGTTTGTGTTTTTTGGTTTGTTTGGTTTTTTTTTAAGATTTTATTTATTTGTTCATTTGAGTAAGAGAGAGAGAGCACAAGCAGGGGCAGCAGCAGAGGGAGAGGGAGAAGCAGGTTCCCCACTGAGCATGGACCCCAATGCAGGGCTGGATCCCAGGATCCCCAGATCATGACCCTAGCTGAAGGCAGACGCTTAACCTACTGAGCCATCCAGACACCCTGACTACTTAGGTTTAAGACCCAGGTCAGACCCATTCTCCATGATTGTTCCAGTTCCTTTGAACTCCAAGAGCCAACTTATTGTCTGTGCCCCATAGTTTGTGCTTACCTTGTATTGCTTACTATTGTGACTTCTGTTTATATGTATACATATTCTCTCCAGGATAAAGGGTACAAAGAACACATGCTTGAATGGACAGAAAGTGGGTCATAGAAGTCAGAGCAGGGGGGCACCTGGGTGGCTCAGTGGGTTAAAGCCTCTGCCTTCAGCTCAGGTCATGGTCCCAGGGTCCTGGGATCAAGCCCCATGTCAGGCTCTCTGCTCAGTGGGGAGCCTGCTTCCCCCTCTCTCTCTGCCTGCTTCTCTCCCTGCCTGTGATCTCTGTCTGTCAAATAAATAAATAAAATCTTAAAAAAAAAAAAAAAGTCAGAGCCAGCTTGAGTTCATGCTTTATTTAGCTGTGAACTCCAAGGTCTCCATTTCCCCTCCTGTGGAATGAGGGGCCGGAATTTGAGGGGTAGAACACAGATATCATAGGCTGGTCATGATGATTAGAGATAATGACTATAAAGCATATAGGAGGTCACTGGTAAATTGTAAAAATACAGTCTAATCATCATGGGTATCTTGTATCTCCCTGTGTCACTGACAAGCAAAGTACATAGTAGGCCTTCAGAAAATGTTAGCAAATTGTTGTTTTCATTCTGTCAGCTTTGGGTGAAATGTGAGCACCAGGCAGAACCTCTTCCTTTTTTGTTATTTGTTAGTATTCTGTGTGTATTCATTTTCCCATCTATTTACACTCACCTCTTCCCAAAAAAGTTGAGGGGACATATTCTCTTGTCTAGATGGCTCCTTCCCCAAAAATCCCATCAAAATGGTCATGGACACAGGAAAGTGCCAGAAAGCCTACTTTACAGTCCTATCCCTAAGTAGATAATAATTCAATTGGACAAATATTAGCTCGCATTTACTAAGTGATCACTATGTGCCAGGCTCTGACTTTGCATTTTGCATTGTTCCCCCTGAAACCCTCACCCTAACCCTATGATTTGAGAGACACAATTATCACTCTTCTCAGGTGAGGAAACCGAGGCACAGGGAAGACACACAGCTTCTCAACAAGTGGCAGACATGGAATTTGAACATGCTGTCCAACTAATGCCAAGTCCATGCTCTTAAATCATACACTATATACTCTCCCTCTAGTCCTTGGCTGAACCTTCCAGAAGGAGCAAGTTTTAAATCACATAGAATTTCACTTTATTAAGCACCTACGAAAGTGAGTAAAAAAGCTTCTGAGAAGCTGGTTTGAATCTATTAACAAGGAAAAGGTGAAATGAAATGCCATCAGCATTATTATACCCAACTCCTGAGTTTCACCAGAAGTTAGGTGACACAGGTCAAATCACATTATCCCCAAATAAATAACAAATAAGTAACAGCTTTCAGCCCCAACGTATTTTAACATTAATAAAACCTGTTATGATCATGTAGCCTTTCAATCATTAAACCAATGTTCCTGAAACACTACTCTGTGCTGGGCACTGTGCTGATTACATGATGCTTTTGAATGTTGAAAGAGGGTTTATTGCACACGTTTAACTGTTAGATGTGTTGTATGTTTCAGGAAGAACACTGAAGGTGCTTTGTCCTTCTGAATAGACCTGGTAATTAGCTACTAGAAATGAGGTTAAAGAGGAACTTGGGTTTGTGATAAAAGCCCTATTGGTTTCTCCATCAATATTACTATGATTTGAGTAATTCTTATCACTTTTCTAATGTGAAAATTAAATGTTGGCTAAGCCTAAGAATTTCAAGAGCTTAAAAAAAAAATAAAATCGGGGCACCTGGGTGGCTCAGTGGGTTAAAGCCTCTGCCTTCAGCTCAGGTCATGATCCCAGAGTCCTGGGATCGAGCCCCGCATTGGGCTCTCTGTTCCGCAGGGAGCCTGCTTCCTCCCCTCTCTCTCTCTCTGCCTGCCTCTCTGCCTACTTGTGATTTCTCTCTCTTTTAAATAAATAAATAAATAAATAGAATCAAGATGGAGCAATTCAAGCATGCTAGCAGAATGAGACCACACATCCTGCCCGTGTTTATACTCTAGCTGTTGGAGGCAGAATAATGACGCACACCCACTCCCTCAAAGATGTCCTCATGCCAGTCCCTGGAACCTGGGAAAATGTTACCCTATGTGGCAATGGGGACTTTGCAGATGTGATTAAGTATCTTAAGAGGGAGAGATTGTCCTGGATTATTCAGGTGGCCCCAAAGTAATTAGAAGTGTCTTTACTAAGAGGGAGGCAGGCAGGACAAAAAGATAAATGAAAGAAACAGGTTGAGGTGTTACAGGGTCAAGGATGTATGTGACTTCTACAAACTGGAAAGGCAAGGAAACAGATTCTCCGTCCCCAGAGTCCTGGAAGGAATGCAGCCCAGTCAACACCTGGTTGTTAAGCCCACTGATGACGGGTCTCCAAAAAGTATTGTTTTAGGCCACTGAACTTATGGTAATTTTTAGAGCAATAGTAATAAAGCGGCAGACAGAACTTTTTAAATCATAGGATGGTCAGATAGTAAATTACCTCTGAATATCAGATCTGACATCATTTAAAAAGAGAATGGGAGGTATCTTTTCCTACTATTCTTTTTTTTTTTTTTAAGATTTTGTTTATTTATTTGACAGAGAGAGATCACAAGCAGACAGAGAGGCAGGCAGAGAGAGGGAGAGAGGGAAGCAGGCTCCCCGCTGAGCAGAGAGCCCGACGCGGAACTCGATCCCAGGACCCCAAGATCACGACCCGAGCCAAAGGCAGCGGCTTAACCCACTGAGCCACCCAGGTGCCCCTCCTACTATTCTTTTTAAAATCTCAAGGAAACTAAGCATATTCCCTTTATGGAAGGCAAAGGGAAAAAAAGGCAGAATGGCACACCATGCAATCTGACCTTATGGAAAGGTCAGGCCATCTTTTATAAAAATGGAGAAAATGCAAATTCAAAGGACTGTTATAAGTGTAATCCACAGGAAATCTACACAAACCCATGCTATGTGATTCAGTTTCAACACAAAAATCACATTCAAAGAAATAACAACCAGAGAGAGAAAATCATGAGTCAGAGAATCTCGATTCAAACTTCCAAGAAAATTATAAAGGGGAACATTCATTCTTAATAATTCCTCGGGGCACCTGGGTGGCTCAGTCAGTGAAGCATCCGACCTTGATTTTGCTCAGGTCATGATCTCAGGGTCGAGATTGAGCCCCAAGTAGGGCTCCGTACTGCTGAGTGTGGAGCCTGCTTGGGATTCTCTCTCTCCCTCTTCCCTGTCCCTCCCCCTTGCTCTCTAAAGTAAACTTATAAAAAAATAATAATTTCTCAAAATCCTTTTGGAGCTTCTCTCTTATTCTGTCTGTAGCAGTAGCATCCAACACTGTCTATAACATCCAGCTCTGTCACCTCCCTAGCCCTGCTTCTTCTCCCCTCCCAACCTCCACCATGAACATGTATATCTATGACTCTCAAGCAGGGGCTGCTAAACATCCTACAATGCATAGGCCAGCCCCCAAAACAAAGAACTTTTTGGCACTAAGTATCAAGGTGCCAGATATGTAGATGAACTGAGTCTCTCCATCTTCATTTTCATTTAGGAACACCTGAATCCTGTACAATAAAGGTAGCTCCTTGACTAAAGCATCAGCAAGTCTCCCTCTTTCTAAACCAGGGGAGGAAAACACTTGCAATGTCTCAACATTCAATATATTGTTTCATCTCCGTCCCATAAGATGATGTATACAAAGTGTCCTGTATGGCTGCAAAAACCATGGAAGCTAATGGGTGTTCAAAAACATATCGGTTCCCATCTCTTTTCCCAGAAGGGAATGAAGAATCCAATTTATTTGTAATATGGTATCCTCAAGATAATAACATCTCTGCCTACTGTCTCCTCCCACTGCAGAGCGGCCTCAAATTTTTGAATATTTAAATTATAGAAATTGTTCACCTGCTATAAGAGAGAGTAATGCATTCCCCAGGAGAATTGGGTTTTAGAAATAAGAACATCAGAAAAACAGCAAAGAGGATTATTGAAACCCAGTGTTCAGCTGTGGAATATTGAAAGTTCCAATTAATGTTTCAGTGTTTAAAATAAACAGATTTTTTTCTTTTTTTACTAAGTAGCATTCACAATGTGTAAGAAAGAAAATGACTTCTACCTGTTTTTCAAAAAGATCTCATTTTTATTATGATGACTATGAAGGCCCTTGCACTGAAATATAAACTATATATATTGAATATATAGACTTGAAATATTGAAAATCTTATATATATAACTTCAATTTATATATGTGCTTTTTGGAAACTGTGGTAAAATACCCAGATCATAAAAATTTACCACTTTAACCATCTTTTTTAATTATTATTATTTGAGAGAGAGAGAGAATGAGAGCAAGCATGAGAGCAGGATGGCAGAGAGAGAAGCAGATTCCCTGCTGAGCAGGGAGCCTGTTGCGGGACTTGATCCCCGGCCTCCAGGATCATGACCTGAGTGGAAGGCAGTCGCTCAACCAACTGAACCACCCAAGGGCCCCCATTTTAACCATCTTTTTAAAGATTTTATGTATTCATTTTAGAGTGAGAGAGAGCACACGTGAGCAGGAGTTGGGTTGGGGGGCAGGCAGAGCTAGAGGGAGAAGCAGGCTTCCCACTGAGCAGGGAACCCGATGATACAATGAGGGGCTCGATCCCAGGACCCTGGGATCATGACCTGAGCCGAAGGCAGAGCTGTTAACCCACTGAGCCACCCAGCCGACCCCATTTTAACCACTTTCAAGTGCACAGTTCAATGGCATCAAGTATATGCCCACTGCTATGCAATCATCACCATCTCCAGAACTTTTTCCATCTTACAAAACTGAAACTCTACCTAAGAAAGAGTAACTCATTTCCCTTTCCCTCCAGCCCCGGCAACCACCATTCTACTTTTTGTCTCTCTAAATCCGACTGCTCCAGGTACCTCATATAAATTGCATCATACAGTATTTGTCATTTTATGACTGGCTTATTTCATTTAGCATAATATCCTCAAGGTTCACCCACATTCTATCATGTGATAAGATTTCCTTCTTTTTGGGAACCCTCCTACACTGTTGGTGGGAATACAAGCTGGTGCAACCACTCTGGAAAACAACATGGAGGTTCCTCAAAATGTTGAAAATAGAACTACCCTATGACCCAGCAAATGCACTACTGGGTATTTACCCTAAAGATACAAACGTAGTGATCCAAAGGGGCACGTGCACCCGAATGTTTATAGCAGCAATGTCTACAATAGCCAAACTATGGAAAGAACCTAGATGTCCATCAACAGATGAATGGATAAAGAAGAGGTAGTATATATACACAATGGAATACTATGCAGCCATCAAAAGAAATGAAATCTTGCCATTTACGATGACGTGGATGGAACTAGAGGGTACCATGCTTAGCGAAATAAGTCAAGCAGAGAAAGACAACTATCATATGATCTCCCTGATATGAGGAAGTGGAGATGCAACATGGGGGTATAGGGGGTAGGAGAAGAATAAATGAAACAAGATGGGATTGGGAGGGAGACAAACCATAAGTGACTCTTAATCTCACAAAACAAACTGAGGGGTGCTGGGGGGAGGGGGGTGGGGAAGAGGGGGGTGGGGCTATGGACATTGGGGAGGGTATTGCTATGGTGAGTGCTGTGAAGTGTGTAAACCTGGTGATTCACAGACCTGTACCCCTGGGGATAAAAATATATGTTTATAAAAAATAAAAAAATTTTTTTAAATTTCACAATAAAAAAAAAATAAAAAATATAAAAAATAAATAAATAAAAGATTTCCTTCTTTTTAAAGACTGAACGATATGCCATTGTGCCTATATATAACATTTTGTTAAGCCATTCATTCATCCATGGACACTCTGGCTTGCACCTTTAGCCTATAAAAATAATGCTACAGTAGCCATGGGAATAGCATCTGTGTTTTTAATGCTCAAGTCATGGTGATTGAAGAACTCATGTTCTTTAATGTACATGAGATTTCTACATGTTTCACATGAAACTCATTTACTTCTGCTGGCCTCTGAAAACATTGCAGTAAGTTGAGCTTTCTAAAGCAAAATTCAGTGAAACAACAACAAAAGATGACATGATTATAGTGAAGCCAAGATTATCTATACAGTTTTATAAGGGTTGAAGGCATGGTGCTCTGGTGTAAGCAACTCTGGGCAAGTAACTTAATGTTCCAATAATAGTTTTTATCATTTATGGAGTACTTACTAGGCACCAGATATTGTGATAAGCACTTGACCCATACTAACTCATGAAATGATCATAATGACACTATGAGAGGTATACCATTATTATTTCCATTTAGCATCTTAGTATCTAGCAGTTGAGCATATATACTAGAACCACATTGCCTAGTTTCAAATCCTAGCTTCTCTACCTACTAGCAATGGGGCTTTGGTCAAATTATTTAACTGTGAATTAATCTCCTTGTGAATAATAGTGATACTATCCACTTCACAGTACTGACATGAAGATTGAGAGGATGTACCTGAACTTTCATTTCAGGGCTTTTCATATGGTTAGTACTCCATAAATGTTACATGGTAATATTTGTATCTATTTCTTACTCAAAAAAATCCAGGTACATTTTTCCCCATTCTTGGGAGACAGAGTCATGTCTGGAGAGTAAGTACAGAATTTGCAACTAATGCTAATATTAAGCTAAGGTACACATAATTAAGAGATGCTATGATTCTTGGGGTCCGTAGGTGACTCAGTGGGTCAAGGGACTGACTTTGATTTCGCCTCAGGTCCTGATCTCGGAGTCCTGGGATAGAAGACCACATTGGACTCCAAGCTCAGTGTGGAGTCTGCTGGATTCTCTCCCTCTCCCTCCGACCCTCCCCCCAATCATGCACTCTCTCACTCTCTCTAAAATAAATAAAATCTTTTTTAAAAAATGCTGTGATTCTTAAAGTTGAGGTTTGTATCAAGCACCAATCATCAAAGCTGTACCAATCCAATTTTTTGGACTGCTCTTTACCTTTGGGTCCAACCTAACAAGACTATGCTTAGGTCAGTTCTCTCAACTCTGTTCAATGGACAGGAAGCATCTGCCCACTATATGACAAGTGTGCAAGGTAAAAATCTTTGCACTGGATTTATTCTACTGAGTAAGCTGTTATTTGAAAAAAGCAAAACAAAACAAAAGCCTAATTCTTCCAATAAGAAATCCCTAAGTGGCTTCTGTACAGAGTTGACTTTGGTTAAATATATCTCCTGTTTCCTATCTCTTCACCATTATGAATGAAACAGCTAACAACTGAAGTTTTGTTCGTGCACAAAGTCCATGACAGATGGATTTGGCCCCTTTCTGACTTCTAGGTTTTTTTCATTTCTAGGCTTTTGTATGTGCCATTTCATCCACCTGACATATCCCTCCTTCCCAATGGAACTATCACCCTCCTTCAAGGCCCAGTTCAAATATTATATTCCTCCATGAAGTCTTGTCGTGTCTACCAATTGTAAGTTTCTTTTGCCCTTCATTTCAACAGTGTTAACTCAAGGGTGTCTGGGTGGCTCAGTCCATTAAGCCTCTGCCTTCAGCTCAGGTCATGGTCCCAGTGTCCTGGGATGGAGCACCACGTCAGGCTCCCTGTGTGGTGGGGAGTCTGCTTCTCCCTCTCCCTCTGCCCTTCCACATGTTTGTGTTCTGCCTGTCTGTCTCTCTTTCTCTCAAGTAAGTATAAAAAAATTCATACATTTCCATTGATCCTTATCACATACTTCTTTGCTTTATTTGCATACATATGTCTAGGAACCTTATCTTTTTCACACCTGGAATCTTCATATCACTGAACACAGCATGTTACTGATGTCTAGCAAACATTGACTGGTTGGATGCTCCCTATAGACTACACCATAAACCTGTAGCTGCTACCTGTGAGATTGACTCTGATCATTTAAAGCCCATATCTTGTCTGTGACCCCCATAACCACCCTTGGAGTAGACAATGTTGGATCTATTTATCTGAACAGATTATCTGTTTTGCATTAACTTCACAATGTTTAAACACTCTGGGTCAGAAAGTGTGAGAATAGGAAACCCAGGAAGTCAAATAAGAGCATCTTTGTTTATTATAGAAGGAAAAAGCTACTTCTTATACTTGATTTGGTGCTGTCCTTGATGTCTTAGTGGAAAGAAAATCAGGCTTTGACTGGGGTGACTTCAGTGGTGTACTATGAAGTTTCCCAAAGATAAACAACCAAACAACAAACAATTTCAAAAGCCTTTATGAGTAATCTCAAAGGACACTAAACTGTACCAAATCTCATTGCAAACAAACAATTTTGGGTAGAAAAATTGTTGGAAATACACACACATGGACCAATACCAATTTGCAACTTCTGTGAAGAGAAAGTAGATGGCCTTTTGGATTTATCAAAGTTATTTATAAAACTCCAAAGGACTGTGGATTAAGAATAAAGTATTAGAGAACTGGCAAGATATAAAATCCATTGGCTGATGTTACTTGGAACTGAGGAGTTCACCTAAAATGTTGAAAAGCGTCCCTCTGTTTCACGTTGAAGAATTGAATGATACATATTCAGAATCATCAGAGCCAATACAAACAAAGATGAAAATTGGCAAGCAATATTTTCCATGAATAATTAATGTGGAATTGGCTAAAGGCAGATTCCAAGTAATTCCTTGATGTAAAACCGTACTCACTGAATTCTCTCCAGGGAAGTTCCCCATGTGTTAAATGGAAACCAGAGTCCCAAGATTCTAGACCTTGCTCTTGGAAAGAGAAAAAGCTGGCTACTTTTCTGATGCTATCACCAGAAACTCCTGTCCACATGCTGAGTGATTTACATGCCCGTCTTCCTTTTTTCTCAAATTAAAATCATATAAATACAAAATGGTCAATATTTTAAGCAATGCAAAACATATTACTGAAAACTTCTATGTTGTGTTAAGACAAAGGTGACTAAAGATGATGGGAGCAGCATGAAGAAGAGGCCAGAACCCCTCAGACTAACCAAAGCCCGCACCACTTCATCCCTGTCCAACACCTACATCTCCCCCATTGTCCCCACGCCCAGGAGAAAGGCCAAAGTGGACGCTCCAGGTAATTAAACCAAGATGAAGTTCTTCAAGGTTATCTGATAAATCTGCTTCTCCAGCGCCAGAGTTCCAGCCTAAAAATACCCCTGCAAAGAGGGAAGAGAAGGTGCCCAAAGGGAAAGGGAGAAAGCTGATGCGGGCAAGGATGGGAATAACTCTGCAGAAATGGAGATGCCAAACACACCAGGCACAGAAGGCTGAGGGCGCTAGAGATGCCAAGTGATACCTGTGTACTTGTGGTGACTGTACAGTTTGAAATCCTATTTTTTAATGAAGTTTTCTAAAAATGCAGAATTTTGTTTTAACTTCTCTTTTACGCTATGTTGTTAGCACACAGAACACTTCATAGTTCTTTTGGAGAAAGGACATACATTACTAGTAGATTATCTCCAAAGCTAGATTGATACAGGGGGAACTACCTTTTCATTCTAGTTTTGAGAAACTTCCTCTTGGTTCCCAGGAGAAGGGATTCTTTGATGTTGACGCACATTAGCCACCTTGGCACAAAAGCCTTGTGGTAAGGAAAAACTAAAATTCATTATTTTATGTCCTCTTCTCCCTCTCTGCCTTCACCATAGACTTGACTCCCTTAAACCCAGAAACCTGTTGAAACCTGACCCCAAAACATGACTCCCAGTTTGTCAGGCCATCTGGACTCTCCAGTATCACCATGGAGATGGCATCCCTCCAAAGAGCTCCTTTTTTAGCTTGTGGATCTTCAGGTGGATAATTCTGCCATCTTCGTTTCATTTCCAGAAAGTCAGGATTGGCTTGTGAGAAGTTTGTTGGACAATACGCTACATGTGAAACATCAACCCTCACTTTAAACTTGCCCTGTTCAGAGATTCACACGAAGAATTCATTGGGTTTTATAGTGGCTTTTTTATTTTGGTAGTCCACTGAACAAGAGAGTTTGAAAGTCGTTGTATACTATTAATGATGGTCTGCCCATGCCCTGCCTGAAATACCGTGACTATTTATGAAAACTGTCCTTAATAAAGCTGGATACAGTATGAAAAAAAAAGACTGAGATGATTAAGACATTGTCCCTATTCTCAAGGAACATTCATTTGCTAATAATAATTACAGTAAAACATGATGAGTACAATAATAGAAATAGATTAGAAGCACTCCTATCCAATGAAGAGTGAGGCCTCCAACCTTGGTTTTGTTTTGTTTCTTTTTAATTGGGTTGACAAATCTAGAGAATTTGTATTTACATTTAGTTTAAAGACCTGTTTGTTGATTTCTTTAAAAAAGAGGACTGAAATTTAGATTGGGACTTTGTTTAATCTTAGATCAACTTGGAATGAATTGACCTTAACATTTAGTTTTATAACCCATGAATATGGTATATATATATATCTCCATTTATTTGGATCTTCTTTAAAATATCATCAGTATTTTCAATGTAAAAGTCTTGGATATCATTGGTACATTTTAAGTATTTTGTATTTGGGAGCAGTACTGCACTAGGAATTTAATTTTATTTTCTCATGTGCAGCCAACATAAAAATACATTTCACATATATTATAAATATATTTTATATATATTATAAATATGGATTTTTATTTTTTGCTTACAGTTTGTTGATAGCAGCAGATTATATTGATTAATTTTCAAAGGCTGAACCAGGCTTGCATAATGAATAAATCCACTAGTCATAGCATATAATTTTTTTTCCATATATATTGTTGGATTTGGTTTGATAACATTTTGTTGAGGATTTTTACATCTAAATTCATGAGAGATATTGGTATGTGGTTTTCTTTTTTGTACTATCTTTATCCGTTTTTGGTAACAGGGTGATACTGGCCTCCTACGATAAATTGAGAAATGTTTCCTCTTTAACTTTCTGGAATAGATTGTATAAAATTGGGGCTAACTCTTTTCCAAGGTTTCATAGAATTTTCCACAGAAAATATCTGGGCCTGGAGATTTCTTTTTCAGGAGCTTTTAAACTATGAACTCAATTGCTTTAATGCTTACAGGGTTATTCAGATTATCTATTGGTTGAGTTTGGCAGTTTGTGGTTTTTATGGAATTGGTCCATTTCTTCTAAATTGTCAAATTTATGAAGATAAAGATGTTCATAGTATTCTTATTATCTTTTTCATGGCTGTGGAATCTGTAGTGATATCCCCTTTTTCATTGCTAATATAGGGGATTTCTTTCATTTATACATATATGTATATTTAATAGATTTATTTATTTATTTGAGAGAGAGAGAGTGATGCACAAGTGCAGACATGGGGGGAGGAGCAGAAGGAAAGGGTGAGAGAGAATCTCAAGCAGACTCTCCTGAGTGCAGGGCCTGAGGCGGGGCTCAAGCTCATGACCCCGAGATCATAACCTGAGCAGAAACGAAGAGTGAGTTGCTTAGCCTACTGGCATGACCTAGGTGCCATATACAGATATATAGAGAAATCTTTTTTAAAAGATTTTATTTATTTATTTAAGAGAGAATGAGTGAGAGAGAGCATGAAAGAGGAGAAGTTCAGAGGGAGAAGCAGACTCCCCAAGGAGCTAGGGAGCATAATGCGGGACTCGATCCTGGAAGTGTGGGATCATGACCTGAGCCGAAGGCAGTTGCTCAACCAACTGAGTCACCCAGGTGCCCTATATATATATATATATTTTAATATTTTATTTTATTTTTTAAGTAATCTCTACACCAACATGGGGCTTAAACTCACAACTCTGAGATCAATAATTGCATGCTCCACAAATTGAACCAGTGAGGCACCCCTCTTTCTGGTATATTTTTATTTTGTCGCTCTTACCAAAGGTTTATCCATTTTATGTTTTTTAAAGGATGAGCTTTTTTCCCATTGATTTTCTTGATTGTCCACTTTCAATTTCAGGGCTGTCTACTCCTTTCTTATTTCCTTTCACCCACTTAATCTGAGTTTATTTGGTTCTTCTGTTTCTAATTACTTGAGGTAAGAATGTAGTTTGTTGATTTCAGATCTTTCTTTGTTTCTTCATTTTTAGTATAAATATTGGGGCTATACATTTCCCTCCCAGCGCTGCTTTAGCTTCATTATATACACTGTGTTTTGTTGTTTTTATTTTCACTGAGTTAGGTTGATTTTTTTTTTTTTGAGACTTCCTGAGTCACAGATTATTTACACTCTATATGATCTTAACTCTTTCAAATGTGTTGAAGTGTTTTTTGTTTGTTCCCCCACTGAGCAGGGAGCCCAATATGGGACTTGACCTCAGGGACTCTAGGATCAACCAACTGAGCCACACAGCTGCCCTAAATCTCATTTCTGTGATTATCTTTTTTGATTTCCTGTGCCTTACTTGAAATTATTTTAGGATTCGATCCTTCAAGTCCTATTTACAGTATTTTTAAATTCATATATTTTATAGTTTTCATAATGGTTACTCTGGGTATTTTAATATACATATGTGACATGTAACATTTATTGTTATCAACATTTTACCTTTTGAGTGTAGAAATCTTAATTTACTTAGAACCTCCTGTTTCCCCCACTTTGAATAACATTGATTTGGACATCAAATTATATAATAATTTTTTTCAATAGTCAAATATTACTTATTAAACTCATGAAAAGATTAGTCTATTTTGTGTATCCATATTCATCCTTCTTCCTTCCTGGATACTCTGAGATTCTTTCCTTTATCATTTCCTTCCCATTTGAAGAAATTCCTTTAACTTGTCTTGAAGGGTAGATATGCAAGTTACAAATTTGTTTTGCTTTCCTTTGACTAAGAATATTTTTATTTCCCCATTAATCATGAATGATAGCTTCAACAGATCTAGAATTCATGGCTGACAGTTGTTTTCTTTCAGCATCTCAAAAATAATGTCACTTCCTTCTGGCCTCCATGGTTTCAGATTAAAAATCTGTTGTCATTTGACAACTCCCCTACTGGGAAGATCCTAGCTGTCTTGTCCTGAGTGAGGGAGAGTTTTGAGCCCTTGGGGGAAAAAGGAGCTTCCTGAACCAGGACATGTGATGTCGTTCAGCCTCTCCTACAAGACTCTACCTTGTCTGCCTTGGTAGCTCTTGGCAGAAGTGAAGGTATCAAGTCTGGCAAGAAAAAAGAGACATCAACTGGGTTTTAATGCTAAACCAATCTTGCATGCTTGGAATAAATGCTACTTAGTCATGATACCTCATCCTTTTTTTTTTTTTCTGGTTGCATCTGATTTGGTAATTTTTTGCTAAGGATTTTTCTATCAATTCTTTTGAGTTTTTTATCAGTGCTTATGAGTTTGGGTGTTAGGGTTATGCTGGCCTCATAAACTGAGTGAGGAAGTATTCTCTCCTCTGTGCCTTAATAAAGATTGTGTAATAGTGGTTTGATATCTTCCTTGAATGTTTAGTAGATTTCACCAGTGAAACTATCTGTGCCTAGAGGGCGTTTTATTTGCAGGAAGATTTTTGGTAATGTATTTAACTTCTAATAGCTATGGAGCTATTGAAATTTTCTGTTTCATCTAGTATTAGTTTAGTAAGTTGTATATTTTAAGAAATTTCTCATTTTCATCCAGCTTGTCAAATGTTAGCATAAAGTTTATAACATTAAATTGTCCTTTTAATGCCTATAGAATCTATAACAAAAACATCTATTTAATTCCTGATATTGGTGATTTTTGTTTTGTTTGTCCCTTGATCGTTCATAGTTAGAAGTTTGTGAATTTTGTTGATTTCAAAGAATCAACTTTCTGATTGGTTAATTTCCCTTATTGTTTATCTCATTGATCTGCTCTCTCTCATTTTTTTTAAGATTTTATTTATTTGAGAGAGAGAGTGAGAGCAAAGCTGGGTAGGGAGGATTGGTGTGGGGAAGGAGCAGAGGGAAAGGGGCCGACTCCTCATTGAGCAGAGAGCCCTGACCTTGATCCCAGGACTCTGGGATCATGACCCGAGCTGAAGGCAGATGCTTAACTGACTCAGCCACCCAGGGGTCCCTAATTGATCTGCTCTTGTCCTATTTTTTTATTATTTTATTTTATTATTATTTATTATTATTTATTTATTTTATTATTTTATTTTATTATTTTATTTTTTTATTATTTTATTATTGAAGTTTACTTTGCTTGATCTAGCTCCTTGTAAATATACAGCATTTGGCTATTAAAATAAGTATTTAAAGCTTTATCTTTTCTTCTGAATGCTGTTTTTGCTTCTTCCCACCAATTCTGATGGGTTATGTGTTCTTTATCACATGACTCAAAATATTTTCCAATTTTCCTGTGATTCCTTTGATTCATGAATTATTTAGAAGTAGTTGTTTAATTTCTAAGTATTGAATGTTTTTCTGAATATTGTATTGTTATTAATTTTTAATTCAATTCCTCTATAATCAGAAAACAAATTATATGATTTAATTCCCTTTAAATTTATTGAGACTTATTTAATGAACTTGCTTATGGTTTATTTTTATGAATGCATCATGAGCCCTTAAAAAGAATATGTATTCTGTAGTGCCTGCTATAGTAACATAAATACCAATCAGATCAAGGTGGTTGATTATGTTGTTCAAGTTTTCCACATCTTTACTAATTTTTTGGTCTAGCTCTTCTATCAATTCTTGTGATGGAATATTAAAATCCAACACTATAATTGTAGAATTGTCTTTATCCTTTTAATCCTGTCAGTTTTTCCTCAGTATTTTGAAGCCGAGAAGGAGGAAACAGCAGGATACAGTCATGAAACTTGCCTTCAAAGATACGTAAGACTGGGCATGAAGTAGTGCTGGAACTATTAATTTTCATCTTTATTAAATAATAATTGTGTGGGTAGTAATAACAGCATTATCATGCTGTTCTCAGCTCATATTGTAGGACCTTATTACAATAAAAATAGTGTTATTAGGAGACTCTGCAGGCATTTCCAGAGCAAAATATCATTAGATGGAGTTTAAACGAGATCCTTTATAGAAAATTATCTTAAAATGTATAAACATGAGTAGGAGTTATCATAATCATCATCATTATAAAATAATAAATAGTCTTCTTCCACCCAGTTCCATGCTTGAGAAGGTTGTGTTCCATCAAGACATTAGTACTCCTAAACTTTATTAGAATTGTTTTAAAGACTCTTTAAAGAGTCATTAAACTCGTGGTCAACAGGAGTTATTTTCTATGGAAAAAAAAAAAGGGGGGGAGTGAGGAGATGAAAATATTTTGAAAATTAAGAAATTAAAGAAATTAAATTAAATTTATAATTTAATTAATTATATGAATTAATTAAATAAGAAATTAAATAAATCTATGCATAAGCATATGGAAAGTTGACTAGAACACATGGTTAAATGAAAAAAAAAGTTGGAGAAAAATATGAAATACAACTTTTTTAAGAAACACACAGGTCAATAGCCACCTATATTTATTTGTATTGGCCTAGATCTGGAATGAAACCATTAACTGTGGACAACTCTGAGGAAGGGTATTTCAGGAGAGGGGAGTGGCTGGGGGGCAGGGATGAAAGTGGGCACTTTCACTTTTTACTTTCTAGACTGTATATTATTTGTGTCTTCATGACAACCAAAGTGCATGACTAAGCAATACTTCTTTTGTTTTAAGTCTGAGCAAAAATCAACTGATCAGAAAGGTGGAAATTGTGTAAAAAAAAAAAGTTAAATTTTCTAATATTGGGGCAGAGTAGAATCTTACGTGAGACAAAGAAGAGCTCCTCAGTGAATGTGCCTCTATAATGCAAGGCTGGGCAAGATTACTGGAGTATTTTTTTTCATAAGTCCATGAAAATAGTCTTCTCTGAGATTAGTGGTAATTATACATTATAACTTGTTTGCTTTATTGGATTTTTAATCAAACTTAAAAAAAAAAAAAAAAACTAAGCAAATACAAAGCTACCTCCAGAGCACTGCAGCACAGTAACAACCTTCTTCTGTGCTGTCCTTTATGAGATTAATTAAATTAGATTGCCTCTGAGGGGATCAGGAATTCTCCAGAAGCCGAAAGGAGGAAGACACATAGGGCTCCCTTGCTACAGCAACACTGAATCAGGATGATGAGGTGGTTAGTGAGACACACAAGGATTTGCTAGCAGCCTGTAGCATCCTTAAGCAAATTCATTTTCTCCTAACAAAATATGCCAGCCTGTTCAAGCATGGTCATTTAGGATGTAAAGACAGATGTATATAATGGGAAGTGGTATTACCATTGTGTCTGAATGGCAACCTAACAGCCATTTTCCTACCCTAATTTCCTGTCACAGAGTCTTCTCCATGTTCCCAGGGAAGCTGAAAATCCTGATACTCCATTTCTGAGCCTCCTTGACATTAGGGTGTCGCTATGTGACACATTCTTGTCCAATGGGACTTGAAGGAGAAATTTCTTGGGATAAAGAGAGAAATGAGTGAGAGAATCTCTTTCTCCCTTCCTGCTTTTGGGTATTGTTCCTTTTTTGCTAATACAGCAGCCATCTTGTAACCTTGAAGGAATAGAAGTCTCTGATACACTGTGAATCAAAGAGTGGAAAAATGGGAAAAGTCTAAGCCCATCAGTCAGCTGTGAACCTCACCTTGAGTCACCTACTTCTGTACTTCTGTGTGCCTTGGGATATAGAGGGGTCTGCTCAGGGATTGAACAGAAAATGTGGGCAAAGAAGAGAAGTCAGGAGTTGTCCACATCTTTGGCATAGCTAAGAGGATGGCCACAGTGTTACAGTGGAAATTTTAGGCATGTGAACAAGGAAACATTGTAACAAAAAAGTATGGGTAAAATCTTTAGGGGCACCTAGGTGGCTCGGTGGGTTAAGCCTCTGCATTCAGCTCACGGCATGATCCCAGGGTCCTGGGATCAAGCCCCACATTGGGCTCTCTACTCAACAGGGAGCCTGCTTCCCTTCCTCTCTCTCTGCCTGCCTCTCTGCCTAATTGTGATCTCTGTCAAATAAATAAATAAAATCTTTTAAAAAAAAGGTATGGGACTGACACGCATATATATATGTAATATATATATATATATATTATATATATATATATATATTACATACATCAATGGGATTGAACAGAGTCCAGAAATAAACCCAAACATCTATAGTCAATTGGTTTTTGATAAGTAGACCAAGATCATTCAATGAAGAAAGCAGTCTCATCAGGAAATGGTCCTGGGACAACTTGTTATCCACATACAAAAGAATGAAGTTGGACCCTTAACTCATATCATATACAAAAATTAGCTGAAAACTGGGGTGCCTGACTGCCTCAGTCGCTAAAGCATGTAACTCTTGATCTCAGAGTCATGAGTTTAAGCACCACATTGGCTGTAGAGTTTATGTTAAAAAACAAAGTTAACTCAAAATTGGCCAAAGACTAAAAGACTAAAACTATTAAACTTAGAAGAAAACATAGGAGTAAATCTTTATAACCTTGGATTTGGAAGTGATTTCTTAAATATGACACAAAAAGCACAAGCAACAAAAGACAAAACAGATAAATTAGACTTTATCAAGAGAGCGAGAAGACAAAGCCCAGAATGGGAGAAAATATTTGCAGATTGTATAACTGATAAAGGTTATTTAATATCCATAACATATACAGCATACCTATAATACAACAATGAAAACACAAATGACCCAATTTAAAAATGGGCAAAGGACCTGAATAGACATTTCTCCAAAGATCTACAAAGCTCATGAAAAGATGTTCAGTGTCATTAGTCATTAAGGAAATGCAAATCTAACTACAATGAGAACCTACCCACTAGGTTGGCCATAGCAACAGCAACAAAATCCCCCCAAACCAAACAAAAATGGAAAGTAAGTGTTGACAAGGAGGTAGAGGAATTAGAACCTTTGTATGTTGCCATTAGGAGTATAAACAGTATAGCCACTGTGGACACCAGTATGACGCTTCATCAAAACGTTAAACATAAATTTACTGTATGACCCAGCAATTCCACTCCTTGGTATATACCCAAAAGAATTAAAGACAGGTATTCAAACAAATCCTTGTATAAGAATGGTCATAGTATCACTGTTCACAATAGCCAAAACTTGGAAATAACTCAAATGGCCATCAAAAGACGAATGGACAGAACAAATGTGGTATATCTATACAGTGGAATGTTATTTGGCATAAAAAGAAAGAAGCACTGCTACATGCTAAACATGGATGGAACTCAAAAACATTATGCCAAGTAAAAGAATCCAGATGCAAAAAGTCATAGACTATATGATTCAAAGTAAGCAAATCCAAAAGCAGAGAGCGGATACACAGTTGCCAGAGCTCTGAGTATGGTAAAATAGGGACTAACTGCTTCATGGGTGCAGAGTTTCTTTTGGGGTGATGAAAATGTTTTAGATAGATCGAGGTGATGGTTGTAAAACATTCTGAATGTACTAAATTGTACGCTTTGAAATAGCCAATGGTTAACTTTATGTTTTGTGAATTTTATGTAAATCTTAGTTAATATGCCACAGGATCAAAAAGTATAACCTTTATGACTATCTATTCCACCAGAGAGAATTTAATTTCATCTGAGCAGGCCATCTTAACTTAGCAAAATGGCCAAGTTAACGTCTCCCTCCCATGAGTCATAAAACGGCCTTGACAGCAGAAAGGCAACCCAATACCTCATTGTAGAACACTGAGATATCTCTTCCTTATTTTTAAGTTTTGGATATTTTTTTCTGACATCACATGGAGTCTGATTCACCAGTTCAGACTTCACTTTTACTGAAGGTTACTTTCATCTTTGAAAAGGGCTTCCTTTTTTTAATCCCCCCCAGGCAGCAGGCTTTCATCAGCAGGGCCCTCCTAGTCCATTAGAAATGCTGTATTAAACTGGAAAAGAAAAGTATTGGGAATCTAGATGTCTTTCCTCCCTGAAGATTTTTTAACCCCTGAGCAAATTTGCCAAACCATTCCCAGCAATCAACAAACCATCTATATGTGAGTCTATTATCTATCTACTTATTTGTAAGATATATTTTATCTATGTCACCAATGAGTAAAGAATGAAAGTAGTGGCCCTCCTCTGCTTATATAGAGTTGGATTTTCAGCCCTTTGCAAGTAAAGCAAACAGAAAGTCCCTTTGCCAAAAGATTAGAGAGAGGCAGAGATAGAGAACTTTTTTCCGTTGCACTTCAGTTTATTCTAAACATTATGGGAGATTTTGGAGGGCAAGACTTTCCTGTTCCTTTCATGACACTTCTTGCTGGACTAAGAAGCAAATTGACACGAGACAGATTAACAGGAGAGAATCAAATTTTATAGTGTACATAAAGTGAATCCCCACAAACATGGAAACTCCAAAGACAGGCAGTATGAGGTGTATACGTCATTCTGAACTAAGAAAATGGGTCTTGGGGTCTAAGATTTCAAAGGGGCAGAACACAATTCATAGGAAGATGAAAAAGAGTAAATGTTTGGTAAATAAATGTTTGCCAGGCCACTCAGAAACAATGGGACATAGAGGACTCTGATCAAATAGGCTTTGCTAGGTTTCTCCTGGTTTCCCACAGCTACTTTCTGTCAAAATGCAGTTATCCGTGGTGATAACTCTCTTCCTGCAGCAATTTCTCTATCTAAACTCTTTGGTGGTGTTTGAGGCGGGAGGTAAAGAGCTTTTCCTGAATCCACTGGGTTTCAGTTGGCTTTTAACTCAGTATAATCTTCATGCCAAAGTGGCCCTTCCTGGGGCAACCTGCCCTTGTCCACTATAGGGATGATAGAACTCTCTGAAAATTCAAAGAAATCTGAGGAATTTTCCTGCAGAAAAACATACATGGATATGTGAACCCAAAACTTTGCAGACAGTTCCTAAATTTTAGTTGGTTTTGCCCTTCCAGAAAGATTTCTAGCTAAAGAACTCCTACTCTGGTTACCCCAAACCAGCAGAAATGGCCAAAGTAAGCCATTTTAAAATGTTCTGTGTGATCCACCTAACCCATCTGTGTACAAAGCCTCCAGTCTGTAGCTTTCATCTTTTTTGCAAAGATCCACAGAATATATGAAATTGCTTCCTTTATTTGTAGGTTCCTGAAATGAGGAAATGAAATTGTGAATAGGAGAAAAAAGCTTCAAAGAGGTAAAATTCTTCATCGGCTAGCTTTCAGAGTTGTTTGCTATTTTAACTAATTAGCTTACTGCTATTTAAAGATATTTATTTTGAAAAACTTCTTTATTTTGCTCTGCCACATTTATTTGCTGTCACTCTGGAGTAGATTACTGGTCTAGAGAAAACTGGTCAATAAAGTCTAGCACAGCCTAATTCAGCGTGATTTCCATTTTAGGTGAAAATGGCATGAGCTCTTTACATCAACTTCTAACTGAAATTAATCTTCTTCACTTTCTTCTCAGCTTGAGTACTTTTTATAGGTCTTGCTGCCTCTCCTACTCACAAACTCATTATTTTCATCTGCTAATTTACTTTTTAATTACTTATTTCTACCCTACTATACAATTGTATTCAGTGCTTCTAAACTTAGTAAACCTTTGCCTGTTTTGGAAAAAAAAAATGTCAGAATGGTATAGTTTCTTTTTGAATCTAGAGTTAAAAATAAGATTTACTTTGCATGTACCATTAAAGGTGATAAATCTCCCAGCTTCAGTTAAGAACATAACAGCATCAAATGTCATAGAAATTTCTTCTTTATGCCACTTATTTCATTATGAAAGTTAAAGTAGAATTTAAGGTCTTTTTAAAAATGTCATTGAGTTGATGAACAATGCTTCTGGAAATTTAAGGAAATGCAATAAAACCATGGCTGCTAATCAGTTACCATGCACTAGCACCCAGTATGACTTTTTACATCAGGCATCCCTTTTCACTGGGCCAGTGTCCATTCTTACTGATCAGGCATCCCCCTTTGAACGGGCTTCCCCAGTTTTAACACTGAAAGTCCAGCCAGTGGGACAGCTGGTTACCCTAATAAACCCTTCCAGCAAAACCCAACATTACTAATTTAAAAGTGCCCTTGAGTCCACATTTGGTAAACAATTCACCCTCTTCAGGTTTGTAAGACACCCCAGAGGTTTTTGGGTTTTTTTTTTAATATTCAACTTAAAACATATTTAAGACCAGAATGGAAATTACATGAGTATCATGTTAGAGAAGGCTGGTAGCAGAAAGACTAATTTGCATTGGCATTTATAATGGAGAGAATTTACATATTACTTGTGAAATTAAAAATAAAGATTTTTTTAAAGGAGACAGATTTGGAAATATGCCTAAAATATGTTAATCTGAGAAGAGTATAGAATAGAATTTCTCCTGCAGCTGAGATTTGTTATTGTTTTTAAATTTGAATTTCATTGATTGGAATAGGTATAAATTTATATCATATAAAAGTTCAAAAGGAACAAAAAGTATATGTACAAGGAAGCATTCCATCCCTGACTCCCAGTCCTTCAGTTGCCCAAACAATTGTTATTAATTTTTAATACATTGTCCACAGATCTTCTGTGCAGATCCAAACACAGAAATAGAATTTTTAGAGAGTAAAATGATAATTACTGATGACAAGATCAGACGGGTGCAGAGAGGTTGATTTTGGAATTAAAGGGAAGGAGTTAACCAAGCCAAAAAGACAAGGAAGAACAAAAGAACAGAAATGGGTAAAGGCACAGAGTATGGAGTAGCTCAGAGCATTTGTGGAAGGGCAAACAGTTCAGGTCAGAGCTAGGGATGCAGGAACACTGGTGGCAGTGAGTGATGAATCTAGAGAAACAGGCAGGGTCAGCACAATTTTTTCAACATGAAAGCATTATTTTTGTTTTCAATGACTGTGAGACAAAGAAAATCAAATTAAGTCTCCATGGAAGTAGCATTTAGTTGGGGGTGGGGGGGTGGGGACAAATCAAAAGTCTTGATCGGCAGTTCTCTTAAAGCCAAGCCCAGTTCAAACCAACTTCTGGATAATATTTTTGGTGACATAGTTTGGAGGGGAAAAGATATGTACATTCAAGTCCAAGCTGAATTTCTTCAAGCTCGATGTCCATTCTATGAGGAGAACCCTAACCAAAGCTTTGACGAAAGGTAGGCATTAAAGGAAATTATTTCAGCAAGGGCCCCTACATCCACCAAGACTGCCTTGAGAAGCTCTTTGTTTCTTTAGATTGTTGGAAAGTGATTCTTCAAACAGTTCTCATCAGTCCCGCCTCCCATCATTTTCACTCAACAGATGTCATCGCTGAGATCTTCTAAGACGCTGTTCTCTGTAACTGAAAACTCTGCTGGAGAAGCTTAAGAAATACCATTCTCACTTGCGCATTCCTTCTGCATGTAAATAAACTTCTGGCAACTGTAAACATGTTCCCAGTTACTGAGCCAATAAATAGGAATACCCGTTCTAGGGAAAATAACTTGCACATCACATAGTAATTTCGAAGAAAGAGAAGACACATGGTGCAAGACAGGAGTTCCCTAACCTGGCTTCTGAGAAATTAAAAAAAAAAAAAAAAAAAAAGAGGTTCAGGACACCAACCTTGATTTATTAGGTCAGAATGGAGGAGAAAGGAGAAAGGAGTCTCTCTTTTAAAAAAGCACCACATGGGCGCCTGGGTGGCTCAGTGGGTTAAGCCGCTGCCTTCGGCTCAGGTCATGATCTCAGGGTCCTGGGATCGAGTCCCACATCGGGCTCTCTGCTCAGCGGGGAGCCTGCTTCCTCCTCTCTCTCTCTCTCTGCCTGCTTGTGATCTCTCTCTCTGTCGAATAAATAAATAAAATCTTTAAAAAAATAAAAAATAAAAAAGCACCACAGAGTTAATATGATCAGTAAGGTTTGGGAAACTCTATCTGCTAATCCAAATTGGGATAGAGTCCTCAATCTTTTGTAACCATAGATTCATTTCAAATGAACCTAATTGCACTGTGAGTGTTAGAAAGTTTCTAATCACTTCAGTTGGGAGATTCTAATTCCCTGGAAGTTTGTTAGTCTCCAGGCAGAGGAAATGGCCAGTGGAGAAGAAAGTCCTTATTGAAAGCCATTGGCAATGGGTCATTTAACTGTATTGGTGTACCTTAACAGAGTAGATGTGTTCCAGAAAAGAGTGAATAAATCAAATTTTTATAAATGGAATTTTTTTTTAGTGTACTGGGAGAAAGAGGGATCATGTGGGGCATTTTTCAAATCAGGATTTTATTTTAAATATACTGCATGCATCCTGCTTTAAAACAAATCCATGCATAGCAGAGAGGAAAATAACATGAAAAGTAAAATCATTCCTCTCTTTCCTTACTTCACCCAAATAACCACTTTCAACACTTTCTTGTCTCGCAGCCATTTTTGCTACCTATTTCAACATGATTTTATAAAATGCCCCTTTTTTCTCTTATCAATACATGATGGATGCTACTGCATGTTACAAGATACAAGGTCCCCCTCATTCTGGCAATTGCTGAATGGATGTACCAGACATCTACAATCTACATAATAAATATTCCTCTACTCTGGAAATTAGGTTATGTCTTCTCTCTCTCTCTCTCTTTCTCAAACACACACACACAAACACTGCTCCAATGAACATCTTTGTGCATATAAACAAGTATATCTATAGGGTAATTTCCAAGTGAAATCGGTGGGTGAAAGATTATGCATACCATATATGTTAACTAACTTGAATTTATATAAAAACTTAAAAAAAAAAGAAAAAGTATGTGCATTTTAATTTTGGTAGACATCTCAAAAAGTATTCCCTAAAAAAGTACATCCCTAACAGCCGTGTGCAATAGTCCCCTCGTTCTCACGATCTCATCTCTTCTCCATATTACAGTATTGTTTCTTCTAAGTCAATCTCACTGGCAAAAAAAAAAAAAAAAAGTACCTCATTCTTACTGTAACTAGAGTGTGTTTTATTACAAGGGAGACCAAGTAGCTCTTCCTGAGAGAAACGTCAGCACTTCAATGTGCGGAGAGTGTTCTCTCCAAGCTGGCACCCACAATTAGGAATTCTGGGTCATTTTGCAGATTCACTGAATAGATGAAAGAGAAACAAAGTTCACTGGCCAGCCGTGATTCCAAAAATTTTTTGAAATGACCTACACATTGCTAAATGGTTTCATAAGAGAAGACACATAGTCCTATGGTACATAATCTAAGTACTATCATAATAGTGATGGCTGCTGCCATTTTCCATCCAACCTTAAGTGCCATCAACTAATCAACTATAGAACATGCCACCTCTTCATGTGCAGTGAAGAAAAGCACTGCCAGTTAAACTGTGGCATGCCACCAACTGTGAGACACATCCTCATCTGTGAGGAAGCTAAAAATATGAAAAAATTATGTACATCTAAGAATTGATAAACTTGGTCATGGTAGAAGCAACTAAATTTTTGTTTTTTTCCACTAGCTGGGCAGTCTTCAGGTGCTTTGCATACTTTGTATTATTCAATCTTCAGAGCCTTGTGATGGAGGCTCTATGCCCCTCACCCTTCGTTTACAGGTGAGGGTGCTCCATAAGGCTTGGACACTTTCCTACCACACACACAAGATCACAGAAGCGCTGCTAGAACGCAGATCTCTCCAGGCCCAAGTGCAATTTCTGAGGCTACCCTTCATCAGTTCAAAAAAGGTCAGCTTGTCCTTTGCAATGCCCAGCAGGCAACATGGAGTCTCTGAGACCAAGCCTGAGAATGTGGTGGGAACAGTGCCAGGAGCTGCCACCTGCCAAATGAACCTGGGATGTAACCTGTAAAGATCAGTGTGTTTCCCCAAATTGTTTCACCAAGGTCATCTAACATCAAAGAACACGAGTAAAGTTCAACACCAAGTCCTGCATGTAGTTTACATAGGCCATTATTCATCTCAAGCAATGAGTTGACAGGGAGGGTGACAGTGAGCACAGTGAGTAGGACTCACTCAACCCATCCCATCCTAATGTCACTTAATGTAGCAATTCTAAAATGCTAGGAATATCCATAGAGAAGAATGGCTAGCAGAATCGGAAGTGGAAAGAAGTGCTCCTTCTGAATATGTTCTCCGAGAAACCTCCAATGAATGCGCAAAAAGCCCTTGTTACAATATGGATGCTTTTATGATTAAACACCAACTCTTTGCTCAGCTACCTTGCTTTCATTCTTACAGCTGAGAAAATACACAAGAAGGAAGTCCTCCAAGTAGGGCTCACAGTGAAATAAAAGTCAGCCCCCTGGCTGCCCAGTCCCATTCAAACCAGATTGTACCAAGAGACCAAAACAGCCAGACATTTTTGCAACAGGAATCAGTGCTGTGTTTACTAAGGGACAGCAACACCCTCAGGCAACACCTCCAACCTGATCCAGTCTTAGTGCTCCTGCAGGGATTCTCATTTAAAATTCTGATGCCGGCACCCTCTCCTCCCAGAAATCCTCAATCACATTATCTAAGAATAGATCTAAAATTTGTATTTGAAAAAGTGCATAAGAGCTGGATAGTTTGGCAAACCCTGCCCTGAGACAGATATAATTTCAATGCTTGGAGAGTCATTGCAATAGATATTACATGGGTGGATGAATTGCTGGAATACGTATGACCCCTTGAGACAAATGGATAAGTGAAAGGTTATTGGTTCTTATCTATCATTTTCTCTCAAAAAATAGCTTTCAGCCAATTGCCTGGACATTGATGAGATGAGTTGCGCTGCGGGTGGCAAGAGCATGAGAAGGAAATTCAAGACTGCAAATCAGGAGGGTGTTTTAGTGGCTCTTGTTAATCTTCATGAAAACAGTAGTTGGGATACCCTGTCATTATTCCCACTTTACAGATGAGGATTCCAAAGCCCAGATAGGGAGGTGATTTGGTGAAGAGTCAAGCACAAATGAGACAAATGGGATCAGAAGAGATAGAAGGAATGTAAAAGTGAACTTGACATTTAAGGAGATCAGATCTCAGTTTGGAAATAATCCCAGGTCTTTAAAAAAATCATTAGGATTTAAGTTCAGAGGAGTAAATCCTACTCTAAAAAAATTAGGTTCCAACTTCTTCTGCCATTCAAACTCAACTAAAAAGGGTCATCAAAACATAAATATATCCAAGTATACCAAATATTCTACAGGTGTCACATGATGGGGTTTTTTTAAATTGGTCCACTGTCTTACATTCCTTATTAATAAGGATAGAAGAAAAATTCTTTGCAATTCAACTGGACTCATTTGTGTTAGTTGCAAAGGGGCAAACTTACAAGAAAGAACTCCAACTTCTACACAAATCCAAACATAATTGCTCCATCCTTGTGACAGTCATTAAAACAATTCCCTAGTTCTATTGATCAAAATTCAATGTGAGAAGAACTTCTTGGGAGAAGGATCAAGATAGTGGAGGAGTGGAGACCTAAATTTCATCAGGTTCCATGAGTTCAGCTAGATAGTTATCAAGCCATTCTGAACACCTACAAACTCAACAGAAGATAGAAGAGAAGAAGAACAACAATTCTAGGAACAGAAAATCTACCACTTTCTTGAAGGTAGGATGTGTAGAGAAGTGAATCCAAAGTGATGGAAAGATAGACCATGGGGGGAAGTTCCAGCTCCCAGCAAGTGGTAGAGGAGTGGAGCACAAAATCAGAGCTTTTAGAAGTCTGCTCCATTGAGGGATGTCCATTCAGAGGCTACGTGGGAGGTGGAGCACCTGCGGAGACAGTGTGGTCTCAGGACCCACAGGGACACAAAAAGAACAGGGGTGTCTGAGTGTGGCAGAGACCCCAGGTATCTGAGCAGGGAAGTCGGCTAGAGAGAGAGGGCCGAGTAGTGCACTCTCAGCTCAGGGTTACCTTAAACTGTAATCCAAGGCACAGTGGGACCACTACTCTTTGGGCAGGGACCCAATAACCAGCAGATACAAGGAGACTTACCCTCCTCTTCTAGGAGGACCAGTGTGGGAGGGCGCTGCAGGAATCTGCTAGGTTTAGAGACTCCAAATGGGGCCATGTGCCAGAGAAAGAAATGATTGGTCACAGGCTGGGTGAGCTCAGAGCATGGCTGGAGACAGGGAGATGGGAGGGGATTGACTGCTTTTCTCTGAGGGTGCACTGAGGAGTGGAGCCCTGAGCTCTGGGCTCTTATGGGGCAGGGGATTGGGAGGCTGCCATTTTCATTTTCCTCCTCCAAAGCTCTAGGAAGAGCATTCATGGAACAAAATCTACAGAGAGCAAACCCGAGCAGATTACCTAGTCTGGCTCCTGGCAAGGGCAGTGCAATTCTTCCTCAGACAAAGACATTGGAGAATCACTGCAAGAGGCCCCTCACCCAGAAGATCAGCAAGAACATCTAGCCAATATCAAGTTCATTGATCAATGAGAACTCCAGAACAACACATAGAATTCATGACTTCTTCCCCATAATCTTTTTTTTCCTAATTTTATTTTTAAAAAATTTCCTCTTTCCTATTTTAACATTTTTAAACTATTTGATCTTATCAATACCTTTTTAAAAATCTTTTTAAATTTTCATTGTTATAGTTAAATTTTATCCCTTCATTATATTTGACCTTGTATACATATAGGGTTTTGTTTTCCTTTAAAATTTTGAGATACAATTTCTTCTAATAGATCAAAATCTACCCTAAATCTAGCACATAACTTTATTCTAGTCTCCAGCCTGATCACATTCTTTTTTCTTCAGCCAACTTTTTACCTTATCAGTTCCATTTTTAGAATCATTTTTAATTTTCATCTTTACATTAGTATTCTAGCCCTTCATCATGTTTAACCTTATTTTTTATTTATATAAGTTTTTCTTTCTTCATAATTTTGGAAAGTAGTTTCTTCTAACAGACCAAAATACACCCAAAATCAAATGTTGAACTCTGTTCTATTCACCAGTCTAATATATATATCTATACATACATATATGTATGTATGTATGTATAGATACATAGCTAGATAGATAGATTTTTCTCTCCCTCCCCTTTTCTTCACCCCCTGGGTTTTGGGTCTCTTCTGATTTTGTTAGTCTATATTTTTCTTTTCTTTTTTTGTTTTCAAAGATTATTTATTTATTTGTCAGAGATACAGAGAGATCACAAGTAGGCAGAGAGGCAGGCAGAGATATAGGGGGAAGCAGGCTCCCCACTGAGCAGAGAACCCAATGAAGGGTTCGATCCCAGGACCCTGAGATCATGACCTGAGACAAAGGCAGAAATTTAACCAACTGAGCCACCCAGGTGCCCTTGTTAATGTATATTTTTCTGGGATCATTGCTACCCTTTTTCTTTTGTTCTCTCATACATTTATTCTTACCTGGATAAAATGACAAGGCGGGAAAAACTCACCACAAAAAAAAGAACAAGAGGGAGTACTGATGGCTAGGCACCTAATCAATATGGACATTAGTAATATGTCAGAACTAGAGTTCAGAATGATGATTATCAAGGTTCTAGCTGGGTTCGAAAAAACATGGAAGATATTAGAGTATCCCTTTTTGGAGAAATAAAAGAATGAAAATCTAACCAAGTTGAAATCTATTAATGAGGTGCAACCAAATATGGAGCTCTTACTGCTAGGCTAAATGATGCAGAAGAGAGAATTAGTGATATAGAAGACTGAATGATAGAGAATAAAGAAGCTGAGCAAAGGAGAGACAATTACTGGACCACAAAGGGAGAATCCAAAAGATAAGTGATACCACAAAATGAAACAATATTAGAAAAATTGGGATCCCAAAAGAAGAAAGAGAGAAAATGACAGAAGGTATATTGGAGCAAATTATAGCAGAGAATTTCCCTAATTTGGTAACTACAACAAGCATCAAAATTCAGGAAGCAGGGAGAACCCTTCCTCAAAAATCAATAAAAATAGGTACATACCCCATCATCTAATAGTAAAAATTACAAATCTAGGTGACGAAGAGAAAATGTTGAAAGTAGCTCAGGACAAGAAGTCTGTAATATAGAATGAGGGATTGGCACCAGACCTATCCACAGAGACCTTACAGGCCAGAAATGACTGGCATGATATATTCAGAGCACTAAATGAGATAAACATGCAGCCAAGAATACTGGATCCAGATAGGCTGTCACTGAAAAAACAAGGAGACATAAAAGCTTCTAGGACAAACAAAAACTAAAATAATTTGTAAACACCAAACTAGTCCTCCAGGAAATATTGAAAGGGGTCCTCTAAGCAAAGACAGAGCCTAAAAGTTACAGACCAGAAAGGAATAGAGACAATATACAGTAACAATGTATAAAGGCAATACAATGGCACTAAATTCATAAATAGGCTAAATGTCCCCATTAAAAGACACAGGGTATAAGAATGGATTAAAAAAACAAGACCCATTGATATGCTGTCTATAAGAAACTCATTTTAGGGGCACCTGCATTGCTCAGTGGGTTAAGCCTCTGCCTTCAGCTCAGATCATGATCTCTGGGTCCTGGGATTGACCTCTGCATTGGGCTCGCCACTAGGCAGGGAGCCTGCTTCCTCGTCCATCTCTGCCTGCCTCTCTGCCTACTTGTGATCTCTCTCTGTCAAATATATAAAAGCCTTTTTTTAAAAAAAGAAAGAAAGAAAGAAACTCATGTTAAACCCAAAGACACCTCCAATTTAAAGTGAGGAGGTGGAAAACAATTTACCATGCTAATGAACATCAAAAGAAAGCTGGCATGGCAATCCTTCTATCAGATAAATTCGATTTTAAGCCAAAGACTATAAGAAGAGATGAGGAAGGACACTATATCATACTCAAAGGAGCTGTCCAACAAGAAGATCTAACAATTTTAAATATCTATGCCCCTAACATGGGAGCAGCCAACTATAAAACCAATTAATAACAAAATCAAGGGCGCCTGGGTGGCTCAGTGGGTTAAGCCGCTGCCTTCAGCTCAGGTCATGATCTCAGGGTCCTGGGATCGAGTCCCACATCGGGCTCTGCTCAGCAGGGAGCCTGCTTCCTCCTCTCTCTCTCTCTGCCTGCCTCTCTGCCTACTTGTGATCTCTCTCTGTCAAATAAATAAATAAAATCTTTAAAAAAAAATAACAAAATCAAAGAAACACATCAACAATAATACAATAATAGTAGGGGACTTTAACACTCCCCTCACTGAAATGGACAGATCTTCCAAGCTAAACATTAATAACGAAATAAAGGTTTGAAATGACACACTGGACGAGACTGACTTCACAGATAGATATATTCAGAACATTCCATCCCAAAACAACAGAATACACATTCTTCTCTAGTGCACATGGAACATTCTCCAGAATAGATCACATCCTGGGTCACAAAGCAGGTCTCAACCAGTATCAAAAGACCAGGATCATTCCCTGCGTATTTTCAGACCACAAGGCTCTGAAGCTAGAACTCAATCACAAGAGGAAAGTTGGAAAGAACTCAAATACATGGAGGCTAAAGAGCATCCTACTAAAGAATGAATGGGTCAACACGAAATTAAAGAATTGAAAAAAATTCATGGAAACACATGATAAGAAAACACAACAGGCCAAAGTCTGTGGGACACTGCAAAGGCGGTCCTGAGAGGAAAATATAGCGATACAAGCCTTTCTCAACAAACAAGAGAGGTCTCAGTACACAACCTAACCCTACACCTGAAGGAGCTGAAGAAAGAACACCAAAGAAAGCCTGACTCTGGCAGGAGAAGAGAAATAATAAAGATCAGAGCAGAAATCAATGAAATAGAAGCCAAAAGAACAGTTCAGCACATCAACGAAACTAGGAGCTGGTTCTTTGAAAGAATGAATAAGATTGATAAACCCCAGGCCAGACTATCAAAAAGAAAAGAGAAATGACCCAAATAAATAAAATCATGAATGAAAGAGGAAAGACCACAACCAACACCAAAGAAATGCAAACAATTATAAGAACATATTATGAGCAACCATATGCCAGCAAATTGGACAATCTGGAAGCAATGGGTGCATTCCTAGAGACATATAAACTATCCAAACTGAACCATAAGAAACAGGAAACCTTGGGGCACCTGGGTGGCTCAGTGGGTTAAGCCACTGCCTTCGGCTCAGGTCATGATCTCAGGGTCCTGGGATCGAGTCCTGCATCGGGCTCCCTGCTCAGCAGGGAGCCTGCTTCCCTCTCTCTCTCTCTGCCTGCCTCTCTGTCTACTGTGATCTCTCTGCCAAATAAATAAATAAAATATTAAAAAAAAAAAAAAGAAAGAAAGAAACAGGAAACCTTAATAGACCCATATCCAGTAAGGAGATTGAAGCAGTCATCAAAAATCTCCCAACAAACAAGAGCCCAGGGCCTTACGGCTTCCCAGGGGAATTCTACCAAACATTTAAAGAGATATTAATACCTACACTCCTGAAACTGTTCCAAAAAATAGAAATGGAAGGAAAACTTCCAAAGTCATTTCATGAGGCCAGCATTACCTTGATCCCAAAACCACACAAAGACACCATCAAAAAGGAGAATTACAGATCAATATCCTTGTTGAACACAGATGCGAAAATTCTCACCAAAATACTAGCCAGTAAGATCCAACAGTACATTAAAAGGATTATTCACCACAACCAAGTGGGATTTATTCCAGGCCTGCAAGGTTCGTTCAACATCTGCAGGTCAATCAACATGATACAATACATTAATAAAAGAAAGAACAAGAACAATATGATACTCTCAATAGATGCAGAAAAAGCATTTGACAAAGTACAGCATCGTTGCTTGATCAAAACTCTTCCAAGTGTAGGGATAGAGGGATATTGATATCTCAATATCATCAAAGCCATCTATGAAAACCCACAGCGAATATCATTCTCACTGGGGAAAAACTGAGATCTTTTCCCCTAAGGTCAGGAACATGGCAGGGATGTCCATTATCACCAGTGCTATTCAACATACTACTAGAAGGTCTAGTCTCGGCAATCAGACAACAAAAGAAATTAAAGGCATCTGAATCAGCAAAGAGGAAGTCAAACTCTCACTCTTTGCAAATGATATGATACTTTATGTGGAAAACCCAAAAGACTCCTCTCCAAAACTGATAGAAATCATACAGGAATTCAGTAAAGTGACAGGATATAAAATCCATGCACAGAAATCAGTTGCATTTCTATACACAAATAGTAAGACAGAAGAAAGAGAAATGAAGGAGTCAATCCCATTTACAATAGCACCCAAAACCATAAGATACCTAGGAATAAACCTAACCAAAGAGGTAAAGAATCTGTACTCAGAAAACTATAAAGTACTGATGAAAGAAATTGAGGAAGACACAAAGAAATGAAAAAACATTCCATGCTCATGGATTGGAGAACAAATATTGTGAAAATGTCTGTGATGCCTAAAGCAACCTACACGTTGAACACAATCCCTTTCAAAAGACCATCAATTTTTTTTTAAGAAGTGGAACAATCCTAAAATTTATATGGAACCAGAAAAGACCCCAAATAGCCAGAGGAATGTTGAAAAAGAAAGCCAATGTTGGGGGCATCACAATTCCAGACTTCAAGCTCTATTACAAAGCTGATCATCAAGACAATATGGTACTGGCACAAACACATAGATCAATGGGACAGAAGAGAGAGCCCAGAAATGGACCTTCAACTCTATGGTCAATTAATCTTCAACAAAGCAGGAAATGATATCCAATGGAAAAAAGATAGTCTCTTCAACAAATGGTGTTGGGAAAATTGTACAATCACATGCAGAAGAATGAAACTGGAACATTTCCTTAAACCACACACAAAAATAGACTCAAATGGTTGAAAGACCTCAATGTAAGACAGGACTCCATCAAAATTCTTGAGGAGAACATAGGCAACAACCTCTTCAACATCAATAGTAGCAACTTCTTTCTAGACGCATCTCCAAAGGCAAGGGAAGGAAAGGCAACAATGAACTATTGATCTTTATCAAGATCAAAAGCTTTTGCACAGCAAAGGAAACAGTCAACAAAACCAAAAGACAACTGATAGAATGGGAGAATATATCTGCAAATGACCTATCAGATAAAGGGGTAGTATTCAAAATCTAGAAAGAATTTCTCAAACTCAACACCCAAAGAACATATAATCCAATCAAGAAATGGGCAGAAGACATGAAAAGACATTTGTGCAAAGAAGACATCCAGATGGCTAACAGACACATGAAAAAGTGCTCCACATCACTCAGTATCAGGAAAATACAAATTAAAACCACAATGTGATGTCACCTCACACCAATCAGAATGGCTAAAGTTAACAAGTCAGGAAACGACAGATGTTGGCAAGGATGCAGAGAAAGGGGAACCCTCCCACACTGTTGGTGGGAATGCAGGTTGGTGTAGCCACTCTGGAAAACAGTATGGAGGCTCCTCAAAAAGTTGGAAATAGAGCTACCCTATGACCCAGAAATCATGCTACTGGGTATTTACCCTAAAGATACAAATGTAGTGATCCAAAGGGACACATGCAACTGAATGTTTATAGCAGCAATGTCCACAATAGCCTAACTATGGAAAGAACCTAGCTGTCCATCAACAGATGAATGGGTAAAGAATATGTGGTATATATATACAATGGAATACTATGCAGCCATTAAAAGAAATGAAATCTTGCCATTTGCAATGATGTTGTTCGTATTAGAGGGTATCATGCTAAGTGAAATAAGTCCATCAGAGAAAGACAATTATCATATAATCTCTCTGATATAAGGAATTTGAGAGGCAGGGCAGGGAGTCATGGAAGATAGGGAGGGAAAAAATGAAACAAGTTGGGATAAGGAGGGAGATAAACCATAAGGGACTCTTAATCTCACAAAACAAACTGAGGGTTGCTGAGGGATGCAGGTGTGAGGAGAGAATGGTTAGGTATGGACACTGGGAGTGGGTATGTGCTATGGTGAGTGCTATGAAATGTGTAAGACTGATGAATCACAGATCTGTACCCCTGGGGCAAATAATACATTATATGTATAATATATATATTATATATTATATATAACCAAAAAAAACCTCTTTTGTCTCTTGTGCAGCTTATTAAAAATGCAGGTTCCTGGCCCCAGCCCATGAGATATTAATTCAATAAGTTAGGTCTGGGGTGAAGCCCAGAAATGTGCATTTCATTAAACTGCCCTGGTCAATCTTGTCCTGGGGACCCATTTATAAGATTCTGTAATCGTAAAACCTATTTGTAACTGCTTTCCACTCTTATGGTTTCCTTTCACTCCAAGGGAGACTGTTTTTTTGTTTGTTTGTTTGTTTGTTTGTTTTAATTCAATTCAGAATTGTCAGAGATGGCTGAAAGCGCTCTGAGTTTCAACAAAAACAGGTGAATCACCAGCAGAGTGATTTATGAAGTGAAATAACTCACTCGTTTAGGCAAATCGGCTCCCCCTTGTGGAATGTGTTCTATGGCAGGTATGGACCTTATAAATGAAGCAGAGGTCTCAGGTCGGCTGAGTTTGTCGACACAACTGAACCAAGACTATTTCTGTGGCTTTTGATACTGAATTCTGGGAATGCCATTTGGTTTCCCGAGTCCTGCTTCACTTGATTTCTTGCGTCTGATGTGATGCTCAGAGTTCCTGTCTCACTGATGGCATAAATAGAAATTAATTGAATTAGCCATCTCCAATTTTCATTTTCACAAACCCACTTAGAATTTAATTCTGCAATGTCTTCTTTCCTGAAAGCCCTCTCTTTTTAGAAGTAAAATCCCTAGATAAACAAAACACCAAAGAAATGTTTTTCCCTTGGCTATTCCCAAAGATAGATAATGTAAATGAATTTTGTACAATAGGTTCCGTCATCATTTCTAAAACCAATATTTTTTTATCAAAATCTCTTAATTCTATGATAATCTCTTGTAATATGTGTTTGCTGTATTATTTAAGATTATTCACTTCTGCAATGGAAAATAAGAGAAGCAAACAGGGAAAGGAGATGAAACTAAACAAAGAAGCAAGTAGCTTACGAGTCACAGGAGACATATATCAATTAAGTGGAGGAATACATGTGCCAATATAGAGAGGAAGGGATGGACAAAACAAGAGGCACCAAATATTTCTGCTACACACATCAAGAACAAGATTTTTTAAAAGGATGTCATGCAGGGAAATTACATCAATGCAATGGTTGCTTCCAAGAACATGAATTGTGCAATATTCAATCTATGAGGTCCTAAAATGGCTCCTATTGTTCACACTTATCCAGATACCAGGGTTTCTGCCCAAGAAACAATGATGGCTGCTCATCTGGCTTTTTGGCAGCTACGGACGTTGACCAGCGGTACTTGACAAGGTGTGTGTTTTCAATAGAGCAAGTGTGTTTTAAGATTACAAGTAACTTAGGTCTGTCGGGTGCCTTGCTCAAACCTCACTTCTCATTCTCGTAAACACACCATCCCTGGGAAGACTGATGTGGCAGAGAGAGAAAGAAACAGAGAGAGAGAGAGAATATGCAAACATCTCCAGAATTCAAATAGTGTGGGCCTTTCACCCAATTAGTACTCTATATTAAATATGTTGACCTGTCCCTTTTCTCTCCCTAGTTTGCAATGTGTATTTTATTTTAAGATTTATCTGTTTATTAGAGAGAGAGAGAGAATGCATGAGCAGAGGAGAGGCAGAAAGAGAGGGAGAAAAATCCCAAGTAGTCTCCCTGCTGAGCACGGAGCCTGACAGCCCTGAGATCGTGACCTGAGCCGAAACCAAGAGCTGGATGCTTAACTGGCTGAGCCACCCAATCACCACTGAAATGTGTATTTTATTTTTAAAAGATTTTTTTAAAATTTATTTGACAGAGAGAGAGACAGCAAGAGAGAGGGAACACAAGCAGGGGAAGTGGGGGAGGGAGAAACAGGCTTTCTGCCAAGGAGGGAGACTGATGTGGGCTTCAATCCCAGGGATCACAACTTGGGCTGAAGGCAGACACTTAGCCAACCGAGCCACCCAGGCGCCTGAAATGTGTATTTTAAATCTCTTCAACAAACCATATGATCTGAACATCTTAATTTGGTCTGTGAGCCTTTCAGTTCAGTCACCTCTGAGGTACCTTGCCTGGTAATTAATTTGGAGGCTACCATTTTTAAAAAAGATTTTATTTATTTATTCGTTTGACAGAGGGAGACACAGTGAGAAAGGGAACACAAGCAGGGGGAGCAGGAGAAGGAGAAGCAGGCATCCTGTGGAGCAGAGAGCCCGATATGGGGCCTGATCCCAGGACCCTGGGATCGTGACCTGAGCCAAAGTCAGATGCCTAAAGACTGAGCTGCCCAGGCATCCCTGGAGGCTATCATTGATTGTTGTTTTCTCACACAACATCTCTTATTTTTATATTGTCTATAACTTACTTCAAAATATGTCAGCAGTGACACAGTAGAGTGAAAGGATATGAGCCCAGATTTGAGGGCAGCTTTGGACGGAAGAGGGATTTTGAGTAACAGACTCAGAGATCAGGAAGGAAGTCCCATGGATACAGGGCAAAAGTGAGAGCTTCCTACATGGAGAGGGAAGCAGAAGCAGCGTTGAGACCATGAAGAGTAGAGATGGATAGCACTGGATTAGCACTATGTGGTGACAGAAGGTAGCTACACATGGGGTGAGCATAGCAGAAGGTCTAGACTTGTCCAGTCACCATGTTGTACCCCTGAAACTAATGTAACACTGTGTGTCAACTAGACATCAACAGAAAAAAATTAAAAATAAAAAACAAAAAACAAACCCATACATAGTGAGATGAAGCACCTTTGCCTGAAACACAGAATGAATACTGCAAACATATATTCTTCAAAAAAGAAGGAAAGAAAGAAAGAAAGAAAACCCCCAGATACCAACCTATTCCTTCTTGAAAGAAGAATCAATAGCTGATCCTGGTTTCTGTCTATTATTCCCAAGACCTGCTTGGCACACACAAACATGGGCCATTCTATCATTTCTTCACTGATAACCAAGCCTTGGCCATGTGGACTACTGAGACAAACTCTCCTATGTTCAGCAGGAGCCCAAGATGAGGGGGAACACTCACAGCATTCTGGATATCATACTGCGCCATATGGTTTCTTTTTTCGTCTAAGAATATGTGATCCCCAGCATTGTTTATAAATTGGATTTTCTCAGAAATGGATAAAACCAGACATGAGACATCACTTAGAAATGAAGAATGCATTCAGAATTGGGGTTGTGGGTCCACATTTACACCAACTGATCCTTCTTTTTCAAACCTTGTTACCTTCCCTTCCTTTTGGTAAAGACTCAGTTTTATTTGTGTGCCCACCATCTCATGGACTCAAGTGAGGCAAACTCTCTCCTCATAGGATCAGTGAGAGAGTAATCTCAGAGGATCAACAAAAATCTATTGTGTTGCCAAGAGAGTGGCCTAGACATGGATTCTGGTGCAAATCTGAACAATAAAGTCTTGGCAACAACAACAAAAAAAAAACATTATTTCACACTATACAAAAAATTATAGTAACTCAAAAAAACTTAAAGACTTGAATGTAAGACCTGAAACCATAAAACTCCTAGAAGAAAAGATAGGTGGAGAGCTCCTTGACGTAGATCTCAGGATGATTTTTCAAGTCTGACACCAAAACTAAAAATAAACAAGTGGGACCACATCAAATTAACAAGCTTCTGCACATCAAAAGAAACCATCCACAAATTCAAAATGCAACCTACAGAATGGGAGGAAATATTTGCAAATCAGATGTATCTGATAAGGGGCTAAGATCCAAAATGTATAAAGTCATACTACACACTAGCAATAAATAAATAAATAAGAAAATAAAAACCAAACAATCTGATTTAAAGATGGACAGAAAATCTGGTGACATTTTTCCAAAAACATATAGTCAACAGGTACACAAAAGACACCCTGATCCCTAGTCATCAGGGAAATGCAGATCAAACCCACAATGAGATATCAACTCACCCCTGTTGGAATAGCTATTATCAACAAGACAAGAAGTAACAAGTGCTGGCAAGGATGTGGAGAGAAGGGAACCCTCATACACTGTTAGTGGGAACATAAATTGGTGATGCCATTGTGGAAAACAGTCTGGAATTTCCTCAAAAAGTAAAAAAATATAACCATCATATGAATCAGCAAGTCTGCTTCTTGGTATATATCCAAAGAAAACAAGAACACCAACTAGAAAAGATATCTGTACCTCCAAGTTCTTTGCAGCATTATTCTAAGATATGGAAACAACCTAAGTGTCCATCAGTAGTTGAATGGATAAGGAAATTGTGGTGTGTGGGTGTGTGTGTGTGTATGTATATACATACATATACATACATATATACATACATATATACATATGTATGTATATATACATACATATATACATATATATACATATGTATGTATATATATATGTATATACATACACACATAGGCATAATATTCAGCCATTACAAAAATGAAATCTTGACATTTGCAACAATATGAATGGACATTAAGGGCACCACGTGAAGTGAAATAAGGGAGACACAGAAAGACAAATGCCAAATGATCTCACTTATATGTAGAATCAATCAATAAATAAACAAGTTTTTAAAAGCTCATAGATACAGAGAACAGACTGGTGGTTGCCAGAAGTGGGGGTGGGAGGATGGAAGAAATAGGTGAACTTTTTCTTTTTTAGTTTAAATACATTGAAAAAAAAAGACATAACACAGAGGATGAACTTCAGAGTAAAACAAATGTCATTTCAAATCCTGACTCTAACAATAGTTATGTGAGCTTGGGAAAGTTACTTAAGGGGAAAAAAAAAAAAAAGGAGACATTAAGACACATGTTTCTGTATGCACATCACCGTCTATGTGTGGTGAAGTCAAAATGTCCTAATCAAGAGACTATAATCAGTCAGCATCAAAAGGATCTTCATCAGGAAATCAACACACCAGAGAAGCCCCTTCCCCAAGAGCTGCAAATATCTCCATCTGAATCTGTACCAGAAGTTTTATTAATTAGCATAAAAGATGTTAAAAATAAGTTTCCATGTGTGAAATGATGTGAGGTTGGCAGGAAATTTTGTGCAGGCATCCTCATTCTGGCATGGATGAGGTATAATTATCTGGTGAGCCCAGAAGCCTAACGCCTCCTGAGTGACACCTGAGGTAGATAATTCAGTTCAGTTCTCTGTCATCTCGACTTACGAGAGAATTCTTTCACCTGATTCAACTAGGTGAGTAGCTCCTGCCATTGCAACATGGTCACATTTGCCTTGAAAGGAACATTTTATGCACAATGATAACAATGAGCCTAAAATGACAAAGACAAGGAGTTGACTGAGTTCATTAGCTATGTGATTGTTTTGTATGGGCTTGTTTGCATGGCAGAATTAGATCTGACACCTAACATGGTTTTTTTTAATTGAGAGTGTCAGGAGGAACTACAACTCTCACTTGCCCTAATTATTGGAGGCTATCAATATCTGTTGAAAATAATGCACAAATTATAAACAACCAAATTTACTTAGATTAATTTGAAGTGCATACTGGTTTTCTACTGCTATCTAATAAATTACTCTAACACTTAGTGGCTTAAGAAAATAAGCATTTCTTATCTTACAGTTTCCAAGAGTCAGGAATTCAGAAGTGGCTTCACTGAGAGGTTCTGGCTCAGTTTATCATATGAGGCATTCACTACCAAGTTGTCAGGGTGAATATCATCTCAATAAATCACAACTTGTGATTTTTCAAGAGAAGCTAGTACATATATACAGGCATGTAAAATGTCCAGAACAAAACATTATGAGGGGGAAAAAAATGTCCGTGAGCCTAGTTCAACCAAAGTTTACCTTTTTGCGCAATGTCTAAACTTTAAAAAAAAAAAAATCCTGGGGGAAGAGTCAAGATGGCGGAGGAGTAGCAGTCTGAGATTACATCAGTCACAGGAGTTCAGCTAGATAGCTACAAAGCATTCCGAACACCTACAAAACCAACAGGAGATCAAAGAGAAGAGCAGCAATTCCAGAAACAGAAAATCGACCACTTTCTGTAAGGTAGGACATGTGGAGAAGTGAATCCGAAGCAACGGGAAGATAGACTGCGGTGGGAGGGAGCAGCTCCCAGCAAGCAGTGGAGCACAAAATTCAAACTTTTAGAAGTCTCCTCCACTGGGGGACATCGCTCCAGAGGCTAAGGGGGTGGGGTGGAGTCCTTGCAGGGACAGTGTGGTCTCAGGTCCCATGGGGTCATAGAAGAATCAGAGGTGTCTGAGTGTAGCAGAGCTCGCAGGTATCAGAGCAGGGAAGCCAACTACAGAGATGGAGCCAAAGAGTGAGCTCTCGCTCTCAGCTCAGGGTTACCTTAAACTTGATCTGCAGCAGAGTCAGGCCTCTGATCTTCCAGCAAGGACCCAACAAGTTGCATATCCAGGAATACTCAGCTTCCACCTCTGGAGGCAGAAATTTGCTGGGATTGGAGACTCCAAATGGGATGGTGTGCATCAGAGACAGAAACACTGGTCATAGGCCAGGTAGACTCTGAGCACAGCTGGAGACCTGGAGACCAGGGAGACTAGAGGGATTGACCGCTTTTTTCCAAGGGTGCAATGTGGAGTGGGGCCCCTAACTCTCGGCTCCTCCGGAGCTCTACGGAAAGTGCTCAGGGAACAAAAGCTCCCTGAGCGCTTTCCTAAACCTGAGCATATTACTTAGCCTGGCCCCTGGCAAGGGCAGCACAATTCCACCTCGGGCAAAGACATTTGAGAATTACTAGAACAGGCCCCTCTCACAGAAGATCAGCAAGAATATCCAGCCAAGACAAAGCTCACTGATCAAGGAGAACAGCAGAATTCCAGAGGAGGGGGAAGCAAAGTATGGAATTCATGGCTTTCTACCCATGATTCTTTGGTCTCGCAAAGTTAATTAATTTTTTTTATTTTATTTTTTTCTTATTCTAATTTTTTTAACTTTTCCCCTTTCCTCTTTTAACATTTTAAAACTAGTTTAACAATACCTTTCTTTAAAAAAATATTTCTAAGCCTTCATTATTGCAGTCACATTTTATCCTTCATTGTATCTATATTTATTTTTTGTATACATATAGGACTTTCTCTTCTAAATAATTTTGGGCTACAATTTCCTTTAATATATCAAAATATACCTTAAATCTGGCACAGGGCTTTGTTTTAGGCTCCAGCCTGGGCAAATTCTCTCCACTTTCTTTTTCTTTTTCTTTTTTTTTTTTTTCGTTTTAAAGATATTATTTATTCAGTTGACAGACAGAGATCACAAATAGGCAAAGAGGCAGAGGAAGGGAAGCAGGCTTCCCATGGAGCAGAGAGCCAGACAGAGGGCTCAATGCCAGGACCCTGGGATCACGACCCAAGCTGAAGGCAGAGGCTTCAATCCACTGAGCCACCCAGGCACCCCTCTCCACTTTCTTTTTCTTTCTTTTTCCAACCAATTTATCTTATCAATTCCTTTTTTTTAGAAATTTTTTAAAATTTTCATCTTTACAGTTATATTCCATCCCTTCATTGTGTTTACTCTTATTTTTGTATGTATATAAGTTTTTCTTTCTTTAAAATTTTGGGAGGTAGTTTCTCCCAAGAGACCAAAATACACCCAAAATCAAGTAGGTGGCTCTGTTCTATTCACCAGTTTTATATATATATATATATATATATATATATATATATATATACACACACACACACACACACACACACACATATACATATATATATATACATACATATATACATATACATATATCTGGTATATATGTATATATATACATATATATATAAAATCAAGTAGGTGGCTCTGTTCTATTCACCAGTTATATATATATATATATACACACACACACATACATACATATATATATACATACATATATACATATACATATATCTGGTATATATGTATATATATACATATATATATAATTTTTTTAAGATTTTATTTATTCGACAGAGAAAGAGAGAGATCACAAGTAGGCAGAGAGATAGGCAGAGAGAGAGGAGGAAGAAGGCTTCCCGCTGAGCACAGAGCCCAGTTTGGGGCTCGATCCCAGGACCCTGAGATCATGACCTGAGCCGAAAGCAGAGGCTTAACCCACTGAGCCATGCAGGTGCCCTTATATATTAAATTTTTTTAAAATTTCTTTTTACTCCCTTTCTTCCCCCCCCGAGTTGGGGTCTCTTCTGATTTGGTTAGTGTACATTTTTTACATTTCTCTGGGGTCTTTGCCACCCTTTTAGTATTTTATTCTCTCCTTCATATATTCTTACCTGGATAAAACGACAAGGTGGAAAAACTCACTATAAAAAAAAAAAAAGAACAAGAGGCAGTACTGAAGGCTAAGGACATAATCAATAAGGACATTGGTAATATGTTAGATCTATAGTTCAGAATGGCGATTCTCAAGTGCTAGCTGGGTTCAAAAAAGAAATGGAAGATATTAGAGAATCCCTTTCTGGAGAAATAAAAGCACTTTCCAGAGAAATAAAAGAATTAAGATCAAGCTGAAACTAAAAAATCTATGGAGGCTCTTACTGCTAGGATAAATGAGGCAGAAGAGAGAATTAGTGATATAGAAGACTAAATGAGAGAGAATAAAGAAGCTGAGCAAAAGAGAGACAAACAACTACTGGACCACGAGGGGAGAATTTGAGAGATAAGTGATACCATAAGATGAAACAATATTAGAATAATTAGGATTCCAGAAGAAGAAGAAAGAGAGAGGGGGGCAGAAGGTATATTGGAGTGAGTTAGATTGGAGTAGAGATTTTCCCTAATATGGCAAAGGGAACCCCCCTCAAAGTCAATAAAAATAGGTCCACACCGCATCATCTAAGAGTAAAACTTACAAGTCTTAGTGACAAAGAGAAAATCCTGAAAGCAGCTTGGGACAAGAGGTCTGTAAAATACTATGGTAAAAATATTAGGTTGGCAGTAGACTTATCCACAGAGACCTGGCAGGCCATAAAGAAATGGCATGATATATTCAGAGCACTAAATGACAAACACACAGCCAAAAATACTATATCCAGGTAAGCTGTCTCTGAAAATAGAAGTAGAGATAAAAAGCTTCCAGCAAAAACAAAAACTAAAATAATTTATAAACACCAAACCGGCCCTACAGGAAATGTTGAAAGGGGCCCTCTAAGCAAAGAGAGAGCTTAAAAGTAGAAGACCAGAAAAGAAAAGAGAAAATAAACGGCAACAGTCCCCTTACAGGCAATGCAATGGCACCAAATTCACAACGTTCAATAGTTACTCTGAATGTAAATGGGCTAAATGCCCCAATCAAAAGACATAGAGTATCTGAATGGACAAAAAAAAAAAACAAAACCCATCAAGATCCTCTCTACAAGGAACTCATTTTAGATCCAAAGACACCTCCTGATTTAAAGTGAGGGGGTGGAAAATAATTTACCATGCTAATGAACATCAAAAGAAAGCTGGCATGGCAATCCTTCTATCAGATAAATTCGATTTTAAGCCAAAGACTATAAGAAGAGATGAGGAAGGACACTATATCATACTCAAAGGAGCTGTCCAACAAGAAGATCTAACAATTTTAAATATCTATGCCCCTAACATGGGAGCAGCCAACTATAAAACCAATTAATAACAAAATCAAAGAAACACATCAACAATAATACAATAATAGTAGGGGACTTTAACACTCCCCTCACTAAAATGGACAGATCTTCCAAGCTAAACATTAATAACGAAATAAAGGTTTGAAATGACACACTGGACGAGACTGACTTCACAGATATATTCAGAACATTCCATCCCAAAACAACAGAATACACATTCTTCTCTAGTGCACATGGAACATTCTCCAGAATAGATCACATCCTGGGTCACAAAGCAGGTCTCAACCAGTATCAAAAGACCAGGATCATTCCCTGCGTATTTTCAGACCACAAGGCTCTGAAGCTAGAACTCAATCACAAGAGGAAAGTTGGAAAGAACTCAAATACATGGAGGCTAAAGAGCATCCTACTAAAGAATGAATGGGTCAACACGAAATTAAAGAATTGAAAAAAATTCATGGAAACACATGATAAGAAAACACAACAGGCCAAAGTCTGTGGGACACTGCAAAGGCGGTCCTGAGAGGAAAATATAGCGATACAAGCCTTTCTCAACAAACAAGAGAGGTCTCAGTACACAACCTAACCCTACACCTGAAGGAGCTGAAGAAAGAACACCAAAGAAAGCCTGACTCTGGCAGGAGAAGAGAAATAATAAAGATCAGAGCAGAAATCAATGAAATAGAAGCCAAAAGAACAGTTCAGCACATCAACGAAACTAGGAGCTGGTTCTTTGAAAGAATGAATAAGATTGATAAACCCCAGGCCAGACTATCAAAAAGAAAAGAGAAATGACCCAAATAAATAAAATCATGAATGAAAGAGGAAAGACCACAACCAACACCAAAGAAATGCAAACAATTATAAGAACATATTATGAGCAACCATATGCCAGCAAATTGGACAATCTGGAAGCAATGGGTGCATTCCTAGAGACATATAAACTATCCAAACTGAACCATAAGAAACAGGAAACCTTGGGGCACCTGGGTGGCTCAGTGGGTTAAGCCACTGCCTTCGGCTCAGGTCATGATCTCAGGGTCCTGGGATCGAGTCCTGCATCGGGCTCCCTGCTCAGCAGGGAGCCTGCTTCCCTCTCTCTCTCTCTGCCTGCCTCTCTGTCTACTGTGATCTCTCTGCCAAATAAATAAATAAAATATTAAAAAAAAAAAAAAGAAAGAAAGAAACAGGAAACCTTAATAGACCCATATCCAGTAAGGAGATTGAAGCAGTCATCAAAAATCTCCCAACAAACAAGAGCCCAGGGCCTTACGGCTTCCCAGGGGAATTCTACCAAACATTTAAAGAGATATTAATACCTACACTCCTGAAACTGTTCCAAAAAATAGAAATGGAAGGAAAACTTCCAAAGTCATTTCATGAGGCCAGCATTACCTTGATCCCAAAACCACACAAAGACACCATCAAAAAGGAGAATTACAGATCAATATCCTTGTTGAACACAGATGCGAAAATTCTCACCAAAATACTAGCCAGTAAGATCCAACAGTACATTAAAAGGATTATTCACCACAACCAAGTGGGATTTATTCCAGGCCTGCAAGGTTCGTTCAACATCTGCAGGTCAATCAACATGATACAATACATTAATAAAAGAAAGAACAAGAACAATATGATACTCTCAATAGATGCAGAAAAAGCATTTGACAAAGTACAGCATCGTTGCTTGATCAAAACTCTTCCAAGTGTAGGGATAGAGGGATATTGATATCTCAATATCATCAAAGCCATCTATGAAAACCCACAGCGAATATCATTCTCACTGGGGAAAAACTGAGATCTTTTCCCCTAAGGTCAGGAACATGGCAGGGATGTCCATTATCACCAGTGCTATTCAACATACTACTAGAAGGTCTAGTCTCGGCAATCAGACAACAAAAGAAATTAAAGGCATCTGAATCAGCAAAGAGGAAGTCAAACTCTCACTCTTTGCAAATGATATGATACTTTATGTGGAAAACCCAAAAGACTCCTCTCCAAAACTGATAGAAATCATACAGGAATTCAGTAAAGTGACAGGATATAAAATCCATGCACAGAAATCAGTTGCATTTCTATACACAAATAGTAAGACAGAAGAAAGAGAAATGAAGGAGTCAATCCCATTTACAATAGCACCCAAAACCATAAGATACCTAGGAATAAACCTAACCAAAGAGGTAAAGAATCTGTACTCAGAAAACTATAAAGTACTGATGAAAGAAATTGAGGAAGACACAAAGAAATGAAAAAACATCCATGCTCATGAATTGAGAGAACAAATATTGTTTAAATGTATATGATGCCTACAGCAATCTACATGTTGAATACAATCCTATCAAAATACCATCAGATTTTTTCTAAGAAGTGGAACAAACAATCCTAAAATGTATATGGAACCAGAAAAGACCCCGAATAGCCAGAGGAATGTAGAAAAAGAAAGCCATAGTTGGTGGCATCACAATTCCAGACTTCAAGCTCTATTACAAAGCTGTCATCATCAAGACAGTATGGTACTGGCACAAAAACCGACACATAGATCAATGGAACAGAATAGAAAGCCCAGAAATAGACCCTCAACTCTATGGTTAACTAATCTTTGACAAAGCAGGAAAGAATGTCCAATGGAAAAAAGACAGCCTCTTCAACAAAAAGTGTTGGGAAAGTTGGACAGCCACATGCAGAAAAATGAAACTGGACCATTTCCTACACCACACACAAAAACAGACTCAAAATGGATGAAAAACTTCAACGTGAGACAGGACTCCACAAAATCCTTGAGGAGAACACAGGCGGCAAACTCTTCGACTTCAGCCGCAGCAACTTCTTCCAAGACACATTTCCAAAGGCAAGGGAAGGAAGGGCAAAAATGAACTATTGGGACGTCATTAAGATCAAAACCTGCACAGCAAAGGAAATAGTCAACAACACCAAAAGACAACTGAGGGAATGGGAGAAGATATTTGCAAATGACCTATCAGATAAAGGGCTAGTAGCCAAAATCTAGAAAGAACTTATCAAACTCAACACCCAAAGAACACATAATCCAATTAAGAAATGGCCAGAAGACATGAAAAGACATTTCTGCAAAGAAGACATACAGATGGCCAACAGACACATGAAAAAGTGCTCCACATCACTCGGCATCAGGGAAATACAAATCAAAACCACAATGTGATACCACCTCACACCAGTCAGAATGGCTAAAATTAACAAGTCAGTAAATGGCAGATGCTGTCGAGGATGCGGAGAAAGGGGAACCCTCCTACACTGTTGATGGGAATACAGCTGGTGCAACCACTCTGGAAAATAGTATGGAGGTTCCTCAAAAGGTTGAAAATAGAGCTACCCTATGACCCTCAATCATACTACTGGGTATTTACCATAAAGATCCAAATGTAGTGATCTGAAGCGGCACATGCACCTGAATGTTTATAGCAACAATGTACACAGTAGCCAAACTATGGAAAGAACCAAGATGTCCATCAACAGATGAATGGATAAAGAAGATGTAATACACACACACACACAAACACACACACGCACACACAAAATGGAATACTATGCAACCATCAAAAGAAAATCTTGCCATTTGCAACGACATGGATCAAACTAGAGGGTATTATATTGAATGAAATAAGTCAAAGAAAGACAATTATCATATGATCTCCCTGATATGAGGAATTTGAGAGGCAGAGTGGGGGGCTTGGAGGGTAGGGAAGGAAAAAATGAAACAAGATGGGATTGGGAAGGAGACAAACCATAAGAGACTCTTAATCTCACAAAACTAACTGAGGGTTTCTGGGGGTAGGGGGTAGGGATAGGGTGGCTGGGTGATGGATATTGGGGAGGGTATGTGCTATGGTGAGTGCTGTGAAGTGTGTAAGCCTGAGAATTTACAGACTTGTACCCCTGGGGCTAATAATACATCATATGTTAATAAAAAAAAATTTTTTTTAAATCCTGATGATTTCAGGATGATATGAGCAAAACTACTAAAATATTAAGTAAGGTCTAAACAATAAAGTAACACTTTAAGCATTGAAAGAGAAGACCTTCACATCTAAATATCAGATAGACAAAAGCATTCACAGAAAGCTCTCCTATTATCCTAGTGTTACTAATGAACTTGAATACTAACAGATTCCATATTTTAGATTGATGTTAGTAATTTTTAAAGGCTTAAAACAAAGATCTTTGAGAAATAGGGGGAAAAAAAGGTATAGTGGAGGAAATACGAACTGTCTGCATTTAAATGATACGGACTTACAATCAACTATGAAATATCCTGGATAACTTTTTCCCCTTTCCTCTAACTGAAAATAAAGCAATTCTGGTGTTTTTAAAAAAAAAATAGAAATAAAAATAAAGTTGTTGAGATACAGACATGCCCTAAACTCTGTTTGCTGCTTTTGGTGATTTAAAAATAAGTGCTATCATGGGGCACCCGGGTGGCTCAGTCAGTTAAGCCTCCAACTCTATGATTCAGCTCAGGTTCTTATCTCAGTTTTGTGAGATCTTCTACCACATCCTCAGGCTCCATGGTGGGAAGTCTGCTTCTCTCCCTCCCCCTCCTTCTGCCCCTCCCCTGTTCACTCTCTCTCTGTCTCAAATAAATAAATAAATAAATCTCAAAATAAATAAATTAAAAAAAAAAGAAAAGAAAAAGAAGTGCTATCAGGGTGCCTGACTGACTCAGCCATAGAGCATGCAAGTCTTGATTTTGGGGTTGTGAGTTTGAGTCCCACATTGGGTATACTTAAAAATAAATGAATAAATAAAAATAAGAGCTATCTGTACTCTTAATTGATCAAGGCCCTTGTCATTCATTTTGTCCCCAGATTATTTATTCTGGCTGGGGTGTTCGGGGTTTTTTCTGTCTGTTTGTTTTGGTTTTTTTTTGTCAGAGAGAGAGAGAGAGAGAGAGAGCACAAGCAGGGGAATTATCAGGCAGAGGGAGAAGCAGGTTCCTTGCTGAGCAAAGAGAGGGATAGAGAACTCTACCCTATGACTCTGGGATCATGACCTCAGCCGAAGAAGGACTCTTAACGACTGAGCCAACCAGTCATCCATATTTATTCTGTTCTAAGATGCAGATTACAGTTGAGAAATAGAAATAATGATGTACCATGTGTTGCTTTAATAATATGAACTTTAAAGTCGGTAAAATATAATCTACTAGGCTTTCAAATTTAAATAAGAAATCATGACTAACATTCTGGAAATGAAGCAGAGTGGATGTGGATATTTGGTGTGAGAAGGTGAATGACTTCTATAGGGATAAGCACAGGAGGGTATTGGTTAGAACTTGAGTTTTTAGCTTCAGATTCTTGGTTCAAATTTTAGCCTTTGATTTTAAACAAGTTATTAGATCTCACTAAGGTTTTTATTTTTTAGTTTGTAAAAGGGAGATAATAAAGTACACACTTCAACATGTTAGATAATGAGATCATATAAGTAAAGTCCTAGGCCTGTTGTCAGACTCAGGAAATGTCAGCCACTTGCCTTCCATACAGCCGCCTCCTGGTAGAGAAGTCAACCCGCCTCATACGGATCTTCCTCACTCTTGAAATCCACAGGTTCCTTGTAGACCTCAATCCAGGCCAAAAGCTCCTTTCTTCAAAGGTAGTTTAACATCACCACGTGAGTATTTGTTAAATCCTTGAATAATTGCCATAATGGTCTTTGTACAGGTTTAAATCCTAGAATTCTGGCCATGACCTCCTCTTAGAAAGGGTAAATCACTTAAACTCTCAGCTTGTTTGCCTGGAGAAAAGAATAAAAAGTCACTTTCCCAACTGTGATATTAATTAGTAGAAGTAAAGTGTTTTGGAAGTGCAGAATACGATTAATTTTTAAAGGGTAAAATATAAATGTTAAGTGCAAGGAATTTTATCACACTGTAGAAGAAATGTAACTCCTTCTACTCTTTTTTTTTTTTTTTTTTTTGCAGAAAAACATTACATGGTGGTGATAATGCTTAGCTTTCAGAGGCGGAAGTTCATTTTGAGCAGAGCTAAGAAGAGCCTAGGGAGATGAGGGAAGTTTTTGAAACTGGAGGAAAAACAAAAAGCACTAGGAATTTTATAGGACTGCTTTCTCCATGAGATCCCTTTAGCGAAAATGAATTTGTTTCCAGTTTCCAAAGATTTCCACTACTGACTATCTCTAGCTTTAATGCGGGTATAATAGCACTAAAATTTTCTCTTTGCCACGAAAAGGTTCTCCGTTGAGTATTAAATTGCTCATTTCACTTGTGGAAGTGAGGGTCCTTGAGTCACTAAATCAACATAATGGATTTTACGAGCTGGTTTAGATCAGTGAGGTGTTCTAGAATAACGACTTGCTTAAAGAACTATTTAGCTTTTCAAAATGGAGGTATTAGCCATTTGACCAATAAACTGCACATAGAAATCCCAAACGGGGGAATAGTTGTCATGGCCCACGTTGAATATAGTGTTGTTCATGAGCAAGGAAACTGGTGTTTTTTTTTTTGGTTGTTTTTTTTTTTTTGATGTTTTAAGGGTGCTGATTTTGTTTTTATCCCAGTCTTTAAAAATCCTCTGGCGGGGGGGGGGGGGGGGTGCGGGTGGTGTCTGGCTGACTCAGTCCTTGGAGCATGTGATTCTTGGTCTTAGGGTTGAAAGTTCAAGCCCCACATTGCAGGTAGAGATTACTTAAAAAGAAAATGTTTAGATAAATAAAATAAAAATCCTCTGTAGGGGTAGAAGAGTAATATTATCTCCCATTGCCTGGAAGAAATTGGGGTGGTTGGACTTGGTGACTTTTTCTAAGTTTGTGACTTAAACTAATGAAAGCCAAAATTAGAATCACTAACTTCCTGCACCCTCTCCTTGGTGAGGACACACTCCATCCCAGGTAAAAGCTCTTCACTTCACTGTTTGCTGTTTGGTCTCCGAGGAGTTCAGCCCCTCCCTATTCTTTTTTCCTTTGTCTGATCTTCCAAAGACAGGAACATTAATATAGTCCTCTCTCAAAATGACCTGCCTGGCACCTGCCATTTTCAGACTTACCATAAAGAACAGGCTGGCGACACCCTAACACTTAGTGGATTCCTTTGAAGGGGACAGCATGCCTATGGAAAGAGGGCTGATGGTAATGGGAAGAGCCCGGAAATAGGTCCTAGGAGACATGGTTGGAATTAGATGAGAATTGGGAAACAATCTCAAAAAGGCCTGGAAGGGAAAGTATTAAGGGAAGAAGACCAATAGTAATTGGTGTTCTGCGGTGATTGAGAAAAGAACCAGAAATCAAAGGATATAAACTGCAAGAAGGTTGTTAAACGAAAAATTTTCTGTCTCCTGGTTCTGCACAGAAAGGTGGGTAACTTGAAGATGGTGGTGATGTACTTAGAGAATCTGAGTGCAGTGTCATCTGGAGCAAGGGAATGAACTCATGAGTTTGTTGGGTCTCTTTGAGCCATAGGTTTGCAGACAGTGGGAAAAACTCAAGAACTGACAGCCTGGGGGCTCCTGGGTGGCACAGTCCTTAAGTGTCTGCCTTCGGCTCATGTCATGATCCCAGCATCTTGGGATTGAGCCACACATTGGACTCCCTGCTCAGGGGAGAGCCTGCTTCTCCCTCTCCCTCTGCCTGCTGCTCCCCCTGCATGTGCTCTCTCCGTCAAATAAATAAAACCCTTAAAAGAAAAAGAAAAAGAAAAAGAAATGAAATGACAGCCTGATGGACAGGCAGGGACTGAAGGATCTTGGTCAATTACAGCTTCCAACTGATCCTAGATGGGGCTCAAGTCTACATTTCTTTTTTTTTTTTTTCCTTCTTTTTAAGATTTTTTTATTGATTCATTTTATAGAGAGAGTGCATACGAGCAGGTAAGGACAGAAGGTGAGAGAGAGAGAATCTCAAGCAGACTGCACTGAGTGCAGAGCCTGACTCAGGGCTCAATCCCACCACCTTGAGATCCTGACGTTAGCCAAAACCAACAGTCAGATGCTCAAATGACTTAGTCACCCACGCAGCCATCAAGTCTACATTTCTAACAAGCTCCCAGAGGACACTGTTGTTGCTGGTTGGTCAGTGGACCACATTTTAAGTACCAAAGCCCTAGGGTAGGCTGTTAAATAGAAATATTAGAAATATAATATGAGCCACGAATGTAATTTAACACTGTCTTGGAACCATCTTACAAAAAAAGAAACAGAAATTAATTCTAATAGATATTCTTAAACACTATATATCTAAAATATTTTACCATATAATCAATACAAAAAGCATTCATGAGCTATTTTACTTTTTTTCCCCTATATATAAGTCTTTGAAATCTGCTACGTATTTTACATTCCACAGAAGAAGTGCTTTCTATACTGGGCTGTGCAGGTGTGAACAACCTCAACAAAAACTTACAAAGACCTAAATGCTCTCAGCAACCTGAGAAGATTTAGTACCAGAACCCACATGCGTGGGAACCAACAGAGCCTTGGGACATGATGAATTTCCTGCTACAGAGCAGGAGACCTCAAGGTTTAGTTATTCACCAGGATCCCTTGTGGACTGGGTTAAATGCAGATTTTTGGGATTAACCACCCAAGATTACAAAACAAAAACAAAAACAAAAATCCACCTTATTATTATTTAAGAAATGTGAACTTCTGTTCCACAAAATAGAGAAAGCCAAATAGTGGATGTCTTCTCCATTTTTAAGGCCTTTGTTGTATTTGTTAGAGAAACTGGGTTGTCACTTCTTGATTTGGCTTATTGCTTCCCCATGGTGTTATTTCCCTTGTTCTTCTGTTCCTTATAGTTCTTGAGAACTGGCATTTAGTCCTCTGGAATGGATGAGATTCAGGTCTCAGAGATTCTAATGGGACCAGGAGGTTTCCACACTAGTCCCAAGGCAGAAACCCCTGAAAGCTTTAACAATTACAAAAGCCAAGTCCCCTCCCTCCCCCACAGCCCCGGCACAGTTTCTGGTTTGACAGGTATGGCAGATGGCCTGCACACCAGGAGTTTTAAAAGCTTCTGGTGGGGGTGGGGGGGACTATCAGATTAGACAAACTCGGGTTTATAAAAAGGCAAGTGAAGGCACTTCAGCCAATAGCACCAGGGTAAGAATTAGGGTCTCCCAAGGAGCTGAAAATATCAGTATCCAACTCTGCCCTCCAGAGAATCTGATGTAATCATCCTGGGTAGGCCTAGGTATTTTTGGGTTTAAAGTTTCCCCTCCTAGTGCTTGAGGTGTGTGGCAAGGACTGAGAAGGCAAGGACTAATGGTGCTTCTCAGATTTTCAAGAGCCTATAAATCCTCTGAAGATTTTGTTAAGATGCAGGTTCTGATTCTGGAGGTCCACATGGAGTCTCAGGTCTTTTATTCGTATGGAACCCCCAACTGATGCTGCTGCTGGGTTCACCATCTGAGCAGCAAGCGCATAGATAAACAATATGCCTGTGGAGCCAGAAAGAACTGCCTTTGAATTATCTTTTTTGCAACTTACTAGCTGTGTGACTTTCAGCAAGTTGCTTCACCTCTCTGAGCCTTCCTCCTCACCCACACCTTGTCTGATCAACAAAGTGGGATCGATAAAGCCTATCTTTACCCTATCCTGTGCCAGCGTTCCATAAATGGGGCCTCATTATTGACTGATGTGAATGGCCCAAGGGGATCTAGGTGGATGTTGAGTCTCTTCAGAGAACTTAGGTTCTTTTCCCCTTGGATACCAGATCATTTCTGGGGATATTTGGCCATCAGGCCCATCCTTTGTTAAAAACTGACAAATCAGGGCACTTAAATAAGTATTCTGAGGTCAGCATCCATATTCCCCTGCTTGATGCCAGACTTTCTGCTTGGCAAAGCAGAATTTGAGGTTATCCATGACCTGTCTCCTCACTTCTAGCCCTCATTAGCCCTGATCATTTCCCTCCCACTTTGCCTCCCCCAGTGCTCTGGATTAATTGTCTTTATGTCGTTGTAAATCACAGCCAGCACCACGTGTTTCTGTGACTATGTTGAAAAGAAATCACTCTTTTCTCACCATCTGCCTGGCTTGCCCCTACGTCTGAACCTCAGCGGGTTCTCCCTGCCGACTTTCAGCACTCAGAACACACGCCAAGAAGAACTGCATCTGTCCTGAGTTTGAGAAAGAAACTCTCTTGCTAACATAACTTATGAACTACAAGTTCAGACCCTCTATTTTTAGCCATATGGAACAATTTGGAAGTCTATAAATCACATGATTCTGTAAACTAAACCAAAAGCACCTCTTTTTTGCATTTTTTAGAAAAGCTTATATTTATTCTGTTTTCCAAAGTTGACAGACAAAAACCAAAAAACAACAACAAAAATACTCAAAAACCAAAAAACCACCTGTTTGTTATGGCTTCCTGACTTCACAAATGTGCCTTCCAGGTGCTTTCAGCATTGTTCTGAGTCTTAACAGTACACAGTGGAAACTGATTAACAGCATTAATACTTTTCCAGTTCAACAGCCCTCTCCTATCTGAATTATTTTCAATATTTGTCTGTTCCTTTCTCTGTACTCCATTCAAGCACCTAACTTCCTCTCAATTTCAAGTTCCCCTTATGTCTTTTGAGGGATCAAATAAATTAGAAGACTTTTTATTTGTTTCCCAGTAGAGATGTTCTTGTGCTTTTTTTCAGTAAAGTAACTGAAAATGCATTTTCTATTCAAATTAAAGGGGGGAAAATATATTCTCCATATCAGTATTTTAAAAGCAACTATTCACTGATTCAGTAAGCAATTATTGGGTGTTTGCTGTATTAAAAACACCATGCTGGGTGCTAGGGAGGGCCCCTACAGAGATGAAAATAATGAAAACATAAAGTCTCTGTCTTGAAGGACCTGAAAAATCTAGAAAGGGAGAGAAATTCACCTCTATGAGAATCTATCATATGAGCACAATGTGAAAGATGTTTTTCAAAGCCTTACCAGTTCCTTGTACCCTGGGCTCACAATGTAAATATTATCCATTGTCATATCATTTTAATTAGTAACCTACTATCTGTCTCCTTGGCAAGGGCTATAAAGACTCTGGGTCTAAGCAAGGTCTGGTACACAAAAGGGGCTTGATGAATGAATGAAAGAGAAGAGGAGGGATACAGAGAGACAGAGACAGAATCGGGGAGCACTAACTTGGGAGTGACCTCAAGAGTCAGAAATGGTGCCTGTGTCACTGATATTCAAAGCCTGTAGAGGGAGGTGACATATAAGTCAGATTTTCAAGCCTGGTAAGAATAACTTTGGGTAAAAATGAGGCAGAAGAATGGATCTTAAAAAAAGAAGAAGAAGAAGAAGAATGGATCTAGAGGGTGTGATGCTAAGTAGAATAAATCAGCCAGACAAAGACAAATACCATATTATTTCACTCATATGTGACATTTAAGAAACAAAACAAATGAAAAAAGAAAAGAAGAGAAAAATTTAAAACAACAACAACAACAAAACGGAATCTTAACTACAGAGAACAAATTGCTGGCTCCAGGGGCGGGGGTGAGATAAGGAGGGGTGGGGGTAAAGAATTCACTTACTGTGATGAGCACTGGAGTAATGATTCGGTAGAATCGCTGAAGCACTATAGTGTTCCCCTGAAATTAATATAAAACTGTATCTTCATTATACTGGAATCCAAAAAATGAGGCAGAAGACGTTTAGACTTCAGAAATGCTATGAGGATAGGGGCTGAGGTAGGAAAGGTAGGGCCAAGCTGAAGACTAGTTCTAGATTTTCCTGGTCCTACTAAGTCCAAGATAGAGACTCTGAGAAATTTTAAGAGGGAGAGTGAGAAGTAGAAACCCTCAGTAGTGGAAGTGCCAATGACATCTGGTAAAAGGCCTAGTGTCAAAGCCATCCCTCTTTTGTACATGAAGCCAACGTGTTTGATTATATGTATTGAGCCCTAGTTATGTGCCCATTCCAGTCCACGTTCTGGGGACCCAGCTGTGAGAAATGCAGATAGGTGAGCTTGCTGTCTGTATGAGACTCACACGCCAATGGAGGGGAAGGCAACGAGGACTAAAACAACAGGACCATGCACACATGGGATGTGATCATTTTCCATGAAGGGGATAGTGTGTCGTGATAGGAAGTGACCAGTTGGATAGGGTGGTCAAGGAAAGCCTCTCTGAAGCTGAGTTCAGAGGGATGAAAACAGTTTGGCCACACCAAGAATTGAAAGAAGTAACTCCAGCAGAGGAGTGAGCTCAACTTGAGAAGTTTTTGTGCCCCACCTCCCGCAGGGGTTAATGGCAAGGTCTGGAGACAATTTGGGTGTTGCCATCTAGCGGGGTGGAGGAGAGCTACCGGCATCTGCTGGGTAGAGGCCAGCAATGCTGCTAACCATCCTACAACACACAGGACAGCTCCCACAGCAAGGAATTATCAGGACCTAAATGCCAATAGTGCCTAGGTTAGGAAACCTAAGCTACAAAGATGGGCAACTACAAAGACCCTGAAATGGGAATTCACTGCGTGAAGACCGCGTGGATGAGGGGCATCTGGGTGGCACAGTTGGTTAATCTTCCAGCTCTTGATTTCAGCTCAGGTCGTGATCTCAGGGTCATGGGATCGAGCCCTGAAATCAGGCTCCAGACCTTGGCAGGAAGTCAGCTTGAGAGTTTCTCTCCCTCTCTCAGCCCCTCCCTGAGGTGTTCTCTCTTTCTCAAATAAATAAATAAATCTATCTTAAAAAAAAAAAAAAAAAGACAGTGTGGATAGGACATTCTGAGGTCTGGGAGACTAGAAGGTGTCGAGGGAGATATGTGGGGTTGGGTTGGCTTTGGCAATGAGCACACCTAAGTGGTGATGCTTCAGAGCAATTAACTGGGACCCCACAGCTGCTACAAACCATGACTTTCGGTAAACAAAGTATCTCCTTTAGTAAGTTCAAAATAAACCAGTCATTGCTTTGGGTTGCTTTCTCTGGTTCACTGTTATTCCAATAACAGAGCAAAAAATGATTTCAGTACAATTTTCTTCTGAGAGTGGTAAAGAAAAAACTTCCAAACAATTGGCCCCTTCATTCTGTGGACCAACAAAATTCCTGAAGCAAAAAGGGACCCAGAAGATGGAATCTTGTTTAACCTTGTTTAATCCAATTCACCAGTCTTCTGTCATACATCTTTACGGCTCTTTCGCCCACCCAAATTGCTAATGTGGAAAGAAAGACACCTTCATTACTGAGAACTCAGACATGATGGATGATGATGTAATGATTGATTTGCCATTGCTGGAAAACTGAGCTGCACATGTTAAAACCTCTGCAGAGAGAAGTGAGATTGAACGGAAACACGGCTATTAATGTGGTTGCAGAAAAACATGAAATAATATAACTTTATAGGCTTTTGATGTATACACGAAGCATATAGCATACTCATATACACTTAGTTATCCCTTATTCTATCATTCATATGTGCTGTTAATACTATCGATCACCTATGATGGGGGAATAAATGTGAATGATGTTGGAAACTAAAAAAACTAAAAAAAAAAAAAAAAGCCATCTTTGTTTGCAAAGAATGTATGGTTTAGAGGTAAAATATCACATAGTCAACAGAGTATAACATAATTCAGAATTAAAGAAATACCAGGTAGGAGCCAGAGAGACATCCATTGTTTCTGCCTATCTGGCCTTTATTTTTATTCTCGTAATAGCCACTTGATTTTTCTTAGAGCAACAACATCTACCATATTCTGTCCCTGTGGATTGGATCAGTTTGATCCGCAGGGAGGGTGGGCATATGACCCAGACAATCAGCATATTCTATTTCTCTGCTGTGATGGATGGCAGCCACCATGCCAGGATGGACATGTGACCCAAGTTGGTACAAGGAGTCAGTCCCGTCAAAGTAAAGGCCAGGCTTGAAATAAATCTAGCTTACTGTACGAGACACAGAATTGGAGAGAGGCTAATATTTGCTGGTATTGATTAAGCCCCTGATTTCAGCTATTACTGAAGTCAGTGTCACCTGAACCAGCATTTTAAAACATTGTTTTTAAAATTTATGTACAATAAGGGTGCCTGGGTGACTCAGCTGGTTGAGTGTCTGACTCCGGGTTTCGGTTCAAGATCTTGAGGCCATGAGATCGAGCCCCACACCAGGCTCTGCAGTCAGGAATCTGCTTCAATTTCCTTCTCCCACTCTCTCCTATTCTCTCGCTCTCTCTCTCAAATAAATAAGTGAAATGCTTTTTAAAAAATGAAATAAAATAAAATTTACATACAATAAGATTGACTTTACTTTTTGGTGCATAGTTCTGTGAGTTTTAACACATGCACATGAATATGTATAAGTAGCATCGCAATCAGGATACAAACAATTTCATGACCTCAAGCACTGGCTCCCTCATGCTGCCCCTTTATAGTCAAACCTCTACGTTCCTCACCCCTGGCAATGACTATCTGTCCTCTATCCTTATAGTTTTATCTTTTCCAGAATGTTACATAAATGGAACCATACAAATGTAAATTTTGAGATGGGCTGCTTATACTTGGGATAATGCCTTTGAAATTCATCCAAGGTGGAGCATGTATTAATAGTTTATACCTTTATGTTGATGAGTTGTATTCTATTGTTTAGATGCCTCACAATTTTGCTCATTCATTCTCCCATTGAAGGCACTTGCGTTGTTTCCATGTTATGGTGATTATGAATGCAGCCTCTGAAAGCATTCATTCATAGCGTTTTGTACAAACATAAGTTGCATTTGACTTGGGTAAATACCTAAAATGGAATCGCTAGGTACTATGGTAAGCATATGTTAAACTTTATAATATTTTCCATTTTATATCTCCACCAGCAATGGATGAGAGTTCTATATGCCTTGTATCCTACCTAGCACTTGGTATTTTTAGACTTCCTTAAAAAGCTATTCTAATGGGTATGCAGTGATAGCCTGTTACAACCTAATTTTCATTTTCATAATAGGTTATGATGTTGAACAACTTTTCATGTGTTTGTCATCCATTGAGCTTCATTGGTGCAGGGTCTGTTTATATCTTTTGCCCGTTTTTACTTGTTTTCTTTTTGCTGAATTTTGAGAGTTCTTTAAATATTTTAGATACAAGTCATTTGTTGGCTATGTGATTTGCAAATATTTTCTCTGAATCTGTAGTTTGTCTTTTCAGTCTCTTAACAGTATCTTTTTTAGAGAAAAATTATTTACTTTGCTGAAACCATATTTATTGATTCTTTTTTCTTTTACGGATTGTGCTTTTGGTATATCATTGGACACTTTGTCTAACCAAAGAACACAAAGATTTTCTCCTATGACTTCTACATTGTTAAATTGTTTTAAGTTTTAAATTTCGATATATGATCCATTTTGGGTTAATTTTTGGGTAAGATGTTAGGTGTAGACTCAGGATTATTGTTTTGCAACGAATGTCCAGCTGTTCCAATACCATTTGTTGGTATTAGATTAAATTGCCTTTGCACTTTTGTAAAAATCAATTGGCCATATTTGTGTGGGTCTATTTCTGAGTTCTCTTTTCTATTTTATTGTTTTGGGTCTGTACCTCCACCAATACCATATTGACTTAATGTAGCTTTATAGTATGTCTTATAATCATGTAATATGTGAGGTTTCCAAATTTATTCTTCTTTTTCATAACTGCTTGGTTGCCTTTTCTTTTCCACACATTTACAATCAGCTTGTCTGTATCTAGAAAAAGTCCTCCTAGGATTTTGACTAGAAATGCATTAAATCTATAGATTTATTGAAAGTTGACTTTGTAACTGTAATGAATGTCCCAATGCATGGACATGGTGTATTCCTCTTATATTGAGCTTTACTTTGATTCCTTTCAACAGCATTTTGGAGTTTTCAGTATAATGATCCTACATGTGTTTTGTTAGATTTATACCTAAGTATTTCACTTTTGGGGATATGCTATAAAAGAGTTTTTTGATTTTCAGTTTCCCATTAATTACTGCCTGTATGTAGACATACAAGTTACTTTTATAGGCCAAACTTGTATCCTAGGACCTTGCTAAACTCACTAATTAGTATTTAGAATTCGATAGGAATTACTTTGAATCTATAGCTTGTTTTAGATAGCTTGTATAGACATTTTAATAATATTATTAAATATTATCTATTAAATATTATCTATTAAATATTATTAATATCTATTAAATATTATCTATTAAATAATACCTATAGCTTGTATAGACATTTTAATAATATTAATTCTTCTGATCTGTGAATATGGGCTACCTTTCCATTTATTTGTATCTTCTTCAATTTCTTTCAACAAAGTCTTGTAGTTTTCAGCGTACAGATCTTTCATCTCCTTGGTTTAATTCATTCCTAAGTATCTTATTGTTTTTTTATGCTATTGTGAGTGAGATTATTTTATTTCTCTTTCAGATATTTCATATTTAGTATATGAAATATACACTTAGCAATTAATTTCTGTATGTTGACTTTGAATTCTGCAACTTTGCTGAACTTAGTTCCAATACTTTTTGGGTATAGTGCTTAGAATTTTCTATATATAAGATGTTATCTAAAAACACAAATTTTTTCTTTCATTTCTAACCTGGATGCCTTTTATTTATTTTTCTTTTTTTTTTTTTTAGATTTTACTTATTTATTTGACAGAGAGAGATCACAAGTAGGCAAAGAGACAGGCAGAGAGAGAGGAGGAAGCAGGCTCCCTGCCGAGCAGAGAGCCCGATGTGGGGCTCGATCCCAGGACCCTGAGATCATGACCTGAGCCGAAGGCAGATGCTTAACCCACTGAGCCATCCAGGTGCCCTTGGATGCCTTTTATTTCTTTATATTTTTTCTTTTAAATTCCAGTATTTTTAACATACAGTGATATATTAGTTTCAGGTGTACAATATAATGATTCAACAATTCCATACATCGTCCAGTTCTCATCACTGTAAGTGCACTCCGTAATTCCCATTCCCTATTTCACTCCACTCCCTTACTCCCTTCCTCTCTGGTAACCATCATTTTTTTCTCTATAGTTGAGTCTATTTCTTGGTCTCTCTCTTTTTTTCTTTGCTGATTTGTTTTGTTTCTGAAATGCCACATATGAGTAAATTCATATGGTACATGTCTTTTTTTAATTTCTTTCTCATGATTGCTCTGGCCAGGACTTCCAGATGTCCAATGTTGAATGGGAGGTGAGAATGTGAACACTTGTCTTATTCCTGATCTTAGAAGAAAAGCTGTCAGTCTTTCACTGTTGAATATGATGTTAACTATGGGCTTATCATACATGGCCTTTATCTCGAGGTTTATTCTTTCTATGCCCAATTTGTTGAGTGTTTCCATGTAAAGGGATGTTATATTTTTTTCAATGCTTTTTCTCCATCTATGGAGATGATCATATGATTTTATCTTTCAAGCTATTAATGTGGTTTATCACGCATATTGATTTGTATATATTGCCTATCATCATATTCCAGGGATAAACCTCATTTGATCTTGCAGTATAATAATCCTTTTTATGTATTCATTATTATTTTTTTGAATGTTTATGAATTTACATTCATCAGGGATATTGGCCTGTCCTTTTCTTTTCTTGTGGTGTCCTGATGTGACTTTGGTATCAGGGTAATGTTGGCTTTGTAAAATAAGTTTGGGAGTGTTCCCTCCTCTTCATTTTTTGGGAACTGTTTGAGAATGATTGGTGTTATTGCCTTTTTAAATGCTTCATAGAAATCGTCAGGAAAAATGTCTGGTCCTGGACTTTATTTTGTTGGGAGGTTTTTGGTTACTGATTGAATCTCCTTACTTATTATTGGTCTGTTCATATTTTCTATTTTTTCATGATTCAATCTTGGTAGGTTGTATGCATCTAAGAAGTTATCCATTTCTTCCACATTATTCAATTTGTTGTTGTACTACTCTTCATGGTGGCCTCTTATGATCCTCTGTATATCTGTAGTGTCAGTTGTATGTCTCTTTCATGTCTGATTTTACTTATTTAAGTCTTCCCTCTTTTTCTTAGTTTAACTAAAGGTTTGTCAGTTTTATTCACCTCTTCAAAAAAACCCAGCTCTTTCACTGATTGTTTCTTTTGTTTTTCTGGTTTCTATTTCATTTATTTCTTTGCCATGAGTTATAAAGTTATATTGTTTATTTGAGATATTTCTTTTTTAAAAAAGTTTTTACAGTTTATTACTGTAAATTTCCCTTTTGGTACTGTTTTTGTAACATCCTATAGGTTTTGGCATGTTTGTTTTTTCCTTTTTTTCCCCTCAAGATATTTTAAGATTTCCCTTTTTCTTTCTTCTTGAACCCAATGGTTGTTCAGAAGTGTGCTGTTTAATTTCCATATATTTGTGGACTTCCTAGGTCTCCTCCTATTGCTGATTTCTAGTTTCATACCATTGTAGTCATAAAATATATTTGGTATAATTTTAATCTTAAATTTGATAAGACTCATTTTGTGACCTATCATATGATCTATCTTGGGGGATGATCAAAGGCACACTTGAAAAGAATATGTATTCTTCTGCTGTTTAATGGAATATTCTATATATGTTTGCTGGCCCATTTGGTGTAAAGTATCATTGAAGTCCAATTTTTCCTTGATTTTCTGTGTAGGTGATCTCTCCATTGTGAAAAGCGGGATATTGAAGTCTCCTCCTATTCTTCATGTTCGTGTGATTACTGGAAGGTTATTGTGATCCTCAAGTTACCTTGATTTTTCATATTCCTTGAAGTTTTGCATTGGTGTATTTGCATTTTAAAGTAGCAGTTACCTCCTCTGGTCTTTACTTAATACCCTTTCTAATGTGTCTAAAACGCATCCCCCACCCCACCCGAACTCTGGTGTAGTGTACTGGAACTTATTTGGAAACCTGAACTTCCACAAAGGCCCTCTGGTTCACAAGTGATTGTTCAAGTCAATATTTTCCATGGGCTCTCAGACTGTGGACAAGAGAGGCTGGAGTCATTTTGCAGGCCACTGCCAGTATACAGCTGAGACTGAGGTCTCTCTGCCTATTGCCTGATGCATGGGTGGGCAACTTCTTCTGGGCCACTTCGTGAATGGTGCTGGATCCCCAACTCCCTCAAACACTTTTTTACATGGATGAATGTCAAGGTTTTGTTGTCGGGGAGGGCAGTAAAAACAAGGGATATCTATATCACCATGATGTTGATATCACCATAAATGATTTATTGTTGTTATTCTTTAAGAGAGGGAGCAGAGGAGGAGCAGAGGGAGAGGGAGAGAGAATCTTAAGCAGGCTCCATGCCCAGCATGGAGCCCAATGTGGAGCTTGATTTCACAACCCTGAAATCCTGACCTAAGCCAAGATCAAGAGTTGTATGCTCAACTGAATGAGCCCCGTCTCTTTTAAAAAAAAAGTTCATTATAGAAAAGTTTAAGTGTATGAGAAATATAAGGAAGAAAATAAAAATCACTAGTAATTTTATCATCCTAAGATAGTCATTTAAAATATTTTAGCATATTTTCTTCCAATATCATATATACTTATTTTTAATTTTTTTTTATTTTTTAAGAACGTATTTATTTATTTTAGAGAGACAGAGAGAGGGTGAGACAGAGATTGCAAGGATGAGTGGGGTGGGGGGAGGGGGTTGTCAGAGGGAGAAGCAGACTCCCTGCTGAGCAGAGAGCCCAATGCAAGGGTTCAGTTCCAGGACTCTGGGATCATGATCTGAGCCAAAGGCATAAGAAAAAAAAACAAGAAAAAGGCATAAACTTAACCAACTAAGTCACACAGGGCACCTCTATATATTTATTTTCTATAAATTTAAGCTAAGATTACATATTTGTGTTCCCATTTTTACTTTACAAAGCAAGGTAAACATTTTCCCCATGTCCTCATAAACATCATTTAAATCCCTATGCAATAATATATTATATTGAGGATAGGTATTTCAATTGTTTTATGTATAATTTCCTGTTATAAATATTATCATAAGAACACCTCTACAAACATTTTTGAGAGATTTCCATTTCTGATTATTTCTTTTTCTCTTTTTATTTTATGTTATTTTAAAAAATGTATTTATTTTTATTAACATATACTGTATTATTTGTTCCAGGGGGTACGGGTCTGTGATTCATCAGTCTTACACAATTCACAGCACTCACCAAAGCAAATATCTTCCCCAATGTCCATCACCCAGTCAGACCATCCCTCCCACCTCCACTACAGCAAATCCCAGTTTGTTTCCTGAGATTAAGAGTCTGTTATGGTTTGTCTCCCTCCCTGTCTCCTCTCTCTGGTTTCATCCTGTTTTGTTTTTTCCTCTTGTCCCCTATGATCTTCTGCTGCCTTGTTCCTCAAATTCCACATATCAGTGAGATCAGATGATAATCATCTTTCTCTGACTGACTTATTTCACTTAGCATAATACCTTCTAGAACCACCCGTGTCATTGCAAATGGCAAGATTTTGTTTTTTGATTGCTGCATAATATTCCATTGCATATACATACCCTATCTTTTTTATCCATTCATCTGTTGATGGACATCTAGGCTCTTTCCATAATTTGGCTATTGTGGACATTGCTGCTATAAACATTGGGGTGTGTGTGCCCCGTTGGATCACTACATTTCTAATTTTGGGGTAAATACCCAGTAGTGCAATTGCTGGGTCATAGGGTAGCTCTATTTTCAACTTTTTGAAGAACTCCCATACTGTTTCCCAGAGTGGCTGCACCAGCTTGCATTCCCACCAAAAGTGTAGGAGGGTTCCCCTTTCTATCATCCTCACCAACATCTGACATTTCTTGACTTGTTAATTTTAGCCATTCTGACTGGTGTGAGGTGGTATCACATTGTGGTCTTAATTTGTATTTCCCTGATGCCGAGTGATGTGGAGCACTTTTTCATGTGTCTGTTGGCCATCTGGATGTCTTCTTTGCAGAAATGTCTTTTCATGTCTTCTGTCCATTTCTTGATTGTTAACATATACTGTATTATTTGATTATTTGTTCTTTGGTTGTTGAGTTTGATAAGTTCTGTCTAGATTTTTGATACTAGCCCTTTATTTGATAAGGTCATTTGTGAATATTTTCTCCCATTCCCTCAGTTGTCTATTGGTTTTGTTGACTGTTTCCTTTGCTGTGCAGAAGGTTTTGATCTTGATGAAGTCCCAATAGTTCATTTTTGCCCTTGCTTCCCTTGTTTTTGGAGATGTTTCTAGGAAGAAGTTGCTGCGGCTGAGGTCAAAGAGGTTGCTGCCTGTGTTCTTCTCAAGGATTTTGATGGATTCCTGTCTCACATTGAGGTCTTTCATCCATTTTGAGTCTATTTTTGTGTGTGGTTTAAGGAAACAGTCCAGTTTCTTTCCTCTGCATGTGGCTGTCCAATTTTCCCAACACCATTTGCTGAAGAAACTGTCTTTTTTCCATTAGATATTCTTTCCTGCTTTGTCACAGATTAGTTGACCATAGAGTTGAGAGTGTATTTCTGGGCTCTCTATTCTGTTCCATTGATCTATGTGTCTGTTTCTGTGCCAGTAGCATACTGTCTTGATGATGACAGCTTTGTAATAGAGCTTGAAGTCTGGAATTGTGATGCCACCAATTTTGGTTTTCTTTTTCAACATTTCTCTGGCTACCTGGGGTATTTTCTGGTTCCATATAAATTTTGGGGTTATTTGTTCTATTTCTTTGAAAAAAAGTTGATGGTATTTTGTAGAGTCTCAATTTTTTAATTTCACCTCATTAACAGCCTTTTTTATTTCAACTTAGTGAGATTTTATTTCTCCAGAAAGGGATTCTCTAGTATCTTCTATGCTTTTTTCAAGCCCAGCTAGTATCTTTATAATCATCATTCTGAACTCTAGTTCCAACATCTTACTAATGTCCATGTTGATTAGGTCCTGGGCCATTGGTACTGCTCTTGTTTTTTTTGTTTGTTTGTTTGTTTGTTTGTTTTGTTTGTTTGAAATGAGTTTTTCCATTCTGTCATTTTGTCCAGAGAAGAATAGATGAATGAGAGAACAAAATGCTAAAAGGGTAACAATGACCCCAGAAAAACATACCCTAAACAAATCAGAAGAGACCCAAAACTGGCGGGTTGGGGAGGGGGTAGAATATGATCAGGCTGGTGAATTAAACAGAGCCCCACCCTAGATTTTGGATGTATTTTGTTCTGTTAGAAGAAACTGCCTCCCAAAATTTTAATGAAAGAAAAACTTACATATATATAAAAATAAGGGTAAATATAATGATGGGATGGACTATGACTATAAAAATGAAAATTGAAAAAATAATTATAAAAGGAATTGATAACAAGGTTGAAAAAGAAAAGAAGAAAAATTCAAAAGTAAGAAAAACAAATAGAAAAAGAAAAACTAAAGAAAACTTAAAACATTACTTTTTTCAGATTAAAAAATGGTGGGAAAAAAGCCATGAATTCTAGGCTGTGTATTCCCATAGCACTGGAGTACTGCAGTTCTCATTGATGGGTAAACTTGGTCTTGGCTGGATGTTCTTGCTTGTCTTCTAGGGGAGGGGCCTGTGGCAGTGATTCTCCAATGTCTTTGCCTGAGGTGGAATTGCGCTGCCCTTGCCAGGAGCCAGGCTAGGTAATCTGCTGGGGTTTGCTCTTGGGAGCTTTTTTCCCTGAACACTTTCAGGAGGAGGAGGATGAAGATGGCAACCTCCCATTCTCCTGCTCCAGAGGAGCTGAGAGCTCAGGTCCTCACTCCTGAGTGTGCCCTCAGAAAAAGGCAGTCAATCCCTCCTGTGTCTCTGGTCTCTGGCTGTGCTCTGCTCACCTGGCCTGTGACTGAGCATTTCTATCTCTGGTGCATGGCCCCGTTTGGAGTCTCCAAACCCCGCAGATTCCTGCATCACCCTTCGTGCTGCTCCTCCTAAAGGAGGAAGGGAGGGATCTCCCTAGATCTGCCGCTTATAGGGTCCTTGCTCAAAGAGCAGTGGCCCCCACTGTGCCTCGGATCACAGTTTAAGGTAACCTGAGCTGAGAGCCCCCCACCTCGGTCTGTCTCTGTAGTCAGTTTCCCCGCTCCAATACCTGGGAATTCTGCCACACTCAGACACCCCAAGTCTTTTTGTGTCCCTGCGGGTCCTGAGACCACAGTGTCCCTGTGAGGGTTCTACCCCCCTCTTCCTCCACCCCCCGACCCCCGCTCAGCCACTGGAGAGATGTCCCTCAGCAGAGCAGACTTCTAAGAATTCTGATTTTGTGCTCTGTTGCTCTACCTCTCCCTTGGGCTCTGGCTGACCCAGGCTCCCCCGCACCCCCAACAACCACTCTCTATCTTCCTTAATACCGCCTCAGATTCACTTCACATGTCCTACCTTCAAGGAAGTGGTGACTTTTCAGTTAACAGAGTTGCTAGTATTCTTTTCTTTGCTCTCCTCTTGAGGTCATATGTGTTCAGAATAGTTTGATAACTACCTAGCTGAATTCCTGGGACCAGACAAAATTTAGATCTCATACTCCTCTGCCATCTTGCTAACCCGCTTCTGTCTCTCTTTTTAAATAACCTATTTTTCCCTAGCGATGGACAACACTTTCCCATAATTCTTCATGAATATGTCTCTATTATTTTATTATTTATTCATTAATTAGGTATTATATTTTATTTATTCTATTTTTTAATTCAAGTACAGTTGATACTGATTATCTCTGTTTTAAAAGCTTATTTGTTTATTTTCTAGGACTCTCTACACCCACTGTGGGGCACGAACTCACCACCCCCCAGATCAAGAGTCACACGCTTTTTCAGTGGAGCCAGCCAGGTGCTCCTGTTTTAAGAGAGTACTGAAAGCTAAATTTCTGGGGTCAAGAGATGTAAATATTTTTGAAGTTCATGATACATATTGACTAATATTTTTTCAGGACATTTATAGCAAATTGAATTTCACTGTCGGCCTATCAGTACCCACTTCACTGCATTTTTGCCAGCATTTAGTATTATCAAGGATTATTTTGCAGGTAAATTTTCTTTCCTTCTTTCTTTTCTTTCTTCCTTTCTTTCTTTCTCCTTTTCTTCCTTTCTCTTTCTTTCCCTTCTCCTTCTTTTTTTCCTTCCTTCCTTCCTTCATTTTTTGTTGTTTGCATTTTTAGGGGGTTAGGTTGCCGAAACATTGTAGATGTGGAAAAAACAGCCCCTTCAGAAAAATGGAAGATCCTCTTTCACTAACAAAATCATAAATAGAAAACTTAAATCCATTGGTTTCATATATTTCATATTTATTTGAAGTTCCCTTATTTTCTGCAATTGTGGAAAATACTTTGTCTGTGAAAACAATTTTGTTTTTTTTTTTTTAAAGGCCATTTGTTTATTTATTTATTTTTAATTTTTTATTTTTTATAAACATATATTTTTATCCCCAGGGGTACAGGTCTGTGAATCACCAGGTTTACACACTTCACAGCACTCACCAAAGCACATACCCTCCCCAATGTCCGTAATCCCACCCCCTTCTCCCAACCCCCCTCCCCCCAGCAACCCTCAGTTTGTTTTGTGAGATTAAGAGTCACTTATGGTTTGTCTCCCTCCCAATCCCATCTTGTTTCATTGATTCTTCTTCTACCCACTTAAGCCCCCATGTTGCATCACCACTTCCTCATATTAGGGAGATCATATGAAAGTTGTCTTTCTCTGCTTGACTTATTTCGCTAAGCATGATACGCTCTAGTTCCATCCATGTTGTCGCAAATGGCAAGATTTCATTTCTTTTGATGGCTGCATAGTATTCCATTGTGTATATATACCACATCTTCTTGATCCATTCATCTGTTGATGGACATCTAGGTTCTTTCCATAGTTTGGCTACACGTTCACTTTCAAAAGCATCATTTTATTTATTTATTTATTTAAAGATTTTATTTTATTTATTTGACACAGAGAGAGAGATCACAAGTAGTCAGAGAGGCAGGCGGGGTGGGGTAGGGAGGGGAAGCAGGCTCCCTCCTGAGCAGAGAGTCCGACATGGGGCTTTTTTCCAGGACCCCAAGATCATGACCTGAGCCAAAGGCAAAGGCTTAATCCACTGAGCCACCCAGGTGCTCCCAAAAGCATCATTTTAAATAGAGTATAATATTCTACTAGATAGGTATATAATTATTTAATTGATCTCCTATAGTTGAAAATTCATGTTTTTTCTAATTTTTATCAGGAAATACTGTGATGAAGATTCTTGTTCATGAATTGCTATCACCATCTCTGATTACTCTGGGCCTACAATGTTTGTGAATCATGTTACTTTGGCTTTGAGTTTAGCATTTAGGTCCAGTAATTAGCCTTTAAGACTCACTTTCTGAGCCTAGGGTCCTCCAGTGACTGAACCCTGCCTTACTTTGCAGTCCTTGGTAGCCTCAGTTCAAATTATCCAACCTTTTGATGTCTTGGTTTTTACTTCTTTAAAATAGGAATTATAATAGTTCCCGCTTTAGAAGACTGTTATCACGGCTTAAATGAGATTATAGCTACTTTTTTGCTATCTATTCTTCTCCTATTCCTTATTCTTCTAATGTGTGAAAAATCAAAAGTAAGCCTTGCCTCTACCATCAGGTTTGTCAAGTCTATAACCCCAGTTTAGGCAGAGTATATATAGGGCCTAAGCAAGGGCAATCAAAATATATTTTGGGGAGTCAGTCTGAGCATTGGGAAACATCGCTCTTTGAAACCAGGTATCACCGGGAGCCAGACAAGAAAGTCAAAGGAAAGGTGAATAGAGTCATCAGAGCTCTGGAGGGAATTTGGAGCCATCATTGGAGAACCTGGATACAGATTTACCCAAAGCCTTAAACTTCCCACCAGTGAAATAAAACAATAACTTCCTTTTTTTGGTTCCAGTTGGTTTGTTTGGTGCTTCTCTTACTTGTTACCAAAACACCTTTATCAGTCATTTTTGCCAGTAGTATTTAATCCTACTTTTATTTTTATTATTTTATAAGATTTTATTTAATTGTGAGAAAGAAAGAGAGAAAGAATGAAGGGGCTTGGCAGAGGCTGAGGGAGAACAGACTCCCCACTGAGCAGAGAGCCTGATGTGGGGCTCAATCCCAGGACCCTGGGGATCATGACCTGAGCCGAAGGCAAACACTTAACCCACTGAGTCACCCAGGCACCACTTAATCCTACTTTTAAATAGTCTGTTAAAATTGTGTCACTACTTATTTGTTCTCTTTGGTCTGCTAAATATAGGGCATTGTGTAATGACAAGTATCATTATTAGAGGTCTTTGAGATTTTTTTTTTTACATTTTTTCCAGAATAAACATATTTTGCCGTCTTTATTTCTTTTACCCTAAAATAAACATTGCCCCCAAAGTTGAGGTCAGAATGACTAGAAGAGGTTTTCTGTTGTTATCGTTTTGCAAGGCTTCACTTGTGAAGTTGAACACATAGTCACAAGTATGGTTTGTCTACTCATGAAAACGATTGAAGGGGAAAAGGTTAATGGCCTCTGTGCAGTGTCCTAGAGCTGCTTTAACAAAGTACTATAAACTGGGGAGGTTAAAACGGCAGGTAATTATTGCTGCATGGTTCTGGATGCTAGAAGTCTAAAATCAAAGTATTGCCTGAGCCATGTTCCCCCTGAAACATGTAGGGAAAGTCTTCCTTGCTTTTTCCCAGCTTCTGGTGTTTGTCATCAATCCTTGGCATTTCTTGGCTTAAATGTGTCACTTTAGTCACATGCCCATCTAGTTCCCATATGTTTGCACATTGTGTTCTCTCTGTACTTGTCTCTGTGTCCGCATTTCTGCTTTTCATAAAGACACCGGTTTATTGGATTAGGGCCAACTCTAATGACCTCATTTTCACTTACCTCTGTAGAGACCCTGTTTCCAAGTCCCGTCATACTCTGAGGTTCTACGAATTAGGTACTAAGGGTTAGGACTTCAACATTTCTTTTTGCAGGGCGGGGGGCAAGGGGGACACAATTCCCCCTATATACATCATCTAGTTTTAAGAGTAGATAGATTGTTTGCAAAGACCACCATTCCTCTAATCCTTGTTTTCATACCCCATTTGCAAGGAGAGTTTGGTGCTCCTACCCGTAAGAACCAGAGTCTGTTTCTCCCTCTCCCTGAACTGGGACTTTTAGACTTGCTTTGACCAATAAAATGCAATGGAAATGATGTGATGCCACTGATGAGGGTAGATATCAAGACATTTTATAGCCTCCACTTTCATTCCTACTAGCCTGAGACCATTTTGTGAATAAGTCTGAGAACTGGCTGCTGGAATTATCAGTGGATGAGTACCGAGGTGCCCCAGCCAACAGCACTAATTGCCCAGCAAGTGACTGAGGCCATCTTGGAGCAGGCAGGACCAGGCAGACCCAGTCGAGGTTCCTGCAGCTGGTGCTAGAGCTGCATGAAAGACCTCAGACATGACTAGAACAATATTGCCTGGCAGAGCACAGATTGTTGGCCTACAAAATCAAGAGTGGAAAAAAAAAAATAAGGTGGTTGTTTCAAGTTACTACGTTTTCCAGTGATTTGTTACAGTGATTTGTAAATGATTGATACAATCTGAGCTGAGTCTTTTATTTACTATTTCAATCACCTTGACTAAAAATATCACTTACTTCTAAGAGCTCCTTCTTCTTCTTCTTTTTTTTAAAAATGTGGGTATTTTACTGATCTTTTGCGATCAGTTTCGGGTTTCAAGTTTTTAGTTTCATTTTAATAAAAATCCAACTCAAAGAGGCACAAGGAATAAAAGGAATTTACCAGCCCAAGTAACTGAAAAGTTTGGGGCTTTGGTCAGGCTTCCAGTAGGACTTAATTCAAGGACTCAAGTGGTTAAATCAGAGGTCTGTTGGACTCCCTCTCTCCACTCTGCTTTCCTCCGGGTATCAGGTTCATTCTCAAACAGACTTTTCCCAAGTAGAGCCCTGCTTTCTTGTTGAGGCTTAAGGTCATCCAACTTGGCAAACCCAGGAGGAAGTCTGACGTTCACTGGACCAAGCGGAAACATGTGGCTGTTACTAACCCAATCAGGCCAGGAGGCTGAGATGCTCCAAACGGTCAAGGCTGGGACATGTGTCAATGCTGAACCAGTGAGGTAGAAAGGCACAGGGTATCACTGGAGGAAGAAGGACCAAGACCATCCATAGAGATTAGTACAAAGGAAAACTGGAAGAAAAGACATGGAAGTTGAGCAGGCAGAAAGTAATATATTCACTGTCTCTTGCATCAGCTTCTTGAGCAGAGAACAGTAATAGCTTACATTTATTAAATGCTTATTAGGTGCTCTACACTGCTCCAAGTACTTCACTTTTTTTTTTTTTAAACTCCTTTTAATTTCCTCAGTTTAGAAGTAGGTGCAGTTATTACTCTCTCTTTATGAATGAGGAAACTGAGGCACGAAGTGGTTAAGTTGCCTGTGGTCAAAAAGATGTTAATCCCATCAGACTAGACTGGCTTGAGACGGATCACCTGTAACTATCAGTCTATTCTCAAAATAGACCACCAGCTCTATGGTAGGCAGAACCCGAAGATGGTCCCCAAGATTCCTACCTCCTGGTGTATAATCCCCACTTCTGAGAGTAGGTTAGACCACATGTGTGATGGGATAGTTACTCCCCTCATTAGGTTATATTTTATGCCCAAAGTGTTGGGTGGTCACTCCCAAAACTCCCACACAGCTCCCTCTAGGGAGATTCTCTGTTGGCAGAAGTGTGCAGCCATTTTGTGAGAGGGCTGCGTGGCCTGGACCTGAAGACCAGCTCTAGCTGAGATCTACCTCTGGACAACAACCAGAAAGACAATAAGGATCTCTGTCCTCCAAATACAAAGAACTGAGTTCTGTTAATAATCTGAAAGAGCTGTGAGAAGGACCCTGAGCTGCAGATGAAAATGACTTGACAGACACCTCGATTTCAATCTAGGAAGACCCTCAGCAGAAGACATGGTTACACCACACCCGGGCTTGGGACCTACAGAGCTGTGAGATAATAATCGTGTACTGTTTGAAGCTGCCACATTTGGGGGGTAATTTATTACCCATACTGGCCCCTCTCTCTTTGCAGCCTTATCTTCTCATCAGGGTATCTCTTCCCTCCTTTGGCACTCCAGGATCCCTCACACCAACTCTCTTGGGGTGCTCACTATATTGTGCATCCCCTGCCATGTCTCCTGGCAGGGTGGTGGGTTGTAATCTTCCTGTGGGTGCATTGTCAGGTTCACTGCCTGGTCGTTCTGTGCTGCCAACTCTTGATACAGTGCCTGGTATGTATGAGCTGTTCTGTAATTGATCGTAGAATGAATGAAAATGTATCCAGTTTGGTATTCATTTAAACTTCCTTTTATTAAGAGGCCTGGTAAGGCCTGGGTTGTGGGAGGTGCCTTCAAAAGCAGTTTGCAAAACTCCACCCTAGGGCCCCAGGACAGTCACCAGCCTAGATATAATTCAATATTAATTTTTAGCATGGGGCATCCTATTAAGGGTAGTGGTAATTTACTCTCCAAACCCAGGTGAACCTTCCCCCACTCCTAAGCCACTTCTCGCTCTCACATTTCAGTGTCTCCTCATTTCTTTGCCTTTGCAAAGCTGTGGAGGCAGACAGGTCTCAGAATCCCAGCTCTACTACTCACAAGCTGGGGATCCATTATTTTACTCCTCAGAGCCTGTTTCTTTGTCGATAAAAGAGGAAAAATAATCCCGACCGCTGGCAGAACTCTTGTAAGGATTCTGTGAGAGACTGTATCCTCCACTACGGAAGGTAAGCTTCACAAAGGTCACAGGCCTTGCCTTTTTTCTTCATGGGTGTGTTCCGACTATGCCCTGCACAGTTCAGCGCTCAATGAATTTGCTGAATGAACACTTTGTGGAAAGAATTCAGCACAGTGCCGGCTCAGTAGCAGGCGTTCCACAAATGGCAGTTTTTATTATGTACATTTTGCAAAGGAGGAAACTCACCTGGGGAGGTGTGCCCAGGTGTGTTCTGTTCTGATTCAAATTACACGGATTTTATCATTCACTCTTCAGGATGGTAGCCAGAGCCGCAGGGGTCATTTTAACCTCTATCAGAGCGCCCACTGACAAAGGGATATCCCTTAAATACAACACTCCCAAGAAAACTGACCCTCAAACATTTATGGGGGAGTCAGGATTCCAACAAAACCAGGAAGGACCAAATTCCAAAGCAAACAAACTCATTACCCACACTGAGGGTGGGTGTTCACCCCTGTTCAGCTAAAGATAGAGCGCGGGCCCTCCCCAGGAACTTCCTGGCTTTTATTAGTTTGTAATCCCAAACTTAACTTTTCAAAGGCTTTTCTTTTGGAAGTGTGGGTGTGAAACTGCTTCCCTAATCACATCTTGCAGGAGGATCTCGGAACATCTGTACGTTATTTGAAAACCTAGCATCCGGTTGGGATGTTTGGGTGGGTGGAGGACCCTGCGTGGTGGGATGAAACAGCAGGGGCACGTTAAAAACATTTGTCAAAATGGCTTTTCAACAGAGGCAGAAAAATTAGGCAAAAATTACAAATGGCAAATTACCTTGGCTCAATTACATGTTTAATCAAAAGCCCGCCTCCCCGACTTTTAGCACCCGCGTTAAGAAGAGAAAATAGGGCGCTTAGAAGTCTAAACGATAAAGATCTTCTCACCGAGAGCCAAGGGACAAAACTCATTACAGATAAGCCCAGTCCTCCCATTTCCCCCGGACGCCTCTCCCGGATTGCTAAAGAAGCAGCCGCTCCCCGGGTAACTGCCAGGAAATCGGTCCTGCCCCGCGGCGCTGCTTTCACCCAGCCAAGGGTGAGAGGCACACTTCCTGCGCTCTCCCCACCACCCAGCCGGAGCGCGGGAACCTTCCCTCCTCCCGCAGAGCAGCGAGTTGGGAAAACTCCGCCACCGATCCGTCTTAGCGAGGGGGAAAAAGGGTGTGGGGATCGGAAGGGCTGGATTTTGCAAGCCTAGGATCGATATCCCTCCCCACACGCCCCGTCCCCAGCCGCCGACTCGGCCAATGGAAGCCTCAAAGAAAAATAAATAAATAAATAAATAAAATCCCAACGCAGCCCGAGTGCACAGGCCTCTCGGCTTTGTTTCCTGGCGGGGGAATGTGCCGGATTGGGGGCGCGAGCGGGGACTGAGCAGGGCGCGCCCCGCTGCGGCTCTGCTGGAGCGCTGGAAACGAACAGGAAACCCCCTCATCCAAAAAAGGAAAGGAGCCGGCCGTTCCCCTACTCTCCTTAGACCCGAAGCAAGCCCCCCTCCCCACACGCCCGGGATCTGCGAGCAACGCGGACGGAGGGGAGACCTCTTGTCAAGCCCGCGCAAAGCTCGGCGTCTTTAAGAGCTCGAAGAACTGGAATCTGGCAAACACTCGCCAGCTCAAAAAGGCAACCACCTTCCTTCCTCTCCCCGAGACCCGGCCGGAGCTGTCTCCATTCCCCAAACTGCCTCAGCCGAGCCCGCAGTGTCGCGGGCAGTGCGCGGGGAGAACCTGGCTTTGAAACCCCTCCGAGGCGAGAGGCGAGCACGGCTGCTTTAAGAGCGCGGTGGGCGCGCTCTCGTGGCCCGCAGCCCCGGCTGCGCGCCCCCGTGCTCGCCGCGCGCCCCTGCTCGCGCGCCGCCTCGCGCGCCGCCGCGCCCGCCGCCGCGCGCCCCCTGCTCGCTCGCTCGCCGGCTTTAAAGTCTCTGCCAGGATCCATGCTCACATGTTACTTCCTGTATGGAGGCATGGCCAGTTTCCAGCCCCGCGCTCCTCGGTCCTCCCCAGCCTGCGCTGGAGCCACAACTTTCAGGAGCATGGACTGAAGGCGCCCTCGCCCCAGCGCCACTGTGAGATCCTTTGTGTTTTCCTGCGTTTCCTCCGGCCGTTTCTATTTTGGGGGGCTTTTCGCTCCCCCCGCCTCTCCCCTCCCCTTCCCCGCTCGCAAACATGCCTCCTTCCTTCCCCGGGCCCTGGAAGGAGCTGCCTGCCTGAAGCCCGGAGACGCCGCGCCGCGCCGCGCTCAGCCCCGCCGCCGCCCGCCGGCTCTCGGGCTGCGCTGCGCCGCCGACTCAAGTTGGGGATCTTCGGCTGCTCGCCGCTGCCGCCTGCGGTCCCTGCCTGCCCCGGGCCCCGGGCATCGTCGCCGCCCGCTGATTACTCGCCCTGCTCGCTCGGCTTGCTCTTTTTTTGAACGGAAAGCAGCCCATCTCCACCGAGGATCGTCCCCAGCGTGGCTCCGCGTTCCCGGTCACTTTTTTGAGATTTTTCCGGGGGGCGCTCGGCGGCTTCCCGGATTCCAGGGGGACTCGGGCCGCGGAGCGCGGGGGGCCCGTAGAGCGGGCGAACAGGGGAAGAGCCAGGGCTTAGCGGAGGCTCACACGGAGACAAGAACTTATTCAACAAGTTTACCCCCCTGCCTTCCTCTTTTCGATGTGCGTTTTCGGACATGCGGAGGTTACTGGAACCGTGTTGGTGGATTTTGTTCCTGAAAATCACCAGTTCCGTGCTCCATTATGTCGTGTGCTTCCCCGGTGAGTGCCGGCCGCTGAGGGGACCCGGCCCTGGCCGGCGCGCGCGGGGGATGCGGAGTTGTCGCCGCGGCACGGAGCTCGGGCGCCCGTCCCGGGGACCCCAGAGAGGGTGAAGGGGGGCCGGGCACACGGGGAGGAGAGAGGGATCCGCTCCGCTGGTTCTGGCAGCGTTTAGGGAGGCTGATGGTTGGTGATGGTGGAAGGAGCTGGCGGGGAAAAGGGGACGGGGGCCGTAAGGGGTCTGCTCTCGCTCAGGTTTGGGGGGGTCTGGGGGAGCCCGAGTAAGAAGAAAAGCTCGCTTTGCAGATCCGTCACTGTTGGAGAGAGCTAGACCTCTGGGGCCGTTGAGGGGACTGGGGCCAGGGGAGAATGCCTCTGTGGGTTTGGGGGGCCCAGGGTGCGCCCCACACCCCCGAGAAGATTTAAGGAGCTCCGAAGGAGAGGGACTTGCTTTGCTGCTTCCCGACCCTTTGGAGGGTGTTAGGAGGATGGAAGCTGGAGGCTAACCGTGGAGGACTGGGAATGTTGAGAGCAGCCTGCGTTCTTGTGTCCGGGGCGAGGGGCGACCCCAGCTCGGGGCTGGGACGTGGGCTGCCCTTCAGTGCTGGAGCGAGCCAGCCTTCACCCGCGCCGGGGCCCGGGAGCGGTGGGAGGGCTGGGAACAGGCGGTTTAGGGAGATCGTGGCTTCCCCAGCCCCGGCCCGCGCGGCCCCTTTACCCTGCAACTCTGCTCCGCGGGGTTGCTCCTGTAGGGGCGCGGGGGGGTGGTGGGGGTGGTCGGCTGTTGGGTTGCTGTTCGCGCCGGGGCGAATTTTTTCCTGTCTCGCGCGCCCTGCCTACCTTCATCTTTGCCTCTTTGCAGGCTGTTCGCGGCTGGCCGACCTAGACCCGCTCCTTTCTGGCCGGGTTAAGACGGGAACTGTATTGGCCATTGGTGACGATAATAAATCACCGCACGTAGCGGTGTGCGGCTCTGCGACCCTCCACTTCCAGCCCTCCACTGGCCGACCCTCTTTCCTCTCCCCTCCCGCAGGGCAGAGGCCAGCCGCCTCCCTCGCCTCTCATGCAGGCGTCTCCCCCCAGCCCCCCCGCTACAGCTGCACCCCGGAGCTCCTTTGAGTCTGTCCGGCCCCATCCTCGGGGGGTGGAGGCCACGTCCTCTGCCTTAGCCGGGGAACGGGTGGGAAGAAGGGGGGCGATTCGCTTTTTAATTTTTTAAAATCTCGTTGTCCTAAGGATAGAGACCCCCCCCCCCCCGTTTTCTCTGCCCTTTCATCCATTAGCTCTTGGTTACCTAGAGGTGGGTGTTATCTGAAGGAAGGGAAAAAGAAACGTGCCCCGATGTTTCAGATCTCTCTGGTCACAGCCGCTTGTCCCCGAGCGGCCTGAGCGCAAGGTTTTGGTGCAGCGGGTCCTCCAGCTACATCGTGCGCCCTGCAACAGGGCGCGGGCACTCTCGCTGCCCTGGGGGACTTGCTTGGGGAGTGGCAGCGAGTGTCCCTTTTGCAGGCACAGGGGTGGCCTCGAGGAGCAGAGAGGCAAAGCACAGTCTTTTCTACGGCACCCCCTTTCCTCTCTGCGCATCCTCCTGCCCCCGGAACCGCAGGGAGCTCCTGCCACTGCCCAGAAACCCAGCTCGGATGGCTAGCGAGGACGTGTGTCCACCCTAACCCCGAGGCCTGCGGTTTGCCTACTAGGGTCCTGCCTCCACGGGGCTGGGCGCGGTGTGGACATTTCCCCTTAAGAAATGCCCTCTCTCCCTTAAAAGACTGTTGCTCAGTATTTGTATTCTCCATCTGCTCCTTCTGGACTTTCTTTGCCGTGAGCTTGCCGGCTGAGTGGGCTCAGGTGCACAGTGGGGTCGAGCTTTGTAAGGGTCATGCTTTTTAATGGGGGCAGTGGGAGTCAGCAGGAGAGCAGCCTTGCGAAATAAGAGGAATTTCTAATTTCACGTCTGGCGTTCTCCTTAGCTCGGGTATGCAGCCAGTGGGTTGGCCGTGGTTTTCTTTTTCCTGATGTCTCAGGAAGCTTGAAATCCAAAATGGGACCTCCAGTGATGCCGCCTTCGTGGGTCTTGGACAGTTTTCATCTTCCACATTTTCTTTTCGTGCCCACGCTGCGAGGTAAATAGCACATTCCCTCGCCTTGGAGCCTGAGGGTGTCGGAAAGGGAAGGGGCAATGGTGTGAGGCGCGGGGAAGAGGGGCTGTGGTTTGGAAAAGTGCCTCTGGAGAGAGTGCAGCAAGCAGCCTTTGGAACCAGGCAAAGTTAAAATGTCAGAGCCGTGGGAGAGGGCGGCTTTCCGTTTTTTGAGGGTGCCGCGACGCCGCTGGACCTCAGGGGGCGCCCCTGAGCCACCGGTGGGGCTCTTACCACCTCCACTGGTCCGGCTCTGCCTTCTGGGTGCGGTGGGGCCGCGGTGGGAGCGGGGGTGGGGCGCACGCGGCCAGGTTCCGAGGCTCCGGGGCTGCGGGTGCGCCCTGGAGCGAGGAGGCGGCCTCCGCTGGGCGCTGCTGCTCCTGGCGGGTTCGGAACCCGGTGGGGGCCCGCGTTCGCTTTGGGGACCCCCCCCTCTTGCTCTCCGTAACCTTGGGAGCTTTTATCTGGTTGCCACAACGGACAAAGATGCCTGTGGTGTTGGATTAGGGTCCTCCTTGTGAGGCCTTATCCGAAATCCCTTGTTATTTTGTTTCCTCTCAGAATGACTAACTTTCCAGTTAGATTTGTTCTCCGCTCGTATTCAGGATACAGGGTAGCTGTAATTTGGAAGGGTTTTGGAAACAGCCCTGCCATGGATCTTTCCCCAGCTGGTCAGAAACAGTGGCTTTTAGTCTCCCAACAACAGTACAGTATATGGCAGGTGTGGGACCAGCATCTCCGTTAGTGTTTAAAGTGGTATTTCCACTTTTCAGAGCAGAAGTGCTATCAAATATATTTTAGTGCATAGTACATTCTTTTTCTACATCTTTTTAAAAAATACTGCTATAGAAAGATTTATGAAAATAGGAAAATATAATGGATCCCTACCCAGTTACCCCAATTAGGAACTCAGTCTTTTCTGTACCCACCACCCTCCCTAACACCTCATTATTTTAAAGCAAATCTTATGCATACTTCATTTAAGCATTTGGCATATATATGTATCTAATCATAGAGAGTCTAAGTGCCTTCACCAGGATACAAAATATGCTACTTGAGAGGGTTAACATTTTATGATTTTACATTTGTAAGCTATTCAGCAGAAACAGAAAAAAAATTTTTTTTATTGATTTCTTCTCTCTTTCCGCCCTCAGAGTGAAACCGTTCTCTTTGATTCTGATATGTTTGTACCATAATTACATTACATCTAGGAGGCTGACGTTGGAAACACTTCAGATGGATAAGCTCTGCTCTGTACTTTGGATGTGTCAGAATCGGAGGATCCGTGATTGATGTCTGGTGAATCTCTCTCTCCACTGTCTCTTGGCGCATTTGCATGTACATGCTTATTCCTGATGGACATCCTTTATGGCCTTCTTAGAAAAATGTGGAAGTAATGTTTGAAAGTCAGCAGCAGTCCTAGTCTTTAGGGATGTAGTGAGAAATCATGCATGGCCCCCGACTCCCTAATCCCGACTTGAGATGTCCTGTTCCAACATGAAGAATCTTTGTTTGTCGGGTCTTGAAACTCAGGCCCTCTGACACAGTTGTGGAATAAATATAGTCTTTCATGTTTCTGTGTAAACAGCGTCCCTCTTACAGAGTTGATGGAGTTAGAACTGCAATACCAAATGGGCATATAGAGCTCTTTAGAAATGAGAAGTTGCTGTTGCTGGAGGGAGAAAGGTTAAGGAAATGTTGGCTGAAAGGAGAAAAAGAAGTCTCCAAAAGTGAGGCTTCTCCCCGTAAGTAAGGATTTGTTTTCACCAAGTAAAAGATTATATCGTTTTCGTGAGGCAGTGCAGGGATAGCAAAACCAAACCAAACCCCTTTTACGTTCATTTTTGTGTTCTGAAAAACTCCCAAGTTAATGTAGTATAATCAGTAAAATACTGATGCACCAGTTGGAACGGACTTTCTTGCCATTCCTGTAAGATCATTATAAATGCCCCATAGCCGTTGTTACTGAGGACCCCCCTCCTACCACCGTACTCCCTTCCTTGTTTTTCTGGAAACTTCTTAACCAAAAGGACAGTCTGGACACTTAACATTAGCTTAACTTAGGTCAAGACAGCAAGTGTTGCTAATGCTTTGTTGCTTTACCTCTTTTCTTTTATGGTAAAAATAAATAAATAAATAAATATATATATATATATATATATTTTTTTTTTCTTTTTTAAAGATTTTATTTATTTGACAGACGGAGATTACAAGTAGGCAGAGAGGCAGGCCGGGGGATTGGGGGGGAGGGGTAAGCAGGCTCCCTGCTGAGCAGAGAGCCAGGATTCGGGACTCCATCCCAGGACTCCGGGCTTTAACCCACTGAGCCACCCAGGCGCCCCTATATTTTTTTAATCTGAAATTCCATTCAACATTTTACTTGCATAGGACTCAGGACTATGCAGTGGTATTTCTAAGCAAGTAAAGATTTTAAGATGGGTGTGCATTCTGAATTGCAAGATTAAGAAAAATGATGATTGACATTTTCATCCTGGGGGACATCTTCCATGAAATTACCTTTCATAAAGCACAACTTCTGAAGTTATCTGAAGTTATCTCAGAAATTCTTGATTCTCTACCCACTTCCCTTCCCAATAAGCCCTTGATGTGCTCTGGTACAGGTTTGACCACACTCAGGCAATAAGTGGTAATCACTGAAACTACATTTTTGGCTGTATGTGTGGAGAATGAAAGGCCTGTGTATTAATAATATGAAGGAGGCCAAGGAAGTGTGCCCAGCTCCCACCAGAGCTTATTGTAGGCAAAGCTAGTAAGTACTGTGTAGAGCTTCGTGGAAAGAAATAATTGCTTGAGAAGAGCCTGCCCCCCACAGGCAGTGGGAGTTGCTTGTGGAGTTTGTCCCAGAATGACGTTGCTTGGGCACCCATTAATTAGGGCCTCACTAAATATTTGCACATGATTAAAAGATCAGGTACTTTGGGTTCTCTGCCTGAGAAATGGGAGTGACCATCTTCCGTTTAAAGAACTAAACACAGGACTATGACAATGTTTTGTGCACTTAAAAGATCAGAGGCACATTTGTAAGGTAAACGGTTATCTGTATCTTTGTTTTGACTCTTGGGGGCCTGTGGGGCGAGTTTGTGTTTATAAGGAATCCTAACCAAACACAAACAAACAAACAAACAAAACAACCCCCCCCAACAACAACACTCCAAAAAGGAAATAAATGTGTTCTAAAAGTCCTTGTTTACCTCTTCCTGTTTTTCTTACAATTCCTCTGTCTCCAAGTTCCCATACCTCCGAGTTGTTAATGTCTCTTTAAAAAAAGCAAATCTGGAAGTAATGCAGGTGAATTTCATTTTGAGGAAAGTCTGGTGATTGAAATCTACAATAGATACTTTTGTGGCTTGCTCCCATTCTGAAGGGGTTGGGGAGGTTTATAAGAGATAGCTGTGTAAGATTGCCTGAAGTAGCTAGAGGGCTCCCTGTGCCATTGTCTGCTTCTGTAGAGACACCTGGGATTGGAGGGGCCCTTTTACCTGGTATCGTTTCTAGCAGAATCTCTGGTGTTTGACAGAAAAAAAAAATAGATAACCTATGTGAGATGGTTTGAGAGGACTCAAAGATTTTATGAATATAGTGCTTGATAGGCTTCTTTGCAAAAACAGTGTCAAAAGTGCTTTTAGGGCTCCATGGAGGAATGACAGCTGACCAGGCTGGGGATGTGCCTGGCTTCTTTTTTCGAAGGCCCTCTAGCTGAATTGGGTGATGGTCCTGCTGTACTGGGGGTGGGAGGCAGCTTTCACATTGAGGGAGAACTTTGGTTTTCTTAAGGGTCCATGTACTGGTGTGTCAGCATATAGCAGGGAGAAGTCTTGTTGGAGCCTGGAACTTAATATTTTCTGTTTCTGTTTTTAAACCAGGTGGCTGTGGAGAGTTGTACTGGGTATATTGAAGTATGTAAGAATGTGGTCTCGCAGCCAGCTTGCCTATTCCATTACTAGCTGTGCTGCCTTAGACAAGTTACTTAACCTCTCTGTGCCTGTCTTTTTTCTCTCTCTCTCTGTGAAATGGCACAGCAATAGGACCCTGACTCCTGAGGTCTTTGTGTGGCTTGAGCGAGAATGCGTGTGCTAAAGGATGAGAACTTTGCATGGTAAACAGTGAGTGGTCAGTATATGAGCCATTTTTATTTTATGTGTACTAAAGAGATTGGAAGAGGAGTGTATGGGAAGAGGAGACTAGAACCGAAAATGACAACCGTATGTAAAAACAAAAACATTTAAAAAGTATTTACATAAATTTGACCATGGGTTTGGAACTGGCTTAGCTTTTTTTAGGACAAGAAGTTAGACTAGCAAGAGGATATCCCATGTAAAAATAGTGAAATGGTTAGATTTTGAGGTTTAAAAAAGTGAGAAAGCCTCAGTGAAGTCCGAGAGATCTTCTCACTCACATTCCAAAGGAGGGTCGCCACGTCCCCAACTTTAAATGGGAAAAATGTTTTCCACAGGTTTAAAAGGTGCTGCGTGAATCTCCAGGAGCTGTGCGTGGTGCTATCCATTGTAGAAAGAGCTGCTTGATCGTGCACCCTGGGATGCCGATTCTTCTCAGGCCTTCCTGACTGTGTTGTAACCCAGGAGGGTGCATCTGCCTGTTACTGTCATTTCTGGCTTTTAATTTCATGCTGCTGATGGGAAGCAAACCGTACCACTTGGGTATTATTTTGTATTTGTATGGCCCTTGGACACAGCCATGTCCCTGTCTCCAGCCCTCCGTGGCTTCAGACCTGCAGAGAGCTTGCAGGAGAGAGCCCCAACCGCGCCTCGCTTCTGCCCTCGAATCAATTTTTTGCAAACTGAAATCAGCATGATGGTTTCCTGGCCAGACAACAAAATGCGATTTTCAACCACTCGACTTAGCTATTTTGGGGCTGTGGCAAAGTGACACAGTTGGCTGTTAAAATCTAGCAACTAAAAAAGAAGAAATGAAAGCATAGTTCATGGAATATGTAACACTTCCATGTAAGAAAATAGGACGACTGGTTTTATTTTTGGGTCTACGATAGTATTTTTCTAACCAGGAGAGCAAAACAGGTTTGTCGATTGATATTGCATTGGGTGTACTTTTGAGGAATCCACACTGGTTGCATGAATCCAAGAGGTAGTTGAATTCTCACCCCACTGCAGCCTTGTAAACTCCACAGTACACTTCAATCAGATAAATGCATCAATTTGGAATAGTTTGGATAGAGGACACAGCCATAAACAATTTACCAAATACGAAAACATAGGCCACACTAGTGAGGAAATGTCATTTGACTTTTCCAAGAGTGAAGTTAGTCACACATTTGTCAAAAGGATTTATTTACAAAGCAATTGTTATTTATAAATGTTTTCTCTTCTTCTTCTTTTTTTTTTTTAAATCACTTTTCCTGAAGTGTTTCCATTCCATAAGTGTAGAGGCTGAGAGCTAGCAGTGCTCTTCTTGGCTGTGGCACTGGGTAGTTGGGCTGCCTTGGGTGAATTACCCAACAACTTGTGGAAAGGGGGTTGAGTGGTATTGGTGGTCCCTGAGGCTGACATATATATACCTCTTCTTCAGGAACCGTTGTAGGACCCTAGAGGCCCAGGTTGAAATTCTTTGTTTTATTACAGCAGTGTTACCTTGGGCAAATGGGCCTCAGTGTTTTAATCTATATAATGGGAACAGTGGTTGTACTAGCTCACCTCACCAAGTGCTTGCCATTATCTAGGCACTGTGCCTAAGTGCGTGTGTGTGTGTGTGTGTGTGTGTTTTAAGATTTTATTTATTTCTTTATTTGGGAGAAAGAGGGAGAGGGAGAGAGCATGAGCAGGGGGATAGGCATAGGGAGAAGCAGACTCCCCACTGAGGGAGCCTGATGTGGATCTAGATCCTAGAACCCTGAAATCTTAACCTGAGCTGAAGGCAGACACTTAACGGACCTAGCAGTCCAGGTGTCCCTGTGCCTAAGCTTTTTATGTACGTTTGATCTACCTGGAAGTAGAAACTGAATATCTCTGCTTGTAGGATAGAGCTGAGTGAAGCTGTCGCTGGTCCAAGGTGTCACCCTGTAGTAAGTGGGGGATGGGTAATATAAATCTCACTAATCGTCTTTCAGGGTAATTTTGAATTTCAGACTGGTTGTTGTTTGTTTGAAAACTGTTTTTCCAAATTCCAGGGGAAGGCCAATGAGGAGCCAGACCCAGCCTGGTGTATTTCGCCCTCCTCCTTTCCTCATATAAGCGAGGACCATCTACACTGCAGTGAAGGTGTCTTCCTGTATTTGCCACACATAAATAAGGAAATGATGCAATTAGTATCGGACTTTATTTGGTTTCATTGAAGAGATGACCTTTCAGCAAATTACTTTAGCTTCTCAATAAGGTGATAATAGCTGTGGACAGAGTGAGTTTGTTGGCGGTAAGTTTTTTTTTTTTTTGATTCCTCTTCGAGTGATCCAGTGTAATCTGTCATTTGAGATCTTCTGTTTGGAGCATCAAAGAGGGTGATCTGCTAACATGGTGGTATGATTATTCGCCCATATATCATTTAAGTGTGGGCTGGAGGCCCTGGAGCTCAGCTGACTGGCTGTGTCATTTTTTGACTGCCGGAAAAGGTCCGAGGGACTTGTACCTGGGGACAGGAGATGGTTTGGGTTCTGGATTTTTCTTCTGCGGTTTAGAACCAGCCTTGGCAGTCAGCCAGGCCAGCTGTGGGATCTAGGCAACACCCTCTGTTTCTTTGTTTTGTTTTGTTTTTTTCTCCCTCACACGCTTAACTAAATGGCTTTTGAGATTCTTCTAGAATTTTAGGGATCGTCGATGCCGGGCTGCACAGTTTGGGAGGTTGAAACTTTTCCACAGTATGCGAGTCCGGTGCTCACTGCATATTACATTATGGTGTCTGAGGTGTACTTCTCGTTAACTTTCCTCTGAGAGCTTGCTTCCTAAGGCTCTGTCCATGAACCCTTTGATTATGTTTCTGACCTTGCGACAGACTATCCCGAGGGAGTAGCAAACAAGGTGGTGAGTAGATCTTGGTTAATGGAATGCCTGTAAGCTATTTTTTGTTTTTAAACATTAAATCTTATTTCTCCAGGAGTCCAGGTTAAAAAAAAAAAAAATGGAGGCTTGTTCATGCCATTCAAGTTATGTAGGGCCTTTAAAATGAACGTGATTTGTGATTGGGGTGAGGGGTAGGGTTCTTTGTCTAAAAAGAGAATGGAAAGCTAGTTCTGGATCTTGCTCTGGAAAACAGAAATGGAGACAGGACAGTCATTTGTGTTATCTGGAGTTCTGCAGGTGGCATCTGGCCATACTGGTTTGGCTGTAGTGTGTTGAAAATTTAAAAAATGAAATAGAAACTTGGGGCATTTTGCATTCCTGCCTTCAACAAGTGTATCCTGAAAACTTAAGTGTGCCAGGCACTGTTCTGGGCACTGGGGGGCGGGGACAGTGGTGACCACAGCTCCTCTCCTCCTAGCGGCTTCCCATAGAAGTCTGGGTTACTCCTGAAGAATGGGAAGGTATTGCAGCCTAGGGCCTGTGCCCTTGCTTGGCAACAACAGTAAGCTTGCATTCAGTAGTGCCTGCCCCTTGAGATGGGACGCTCACCTGGCCTGTAGAGATTATTTACAATACTCGGCCGGTCCCTGGAGGTGTTTGCCATGTGCATGTAGGAGATCTCTAAGTCTCTGCTCGAGGGAAGGTTTTTTTTTTTGTTGCTGCTTGTTTGAGGTTTTGTATTCTCTGGATTGGTTGTGTGTAAGTGTGGATGGGTTGTGTATGTGGTACTGCAAGGAAGACCATCCCTGGCTGATGGAGTGACTTTGTTCCTATCAGTCTGGCCCATGAAAGCTGGAGTGCAGCTCTGCTGGTTGTGTCCTTTTTATTTTTGCTCTATAAATGGCCTGCTACTTGGGTATTTTACAGTAATATGGTGACTTTCCTTGCTGATCGAAATTGCTGTTGGCTTAGTCAACTTAAAAAAAAGTTGTTTTGAAAAATGTATCATTTGATTTAAGAACTAACTCTCTTGGTCACTTTCTTGTTACCCAGCTGTACAGGAAGAGGATGATGGGGGTGGAAGGTAGAGGTGGTAAAAGAGGGTAGTGGCCAATGTAGAAAGATCTGAGTCCATTAATAGTGCAGTCAGTTTAGTGAGTTCCTTGTCAAATATCTTATTTTTTTCACATAACATCCCTGAGCCATAATTTTTTTTGCACATGTTACGCATGCATAGATTAATATATGATAGAAATAGCCCATCTTCATTTTTTACAACCGTAGCATAGGAAAACCTGAACTTTGAATGAAGTAAAGTGGCCAGCTTTTGGCGTAGACAGATGGAGGATTTAATTCCTTTGCTCTCCTTCTAGCACATTTCCTTAAGTGGCCATTCTGATATATGGTATATTCACATGTATTCCCCATGTAGGATTCAGAGCCTAAGTAGACTGCTCTGTCTTTGAGACCAGGATGTCATTCCTCCTTCCACCTGCTCTGCCTTCAGTATCTAGGTGGTGGTAGTCGTATTTGAACACTGGTAGAATGAATGCTCCCTAAAACACTTCAGAGCACGTTTTACAAGACGTTGATAGCATTGTGTGTGGTTTCCAGAAATGTCACATTGGTAGCTGGCATCCTCATTAGACATAGGCTATCTCTTCCTTAAGAGAATTCAGGGTGTATATACTGTCATGGTCTTTGAAGTCCCATCTTTTAAAGAGAGAGAAGCTGAATTTTCACTTTCTATTGCTGGCCACTGAGGTATCCTTTGCTGGAAACAATATATTCTAATTAGACTCAAATGTCTTAAGGGGCAGTAGGGTTATGTTTTGATGATTACAAACTTTTAAAAAATTTTTTCCTTCTCTGTGGAGTAACTTAGGCTACATTCCATGAACTGGTGTTCATTTCCATCCGTAGTACCCTGGGCTTAAAGGGTTGATTCCAGAGCAGTGGGCTTTCTCATTCCTGCTTTGGTTGTTCTAGTTATAGTGACATGAGGTATCTAGAGGGCAGCAGAGCTTGCTGGAACTGACCATAGCGCCTGAAGATGAATGTTGATCTGTTGCCTGGTAATGGCTTTGGGCAGGTTGGTCTAGGAAAAGGGCTTGCCTGAATCCACCATTTTTGCTCGCTTTACAAGCATGGGGTTGACCACCTTGCTGACTGGCCATGATGAGACACGTACTCACTGGTGCGTACTTGCTGGTACGGCATGGTGATTCCAAATGTGCTTAGACAGAACCTCAGCCTTCTAGAACACATTGCTGGTCGATGTCCACCTGTTTTTTTCTTCTTCCCGCCATTCTAGCACATTCTTCTAAAACTAGTCATTTTCTCTGCTAACACGTGTGGAGAGGACTGGTGGAGGGTAAGGACGATCACCTGACAGTGTGAGAGATCAGCCCTTTGTTTTCTTGACTGGATAGCTGGTGCAGAAGCTGCTGTAATTATTTCGTGTGATAGAGGGTAGGTAACCTCTGGCATTAGAGTTCTTTCGGAACCCTGTTTTAGGATGTGCTTTTTAAAGGAGAAGCTTCCCAGTAACTGAAGGAAAGGGGGCTGCTGGTTCTTGAGTTTTCTGCCTTCACTCCAATGCCAAGTGGAGGTTTAACTTGATTTCTGGAGAATGTAGGGGGAAATGGTAAGCACTCTGACCACAGAAACAAAGGAGTCTGCAGAAATAGTTTTGTTTTTTTTTTTTTTTTAATTGATTTGAGAGAGAAAGAAAGCACAAGGAGGGGAGAGGCAGAGGGAGAAGCAGACTTCCCATCGGCCAGAAGCCTGACATGGGGCTCGATTCCAAAACCTGGAGATCATGACCCGAGCTGAAGGCAGATGCCTAACTGTCTGAGCCACCAGGGTGCCCCTGCAGAGATAATGCTTAACGTGCCTCAGGATCTTTAACAATTTTGAGGAAATGAGTCTTGAGACAGGTGGATTCTGGTAAAACAGGCCACTGGCAAGCTCATGGTTTTCAAATTGCTCAGGTCTGTTCATCAACTTAAGTAACCGGCCCAACTTAGCAAATCCTAGCTTTACTTACCTGGGCCAGTGACTTCAATGAGTTTTCTTATCTGTAAAATAAGAGTTTCAACCTTCTAGAGTCCTTTTGATGATGCAGTGAGACTGTGAGTGTGAAGCACCAGGAAAGCATTAGGAACACAAGGCATTATACATGGTGCCCGGATGTTTTTATTTTATTTTTTATTTTTTTAAAGATTTTATTTTATTTTTTATTTATTTGACAGAGAGAGAGAGAGAGATGACAAGTAGGCAGAGAAGCAGGCAGAGAGAGAGGGGGAAGCAGGCTCCCCGCTGAGCAGAGCAGAGAGCCCGATGCGGAGCTTGATCCCAGGACCCTGAGATCACGACTTGAGGCGCTTCTGCCTAGCTGTTTTTAATAAAATGTATAAGAAATGCTTGCAGAGATAGGCTGTCAGTTAATGCCCTGCAGCCCCATGAAGAGATGGGAGCGCTGGCACTCAGCGAGAGGGGAGATCCCACAGTTAATGAAACGGCCGAGTCCGATTGTGAACTTGGCTTTCTACACGGTGTCATGTTCCTTCGCTGCTAACAGAGTAGGTAGTGGATAAATTAAGGTGCCTGTGCTACTCAGGAACATTTTCTATTGACAGAGATTTACCAAAGATGGTTATTAGGTTTCCATTTGCCCTGCACACCCCCCCCCCACACACACACACACACTGTCGCCGACCCACAGCTTGAAGGAACAGGTTTACAGTTACCCTTGGTATCTCATTACTGAAATTATCTGTGTGGGTACGATGTACATGTATCCGTTACTGGGCCCGTCCTACCCCTTGGGTACACACAGAAGGAAATAGTCCATGAACGTTTGTAGCATGTGTATGTTCCTATGTGTTTTTCTTCCCACTTGCCCCAGTGTTATTTTGCAGTTTTCCTACACAGGGATTGGAGATTGGCATTTGAAGTGAATGCCCTAGCCTCATTGCCCTAGCCTTGACAGACACTGCTTATTGATCACAGAGCTCTTTCCTGCTAACACCAGAACTGGGTCTTGAAATTCTTTGTCAGGAGTTGGCCCGGGACAGGATTTGGGTGCCATCACTCTGCTATTCTGAGACATTTAGCCTGCCTTAGAAAATAGCATGAGGAAAAGCATTTACAAGGGGCATTTATATTCTTGCTGCTATAGGGCAGTTTTTAAGCCATGGAGCTGTTTTGAAATTGACCTGAAAGAGCAGGTATCAATATCAGGTATCATGTGCAAAGGTTTCCTGATCCATGACATTGATTTTGGCTCATATTTGACTCACGTTCATTTATTCAGGGGGAAAAAAAATCCAGTCTCTTGATGGTGGTTAGTTACATCATATTCTAATTGGTAAGCTTTACTAATGCAGGTTTAGGAACTTGAAATTAGTTGCTTATTTTTCCTTTCTTCAAAGCCCAGAGGTTTTGCATCAGATTAAGGCTCCTGTAGGACTGTTTGTATTCCAAAGTGACACCTTTCTGAATTCTTAGCTATTTAAGTAAGTGTTAAGTATGGGCTTGGTGACAGCAGTCTTTAAAAGTGTGACTGACTAAATGGATTCTTTCCCCCTGTTGTTTATATCTGGTATAAAGTGTCTTGTGTTTACTCTGAATAAATTCATTGTTACCTTTAGGTAGCTTGTTTCTCAAAATTTGAGTGGTCCCCTGATTAGTGTTATTTTTGCTACCGAAATTGGAGAACCGGGATAAAAGGCGAAAGGAATTCTTCTGTGAAGCTGAAATCCGATAACTTTTTGGTATTTGGTAATACACCAAGTACTTGGATGACGTCAAGTAACCCCATATTTGTTCCTTAAATGTGAATTTTTCCCCCTAAAGGCCCCTCTGTGTAGTGTAGTAGCCACTGGGCACATACAACTATTGAACACCCAAAATGGGGCTTATCTGAATTAAGATGTGCTTTTTTTTTTTTTTTAAGATTTTATTTATTTGAGAGAGAGAGAGAGTGAGTGGACTAGTAAGGGGAGGGCCAGGAGAGGGAGAAGGAGAAGCAGACTCCTTGCTGAGCAGGGAGCCCGATGTGGGGCTCCATCTCAGGACTCTGCGATCATGACCTGAACTGAAGGCAGACGTTTAACCGACTGAGCCACCCAGGTGCCCCTGAGATGTGCTTTAAGTATAAAATGCACACTGGGTTTCAGACAGATGGAAAGAGAATGTAAAATAGCTCATTAAAATTTTACATCGATTGTCTATTGAAATGATAATATTTTCAATATATTGGGTTAAGTGGAATATATTATTAAAATTTATATCGCCTGTTTCTTTTTACTGTTTCCTGCGATGTGACTACCATAAAACTTAAAATTACGTATGTGCCTCCCGTTCCTGGCTTGTATTTTCGTTTTATCTGGTAGCACAGGTCTAGAGTGCTCTTTCCAGCCTAATCTCACCTTCCGGAAGAGTATTTCCCAGCTGGAGCCCCATGCGACAATCACCTCTCTTCCTCTTCCGCATCTCTTGAACACACAGGGCCAGCAGACTTCTGTCACTGGGGAAAGGGCTTGCCTCCTGGAGGGCGCTGTCCCTAGCAGGCACTGGTCTGGGTATCAGGGTAGAGAGTTGAGGTCACTTAGCTGTGTGGGCTTGTCTGTCCATCTGTAAAATGGGCTAACAGTCCCTGCTCTGTGAGGTTGTTGGAGGACTAAATGAGGAAAGCCGTGCAGGGCAATTGACACAGGCCCCAGCAAGTAGTAAGCATTTGAAAATCATGGCATTTATTGTTATTTTACTAGCTCCAGAGGGGACATTTGGCTGAGCTCCTGGCTTTGATTTCTTCCTCTTCTGGTTCCAATTGGTGATGTATTGTGGGATCTGTGGAGGGTTGCAAAGCCGACTTGCATGCTTTTAAAATGGCAGCCTCTGCTGCCTTGGACATCCGGGACAGTGTGGAAGACCGTGAGCGTTGTGAAGGAGCTCACGCTCAGCCATTTAAAAGGCAGAACGGGCCTTGGAGATCTTCTGACTTGCAAGCAGCTTGTGAATCTCATGGTCAAGAGTGCTCTAATTCTGGGTGCCTGGGTAGCTCAGTGGGTTAAAGCCTCTGCCTTCAGCTCAGGTCATGATCTCAGGGTCCTGGGACCAAGCCCTGTCTCGGGCTCTCTGCTCAGTGGGGAGCCTGCTTCCTCCTCTCTCTGCCTGCCTGGCTGCTTGCTTGTGATTGTCTGTCAAATAAATAAATAAAATCTTAAAGAGTGCTAATCCATGCCAGTACCTGTCCCCTCCTCTCTGGTGGGAGGAGGTGCTGTCACGCAGCACCGTGGGCCCTTGCTTTTTTTCTCCTTAGTATCTGGTTTTATTGAGGCCCAAGTTCCCCTCTCTAGTTAGTAGCCAAGATAATACTGATCCCAGGCGCTGGACTCCCAATTATCAGCATTGGTCCAGGCGTTAACACAGCTGTGGATTCGGTGAGATGGTGCGGGGCCATCTGTGGAGTGTCAAGTTGTCCATCCGTCTCTTAAGATGTTTGGTTTCTTCCTCCAACAGAATATGAAAATAGGAGGCCCTTCCAAGCAGAATAAATATTCTGAACTTGCCAACCTGCTGCTTGATTATGAAGTGGGAGATGGAGAAAATGGGAGACATGAACACGCTTTTGTTGGACAGCTCAGGTCCACCTAGAAGGGTTTCTAGGGTTTCTAGAAGGGTTTCTAGCGCTGGCCCTTGTGTTAGTGTGTTAGCATGTGTAGGTTGAAAACTTGGGCAGGGGTGGCCGATGCTGGAAGGAAGTGGCTAGTTGGCTAGGACGACTCACCCTTATTTAATTGTTTTTCGGGTTCTGGTAGGGAATGCTGCCTTCTCAGGCAAGGCCTGACAGGGCGGGCACATGCCCTTTGTTTGGTGCAGGTGAGAAGAATCTGGCTTTTCCTTGTTTAAGTGCTTTTCTGAGGGAGACACAAGGATGTTGAGGACTTCCAAGTTAGGGTGTTGAAGGAACCCTGGCGGGTCGTCAGGCCCGGAACCTCAGGGGAGGAGTGGTGAGAGCAGCCGTGCGTGGCCACATGGGAAATGGAAGAAAAGGAGTTCTCCGAGGACTTTCTTGTTCTCTTCGGCAGAGCCAGATTTCAGAGTGACTTGTAAGGGAAAATGCTCCTCTTGGCCTTTCTGGCCACACAGAAAGTTCAGTGTTTCTGTTGCCAAGTTAATCAGGCCACCTCCCTTTTTAGGTTTCCTGTGATCTCTTGTATGTGCTGCTAGTCCCTCTCCTCCCTCCTGGCCTTTGACTAGGTCTGGGGGTTTTATACTCCTGAGTAGTGTTTTCTGCTCTAAGCCCTGATTTCTAGGAAGAACACCTACCTCCCAAGCCTTTCCTGCAGGGGAGAGTGAGGGTATCCAGAAATGTGGCTATTCCTCCTTGTCCAGGTGTTTTTATAGTGTGTCACGGCTAACATTAACCTCTCCTGCTTGAGCACCTGCTATGAGCAAATGGGCCATCCTTGCTGGGGGGCCAGATACACTCTATTAGAAATCCTTGTATTTCTCAGGTATGCAAATAGAAATTTTGCTTTGTTAAGAAACTTGCCCAGCATCAGATACCTTCGAAGGTGGGGGTCCAAGTCTCTGACTCCACAGCCAGAAATCTTTTTCCTAACAACACAGGCTTCTATTAATAGATAATTGGCTTTGTACTTCTTGTGAATTGCACTCACAGGGTTGAACTCTGGGTTCATTCTGAAAAGGCAGAAGGCCAGGTGAGCGAGGATGGAAGGCTAACTTGGACAGATGTCTTCATTCTTCCGTACTTGGCCAATGTAGGAGCACATAATATAGGGTCAAGTCTTTGTGTTTTCTGACTTCTGACTAACATTGATGGAATGCTAGAATGCATTTTAAGCTCAGTAAATGATACGTATGTTAATAAAAATAAGGAAGAAAGCCTTACTGGGTAAGTGTGTTTTATTCCTGTGGCCCTGAATAAAGTCAAAGAACTTAAAGATTATTATTTTCTTTTGGCTATAGAAACCTTTCAGGAGCTCTTGGTAAATTACCTTGGAGAACAGGATATAATTATGCCTTTCATCAGCAGAAGGCATGTTTGCAAGGTACTGTGTGATTTGTACAGGTTTCTGGAGGTTTCTGAGTTGTTCAGAGAAGTAATGTCTTTGATGGAGGAAAAATATTTGTGTTTCCTTTCTTGCTATCTAGTCTCAGAGCATAACCAGCAGACGTTCTCCTTCTGACTTTGAGGTTTTGGAGCTCAGTCCACTCAGGTATTTTTGTTAATATTTTTGGCATCATCTGTAGCCAGGAAAGCATCCAGGTCATTGAGGATGCATTTTTAACTTTACTGACTTGGTGGTGGATACTTCTAAAGGCAGAATAGGTACGTGGACACTCTCTGAATAATGAACCCAACTCATTCAGTTCTCTGTGTTCCTTCTTTCCTGGAGGAGCGGTTGCAAATCTAAAGCCATCAATTCCCTGGGAGAAAGTTGCCAAGGTTTGTTTTCTTCTTTCTTTCTTGCCACACCTGTTAATTAGTTACAGGCACTAGCTAATCAGATGGCAAGCCTGAAAGCTCAAGGGTGAGAAGCAAGGTCAAATCCGATGTCTTTCTCCCTGTAACTGAAGCCTTTGTTTTAACAGGAAGGGTTTGTAGTATTGTTTTCCCTCTGTTCCCAAACTCTGTGTTTGAGCCATTGGGAGTGCAGCCTGCACATGGCTATGGGGCTTTTTTGTCGGCTCTGATGTTAGATTTGTGCTCACCAATTTGAGGGTGTGTGGCTGTGAGAACGTGAGAGGGGAGAGCAGTAGCCAAGAGGGGCAAGGAGTAAATGGAAGAACCTAGAGCGGCTGCTTCATCTTGGCAGTTGCTAGATCCTTAGTTATTTTTTTTTTTTTTTTTGGCCAGGAATGCTAAATATATAAATAAATAGAGATGTGTTTATATAGTATATAAATGATACAGATTACAAGGATAGCAACATGAGTGGCCAAAGTGAAAAGTTGTTTTCAATACATTATTTCTTATCTTGGCATGGCTCTTGAGGTAGATACTGCTTCCTGGAGCGGGGGAGTGGGGGGGGTGGGGGGGTGGGGTGGGGTGGGGGAGAACTTGGAGAGGACAAGAACTGGAACGGGTTAGCCAGGGTAGTTCACACAGCTAGAAGGCAGTGGAATTTGAACCCAGGGAGCCTTTGTCTACGTTCGACCAGAGTGGAAACAGTGTTGAATTTAACCATACTCTCTTGTGTCTCTTGAGATGCCTGGAAATGAAGGATGACCAGGTTCCCTGCTGGGTGAGGCTGTTGACTTCTGGACTTGACTATTTCTGATCTAGAGACCGAAATGAATGTCTGAGCTGTGCGGTGGGATGTCGTGGTTTTACCTACAAAGGGAGGGTATCCTCTTGTGCACGATGGCAAGGAAGGGGATGATTCCAATCCAATAGTAGTGGAAATGCCTGTGTGTGTAGCACTTTGCTTCATGTTTTGGGGGTTCTAAAAATGTGTGTGAATTGGGGAACTATGGTAAAGGCCCATAAAACAGTTTGCCTAGCTCTTTGGGGCTGAAGACGTGATAAAATGGTGAAATAGTGATTCAGTCTCTAAGTGTTCAGGAGCAATAGATAGATGAGAAGGATACCTTCCTGGGAAGAGGTTCTCTCTAAACCTGAGAAAGGCTGGCTGATATGTATATGTGCATGTGAAGGAGGGGGAGCTAGTGAGCAGGGACAGGAATGAATCCTGTTCAGGTGGGTTGACTCCGGGGTGAATGGGTGTATTCCAAGAGCAGAGTCATGCCATCCTGGGACATCCTGGGATCCTGCTTCCTCATGGCATAAAGCCACGAGTGACTGTCTGCTTGCAGATGGACCCTGCAGTGATTTGACAGGCCTGGGAGCCAACGTCGGACACATTGGCTGTCCCCTGACTGCCCGGCTGGGGCATTCGGTCTATAAAAATTGTGCAGGGAGAGATTTTCTCACAGTGGCCTTGTACAGAGACTGTTGTGTTTTCTCAGTTTGTCATGGGCTATCTTGGTGTCCTTACTCCCCAGTTTCCTTATTCATAAGATGGGATAACGGACACCGTCACACAAAGTTGATGTTAGAGTTAAATGAGAACGTAAGTAAGGCCCTTTCCCCTGCATGCACATGGCTGTGGTCATTATTATTAGAGCACTCTTGATTTTGCCTGCCCAGCGTCTCTTCACCCTTTTCTGCTCTTAGCATCCTTGCTACTCCTGGGGTATCGATCCCTCGGTACTTTAGGCTGCTCAGGGGGCTCTATCCATCCCTGTTTTAGGGTGGCACAAAACCCAGGTGAGGCTGGTCATGGTCATAAGTTTTCTTCCTGGAGTTGGAGGATTAAGTCAAGTGACACAAGAAGACTGACATCTCTCTTCCTTCCTGCTGTCTGAATTCCCAGAGCTGCTCTGATCCTTGCCCTTTGAGAAGCTGGGCTGTTTGGCTGTTGATTGGATTCTTTGAGATGTCTCAAATGCTTTCAGTACATTCTTTTTTTTGCCTATGTTAACCAAGAGTTGATTTTGGTCCTTTTCAATCAAAGGGCACCGGTATCAGCAGGAAATACATAAAGGGGTTGGTAACCAGGTGTATTGAGAAGGACAGGAATGCTCTCCCCTACCTGCCTGCAATAGTCCTTTAATAATGGTTTCATTCCTCTGCTTGGTTTTTTGAGCTCATTCATTTTGAGCTTTTTATCTCCAAGAATTCGAGGCGTTTTATTTTGGTGCTAGGGACAGCTTCTCTCAAGGAGACATGCTGATAACACTGAGCCTTAACTGCTTCCCTTGATTTTATTTGTAAATGAGAATCCGAAGGATCTGTAAGGAAACGAGTAAAACTTAATTGAACAACATTTAGAGGCAGAATTTAAAAAAAAATAATAAAAAGAGTCCTTAATGGTAAGAGGCCCTGGAGGCTGAGATGAGTGCGGCGCTGTGAGTCTGGATGTGTACTTGGCCCCACACCTCGCCCTGTCTGTCATGCTGTAACTACCGTGTAGACCAGAGGTCAGCAGAGTGGCTGATGGCCCCCAGAGCCCTCTCTTATCATATCTTGTCCCTGCTCACCGTCTTCTCTGCTGGCATTATTGGACAACAAATGTCCCAACCTAAATTAAAATCAATAAGAAGCAATTTCATTTCATTTTTAACTATGAAGACACACGCTTCCAACAGAGCACCGTACCTTCAAGTAGAGTTCAGTTTTGTTTTGTTTTGTTTTGTGTCACTTTCCTCTCCTGGCTGTGGCCCCAAATGGATTAATTTTTCACTGTAAGATGTTGCTGATGCTGCCCTGCTTTGATAGAGGTCTGCCATGTTGTCATCCTCCTCTTTCTACAACTGGGATCGTTGGCATCTGAGTTGCCTTTTTGTTTCGTAGATCCTTGGCCATCAAAGCACCACTGGGTTTGTCTAGCGATCCCAGGAGAGCTTGTTGGAAATGCAGGACCTCAGCCCTCTCTCAGACTGAGGGAGCAGGGATTTGCTCTGCAGCAAGACCCCCAGCTGATTTCCTGCACCACTGGAGTTTGGAGACTGCTCTTTGTGTTTGAAGGGGGGTGTTACTTTAATCTCCCTAATGTTTTCTATTGAGGTGTGACAAATGTTCATTGTAGAAAATAGGGGAATTCACAAAAGCACATAGAGGAGAATATCATCTGTAACCCCAACACCCAGTCATATCTAATGACTGATCATTAAGTTGTTGGTCTGTGGCCTTTTGGTGGGTTGTTGGAACTTTTTTTTTTTTAAAGCAGTATTAGAATCATCGTGAAAGATTAAAACTTTTTTTTTTTTCATCGTAAAGGTTAATTCTCAGGAGAGGAAAGGTGATCCAAGATTTCCTTTGGTCAGTGATAGAAAACTCTTGGGAGACCTTTTTTTCTCCCAAACCTGTGTCATTTGCTAGGGACCTACCAAGTGCCAGATACTGCTACCTGCTTGTAGGACCCTTAAATCCGTAATCACAGATAATGAGAATTGAGACCCTTCCTGGGCTTTTGATTCCTAGCATGCATTTTCTGGGTAGTTGAGACAAAGGAAAAATTATTAATATGGCTTGCTTTTTGCAGAATTTACTTCCTTTTTATTTATTTATTTATGTTATGCTTTGCTAATACAGATTTGGAATTAACTGCCTCTTTAATTACTTTCACTAGGTGGTAGATTCCTCTGAGTGAGCAGACCTCTCCATCTGAAAATACTTAGGATTTGAAACTTAAGGTCGGGGAGGACAGCTTCTTCATTGGTGGGGGAAGGAGGGTGGTTGTCTTGGCAGCAGAAGCTTGCTAATTACCCTGCCAGTTGTAATATCTATTTATGATGGGTGCACGGGGGACCCAATTAGCAGGTCATTTTCATGTCAGGGTTTTGGGATCAGACCGTGGTGTATAAAGATGGTATGGCAACCAGGGAGCACCTTCTCAGTGCTGGGGCGTTGGGGATGGTTTTAGATCTTGTCACCTGCTATTGCCGCAGCTCATGGATAGGAAACTAATACTGCGCTGTTCTGTCTGTTCATATGATTCAACAGTTTTTTTTTTTTTTTAAGATTTTATTCATTTATTTGACAGACAGAGATCACAAGTAGGCAGAGAAGCAGGCAGAGAGAGAGAGGAGGAAGCAGGCTTCCTGCTGAGCAGAGAGCCCAATGTGGGGCTGGATCCCAGAACCCTGGGATCATGACCTGAGCTGAAGGCAGAGGCCTTAACCCACTGAGCCACCCAGGCGCCCCTGATTCAACAATTTTTAACATCATCTTGTCTGCAGGGCCAACAGCATTAAAAAGTGGCTACTTCTCAGAGAGGCTGGCTTCCCAGGAAGGAACTGGCCATGGTGATGAGGCCAGAATCAGCAAGCAGAGAACACTAGGATGGGAGAGGTTGTGAGATCATCTCGCTATCTCCATTTGACATTTGTCTTGGTGGAAGGTGGGGGACAGGGGTAGGGTATCTTCTTTTCCTGGATAAGATCTACTTGGATTCTTTCACTAGTGTTGATATGAGAAGACAGGGCATCAAGGGAAGAATGGGCAACCTTTTTCTACTCCTGAGTATCACTTTTGCAGGGTTGAGTATCAACCTTGCTAGGTCTCTGTCCAGGTATATGTGTACCCAGGTATGCCCTCCTGCTTCCAGTCCTGTGACCCTTGGTGTGTGCCAAGGGTAGAGGTTGCTTGTGACTAGGCCACTGAAAGGGTCGCTGCTAGGGAGAATGGGGAGTGTTTTGCTTCTTTTTTTCTTAACCCAGAGCAGAAATTCAGGTCCTGTGGTGACATCAGACACCATCTTGATTTTATATAGGCATGACACAACCATCAACAACAAAAAATTAACATAGAGACTGTTCTGTTATCTAATCTATTGACCTCACTCAAATTTAGTCTATTATCCCACTAATGTCCTTTATAGGCAAACAACACATTTTAAGGTTTTGGTGCCCCCTTCCCCCAAACTTTTTCCTGATTTTTCCTGATTCAGGATCCAGACACTTTATTTCCCATTGCTTGGGGTTATAGTCTTCTCAAATTTCAGACTTCCTTTGTGTTTCATGAGCTTGCCCTTTGAAGAGTATAGGCCACTTATTTTGTGAAATCTCCCTGAATTTGTGTGATGTTTACTCATGATTAGATTCTTTTTATGATTTGGTCTTTATTGCAGCTGGTACCCTGTTTCTGAGAAGAAAAATGTAGAACTTGCCTCAGCTCTTCTCTCCCCAACCCCCACTTCATGCCTCAGCATTTTTTGATCTGATACCCCTTACTGAGGGTAGAAAGTTTTGAACATTTACTCCTCATATACATATTTCTCTAGATTATAGATTATATTAGTCAGCTTGGGCTGCCTTAACAAAATGTCACAGACCATGGGGCTTAAACAACAGAAATTCATCCTCATAGTTCTAGAAGCTAGGAAGTCCAAGATCAAGGTGTGCTGGGTGTTTTGGTTCTTGATGAGGATTCTCTTCCTGGCTGGCAGATGGCCATCTTCTTGCTCTGTGAACATGGCAGAGAAAGAGAGACAGCACACATGTGAGAGAGCTGTCTTTTGTTTCTTCTCATGAGGGCACTCATCCCATCATAGAGATTCACAACCTAATTACGTCACGAAACGCTCCACCTCCAAGTACTATCACATTGTGGCTCAGGCCTTCAATATATGAATTTTGGGGAACAGAATTCATTCCATAGCAAACAGGTACTATTATACTGATGTTATGTATCATAAAACATTCCCAAATACAAATTATGAGGGATAAATGGATATTTATGTACATATTCATATATATACACACACGTTGTCATAAATGTACATGTATATGAATGCATAGATACTCTGTTGTTTTTCTTCAGATAGCCCAATGCTGGAAGCTCTTGCAAACAGCAGCTGCAGTGGGCTCTCCATAGAGCGAAAAATTTGTTGCATGTTAAGTTGGGATTCGTTGGTTTCTGTAGGTTATAGGATTTCCTCTTGACACAGGGGTCTGCAAACCATAGCCTGGGACCAAATGTGACCCTACTGCCTGTTTCTGTATGGTCCTGTGAGCTTACGAATGTTTGACATTGTGGAGCACCTGCGTGGCTCAGTCTATTAGGAATTTCACTCTTGATTTCGGCTCAGGTCATGAGCTCGGGTTGTGAGATTGAGCCCTGTGTCGGGCTCTGTGCTGGGAGTGGAGCCTGTTGGACATGCTCTCTCTTTCCCTCTGCCCCTCCCCCGTTTGTGCGAGCGCACTCTCTTTCTCTCTCTAATAAATAAAATCATTTAAGAAAAAAGAATGTTTTACCTTATGAAATTGTTAAAAAGCTTAAAGATTACCACTCACCACAGGTGAGAATCATGTCATTTGTATTTGAGGTCCACAAATAAAGTTTTATTGGAACACAGCTACACTCAGTTTTTTACCAACAGCAAAGCACTGTATGACCTTGGTGCCCATACTACATGGTCGCTTAAAGAAAAAGGTTGCCAACTTTCCCACTCTGACACCATGTTATTAATGAAACTACCACTTGCCAAGTGATACGTTCTGGGTCTTGAGCTTAGAGCTATGCATGTATTAATCTATATCACAGCCCGATGAAGTAGGGGTCTGCTAACATAACTCTTTCTAAAATACTGTGTCCATCCTCAGAGAGATTTCTCCCAGGGAGAAAAATTTGCCCCCAATTATAAAGCTGATAAGAGAAGGCGGTGGAGTTTGACAGCAGCTCTTCTGCATCTTGGCTTTTGCTAGTTCAAGGTCATTCTGGACTTGAGAAGTCAAGTGATTGCTGGGATGATTGGGGGAAGTGTGGGTCACCCAGGCCAGTAGAGAGGTCTGTGCGATTAGGTAGGCCTTGCCCATGGCCATGTGTTTAGCATGCTGGGAACTGCTGGCTGCTTAGTAAAGGGTTGAAGGATGGATAGATAGGTGGAGAGACAATGCCTAAACCCAGCCTAGAAAATGAAAGAAGAATATGGGAGGTGTGGTCAGGTTCAGTTATTGGATCAAAGTTATTGAAAATGGCCACTTCAGGCTGGGCTAGAGCAAGAGTCCTATGGTCTTAGGGAATCTAGGCAAGACGTTGAGGAGTTAGGAATACGAGATGAGGCTAGAAGCCACAAATGTGTCAGACCAAAGGTGTCCCAGGGATCCTGGTGAGTGGGCCCTGTGGCTGGCACTGTGCTTTGGGAATGCCTAAACCTCGTCTTTGTGTTCCCTGGGCATGTGCCTTCTTAGAAGGATATCCTCTGTTTCTAATAGAGATAATGGGCCAGAAGCAAGGGGTCATTTACTCCTGGGGTAGACTCCCCTGGCATTTTTTTTTTTTTCAGTGAAAAAAAACTGCATTTCATATATGAGTATATTTTTTTCTTAGAACATTGCAGCTAAAGCTTAAATCTGTTGACTGCTTCTCCTCATTCTGCCTCCCCAGAGTGTGAAGCTATTTTCATAGATTTACATATATATTTATACAAATACATACATTATTTTAACACAAACAATATACTGTATAATCTACTGCCTTTTTTCATTGCCATAGTCCTTTTGCCTGCAGTGTAGTATTCCTCTGCTCAGCCGCCCGGGCAGAGGGTGGGAGCTTCCCCAGGGGATGGTCATTAAGGTTACTTGGCAGAGAAAAACCTTTATATGCTCCTCCTGGTGCACATTTGTCCATATTTATTTAGGATCAGTACAGACAATTAGAATCACAGAAACAGGAGTCTTAGCTAGCCTTGTGTCCCCTTCATGCCCTGGACACCTGAGGCTCTGATTCAGTTTTCCCTAGCTGGGTCACTGACCTTTGGTTTTTGTGTAAATTGCTTTTTCTTTTCTTTCTTTTTTTTTTTTTTCTTTTTCTTTTTTGGAGTTGAGAGGGCAGGAGGATGAGCTTGCCATGACCTTTGCAGGCCAGGCGTACACGAACTCTAGGATGTCCCACATACTGTGTCACAGGCTCCACAATGGGTTTTTCTTCCCTCAGTTTGTTGTGGAGTGACAGAAAGGTCAGTGTAGGCTAACTTAGCTGGGTAAGCCTAGAAACAAGATTCAAACCAAATCTGCCTACCCAGTTCCAAAGGCTATGCCCCCCACCAACTATATCATGGTGCTTCTGCAAATATTTCAAAAATAGGAGCACATCACGTGATCACTGCCAAGTTCAGTGCCATTCTCCGCGGGTTCTCCCTAGTTCCTCCTACTCTCCTGACTGCCCTCCTGTCTTGTCTCCTGGTAATTTTCACATACTACTGGCTCCTTCTGCTAAGACAGTTCAGCATTAAGGCAAGCATGCCGTGGAAAACGGAGTTAGCCTGCTCTGAACTGGGGTTTCGTGAGGATCCTTGAGAATCATTCCCCAAAGAGGAGATTCCCGAAGACAGTGGATATGAAGGGCCACCTGCAGTGCCTGACCCTTACTAGGTGCCAGTTAACTCTCTGCTTTATCCCAATTAACTGAGTTTGGTGCCAGGACTAGAAAGGAAAATTAAGATGTGGTCTCGCCTTGGGAGCCCTCACAGGCTAGAGACTGACATATAAATAAATGAGCATAAGGAAAATGTTGGATGAGCACGAAAGAGATAGGACAAACTGCTTGGAGTTTCCTCAGTAAGAGGCATTAAAAAAAACATAAATGAGGGGGAAAAAAAAGCCCTGTTGACTGAATCTGAAACTGTGCTAAAGCAAGTAGATATTGCAGCAGACCATTTTTTGCTTTGATAGAAGCTTATACCTGGGGTGCCCGGGTGGCTCAATTGGTTAAGCGCCCGTCTCTTGGTTTGGGCTCAGGTTGTGATCTCGAGGTCATGAGATCGAGCCCCAAGTCAGGCTCCATGCTCAATGCAGAGTCTGCTTGAGACACTCCCTCTGCCCCTTTGCCCCCAACTCACTCAAATAAATAAATCTTAGAAAAAATAAAAATAAGCTTATAACTAAAATGATTTCAAATCAGGTTTTCGTTTTGTAGTAATTGTAAGAAATACCCATTTTGGGGGAGGGGCAGGGGCCAGAGGGTGGCTCTGCCTATCTGTGAACTTGATACACTTCTTTGAAAATCACTTTCTCTTTGTCAGCTGTACCCTAAGAAAGCTGGGGAGGAAAGAAAGGGAAATCATCCTCCACCTCCCTGAAGTCTGGTTGGTTCTCTTCAGTCCCACAATGGGTAGATGGGCGTGCAAACACAACTCAGGTTCTGAATGGACCTGGAGCATTTGTTCTAGAATATTCTAGATCTTAGTATTCAAGGTGTCATCTGCTGACCAGCAACATCAGTATCACTTGGGAACTTGTTAGAAATGTGGGATTTTTAGAATCTCACCCCACGCTGGATCTATTCTTAATTAGATTCCCCAAGTGACTCCTATGTACATGAATATATGAGAAGCTACGGGCTGGGACAAATCAGGGCAACTTGGCCACATCCATACCTCCCCTCTTGGCCAGCTTTTCCTCACATACACACCAGGCACCTCTGTTCCCCATCAGGACAGACACCTTTGGAAACCTAAAAACGGTAAGGGCCCCCGCTGTGCTGAATTGCTTTTTGGGAGCCCTCTACATTCCCTTCTGCCCAGGAATCAGCATTTCCTTTGTTAACTAGGTAAAAATAATGGGATTAAGAAAGGAAGATGGTGATCCAAATTTTGCCCACAGTCAAAACAGCTGTGGTAGCACGGGTGGGAATTACTGCTTAAGATTTAAAGTCTGTTCCTTAAAAGTAAGCTGTTGTGTACAGTTCTCCTTTTCTTAGCGAAACAAAATGAACTGGGCTTTAAAAATTGGAGATGGATGAATGAGGTTTTTACAATAATCACTTGCATTTAGTCATCAGCTCTTGTTCTCTTCATTTCCTTTCAGATCGAGGCATTTTTAATGAGGGAAGGAATTAGAAAAGGGGCCAGGGAAACCAAAACACAGAAAGAAAAAATTCTGCTGAGCTCTGTAGCCCTTCTCAGTTCTTTAAAGTGCTTGAAAAGTAATATTTTGTTGCTACTAAATCTAATTAATAGCTAGCTGGTACTCATCAAGACCTCATTTCTTTCAACCTTGAAGGCAATTGGAAAGATACACAGATCTGTGTATTATCACAGCAAACAAATTCTTTATTTTCCCCCTTAATCATTTAGAGCTTTATCAGCAATGTAGGCAGCGGATGGACAGCTGTGTTTAAAAAAAATGAAATGCATCTCAGGGTGTTCACTGTGGCATGTAATGAATGTGTATTGATTGATAAAAATTACTTTTTAAAAAATACAATTTTGAAACCAGAGTCTGTAAACTATGTACTAGGCATGGTTCTTTACTGAGTAGCCAGCCTGTTTCTGAGGACTGGGATCAAATCAACAAGTCTCTAGAAGCCTGTTTTCTCCCAGCATGGGCTCATCAGAATGCCCTGGACCAAAATGGATTTAAACACAAAGAGAGGATGAAAAATGCTCATCCGGGAGGAGGGGACGGGGGATTACAGCGCCGAGCCCTGCATCTCTGCGCATGCAGAGCGTAGCTATGGGCTGTGAGTGACATGGGCATTTCTTCCATTCGGAGCGGACCAAGTATGAATTGACTTGGTGGCTGACGTGCTGATAGGCTCAAGTAAAGTAGGTCAAGCCTTAATTGTAGCTCTCAGACATCGAGAGTCCAAGCAGAAAAGGGGCAGCAATTGCCAATGCAGCTTATTTGGAGGGTCTCTGCGCCCCTTCTGCGCCCCCCCCCCCAACCGCGCCCCCTCCGCCGCAGTCCAAATCAATTATTTCTGTTGAAGCACACCCAAGACTTGATGATGTGTGTGTGTGTTAGGGAGAGTGTTGCTCTGTTTGGCAAATATTTATTAAGTATCAACTTTGTACAGCGGTTGAAGCCTCCCGCCTACCATTTGGTTGGTGGTGCCCGTGGAGCCAGCCTCCAGAAGCCCTCGGCGCGTCCGTAACTTAGGCTCTGCTAACAATCTGGCAGCCCTGCTCTCAAGCCTGACTCTTATCAATAAACCATGACAGAAAAATCTGCACAGTGTGTTTGGGGAAATAGCTTACAGGAAGAAACACGATGTTACAACAAAATTGGCCTGATCTAAGCATAGCTAAGGTCTGAATCGACAGGGAATTGTTACAATTAGTGCATTTTTTTTTCTTTTAACCATTCTTAATCTGTTGTGGGAAAATGAAGGAGTTTTTTCCTTAATCCAGATGAAAAGCGAGAAAGCCTGTCTGTTTGTTTACAGATGTTTGTCGTTTAGTGAAAACACAGATGACCGTGTGTGGTGTTTGGTTTCCATCTGGTCATGAGGCATGTGCCTGTGTACACAGAGCAGTGATAATCTCCTACCTCCCTGGACAGAACCGAGCAAGATGTGGGGTGTTTCCTTTGCACCCCGGGTGGAGGAGCTTTGCCATCTGTGTTTGCTGAGGAGCCATTCATTTCTACCATAGCTGGATGGTCCCGTCCACACAGTCATATGCACATTACAATAAGTTTGTTAATTGTCCTTACAGCATTTGCAGACAGAGAGGAAAGTCTGATTGTAGAAGGTGTCGGAAGTAGAACTACAGAAGTTCCTGGGGGTCTTTTCTGGAACAGCTGGGAGGGTGTCTGCCCAGTTGGCGTGCTCTGCGCGTTGTATGGACAACATTGCGGTTCTAGCAAAAGGATTAGATGTCAGAACTTGGGTAAAGGGGTATTTCTTTTTATAGATTTTTAAACATTAATTAATTTATTCATAAGAGAGACGCAGAGGCAGAGGGAGAAGAGCCCAACTCAGGATCCGATCCCAGGACCCAGGATCACGACCCCAATGGAAGGCAGATGCTTAACTGACTAAGCCACCCAGGCACCCTAAAAGGGTATTTTTTATGCCCGTGTGAGGGAAGGTGTCAGGGAATTTCATTTAGGCCTGGACTCATCTACTAAATGAAATAATGTCATGTTCTTGAGGGAGTAGGTGGAGTACCATCTGTATACACGCAGCAGCTGGGAAGCTCTTTGTGGAACCGTGTCTCAAATGTCAGTTCCTGACTGGATCTGGGTCTTAGACATTATCAGTTTTAGAGGTTTGGGTATAACTGGTTTACATAAAGGGCAAGTAATCTTGCTCATGTTCATATGAAGGTAAAGGGTTTGAAACTCATTTGTTGTATTTCCTTTTCTACTTCTGTTTCTTTAAATAAAAAAAGTTTGAGGCAGCTACAGCCTGAAGTGTTAGCACCGTTGTATTCTGTAGCAAAACTTGAAAAATTGAAAATAGTTTTGAAAAGAAACCTTCTTTCCCCATTTAATGTATACATAGGTCACTTAAAAAAAAAAAAAGATTTTATTTGTTTGAGAGAGAGTATGAGCAGGGGAAGGAGCAGAGGGAGAGGGACAGGAGACCCTGTGCTGCGCATGGAGCCCCGTGGGGCCCTATCCCACGAGCCCGTGGTCCCAAGAATGGGACTCTTAACTGACTGAGCCATCCACGTGCCCACGTTGTTCACTTCTAAGGTAAAGCCTGTTTAGGCAGGAGGAGAATTTGTTTTGGAAAAAAAAATGTGAACATCTCGAATTTATTCGGTTTGTTTTCAGCAGGTGTAGAAGATGTATGCTTTTTAGATCACTTTTTTTGCCAACTCTGGCCAAAAATCTATCATCCGACAGGGGTGCCTGGGTCGCTCAGTCTGATGCTCAACTTGATTTCGGCTTAGGTCATGATCTCAGGGTTATGAGATCAAGCCCCTTGTCAGGTCCTCCTGAGTGTGGAGCCTGCTTAAGATTCTCTCCCTCTCCCTCTCCTTCTGTCCCCTTCTCACTCGCTCATACACTTTTACCCAAAAAAAGATATCTTCAGACAGAATTATTCTTCAGAAGTTGCTTATTTTGAAATGGTTAGGTTAAAGCCAAAATTTACCTGTGATTATCTTCTTAATCTTTTTTTTTTTTTTTTAATTTATTTGACAGAGAGAGATCACAAGTAGGCAGAGAGGCAGGCAGAGAGAGAGAGGAGGAAGCAGGCTCCCTGCTGAGCAGAGAGCCCGATGTGGGACTCGATCCCAGGACCCTGAGCCGAAGGCAGCGGCTTAACCCACTGAGCCACCCAGGCGCCCTTATCTTCTTAATCTTGAACCTCCTAAAATTGGTCTCAGTGCTGTTTTTCCTTTATATATGAAACCACTGGATATCTACACTTAGCTTAGAAATAAGTGGAATTTTACTTGAAGTTCATATTACTTGTGTGAGTGGGAAACAATATGCATAATTAGTTACAGGATTATTTTGGGAAAAATAAACCCAAACAAAACCCAAAAAACCCAAGTTTCAGATTTTGTTTTTTAAGCATAGAATCTGTTCTTCAAGTCTGATTTTTCTCATTGAAGCACAGAATGCCAAACACATAGAATGCCTTATGTATTTGACAAATAACTGGGGGGGAGTGGTACACAACACTCTTCTTGCCACCTTAAGTTTTAGAATGAGGTATTTGTTTTTGATGGAGTCTAGCCCCCTGTCATTCCTGATAAGGATACTGAGGTCTGGGGGGTTCAGACCCATTCAGGGTCACAGGGATTTAGTAATGGAATGGGTTTGAAGTTGATGTCTCTGATGCTAGTTCCTGATTGTTCTCTTCTTTGAAAGAGAATGATGAGCAGACATGATAATTGTACACATGTGAATTTAGAGTCTGAACTGCTTTTCAGGATCAAATAATTTACTCAGGGTTTTCATTATTTTTAACCAAACCGTTAGTAACTCTATATGGGATTGAAGAAAATGGTATGGGACATAACAGTATCAAATTTCACTTTCCTGATCTTTTAGGTATATGATACCGCCAACTGACCAAATTGTCTAAGGCCGCCAGGTCATTCAAGGGTTTGATTTAATCTTCTTACCATGTTGAGTTTGGTGTTAAGTCATTGTCCTAAATTTAACAAATTTGTTTTAATAGCCTGTGTATTATTTGCATCTAGCAAGTTTAACTTAATCAGTTATCATGGATACATTTGCAAGGACATCGAAGATCCTGTATTTCTTTGACAGATTTCATGAGTCGTTGAATCATTTTATTTTGCCACATATTGATATTTATGTGAAAATGGAGAGACAGAGTAGTTTGTGTTCGTTGTAATTAGAGTCATTTTACTAATATGAAATTTATCCTCTTAAAGCATTTGGAACCATTATCTTGGAGTATAAAACAAAACAAAACATTATCCTAGCATGAAAAATCCACTTAAAGGGCACAGTTGTTGCTACAGTTCGCTTTTCTTTACCAACTAAGATGGGGCTTTGAAACCCAGGGGCATTGGCCATGGGAAGGAGCTATTGGCATGGCATGAATAGAAATTTTGCACATGCTTGTTTTGAAACTCGGCTACTTCTGTTCAGGGTTGACTGGTCTCAGTGGTAACAAGCTTAAAATGGAATAATGCCTTTTTGCCAGCACCATCTTGATTCTTCTTGTACGGACTGCTTGAGCCAATGTAACACATAATGTAGAGCAAAACAAGGAATCGATAAAGCCATTAAGTAGCTCACTGTCTGGCTAGGAATGTTGATGAATGGGTCCGCATTTCCCCTTGGGTGTTTTTATTCACCATGGGAAGAAAAGGAGTGGGCCAACAAAGTAGAGCAATTGAGAAGAACGGTTTTCATGCCTGAGTGAGCCAGTTCAGCCCGTGTCTCTTTTTTTACCTTGAAGACTTCTTTTCTTATCTGTGAACCAGGACCTGCAGTTGGTCATCCAATGCTTTCCCCTCCCTGTCTCCTATTTTTTGGGTTTATTATTAGTTGATGATAGAAGCGAGAGATATCAGACATATTCATAAAACTCAGGCATCAGTGAAATTGTAACATCACTTAGAGTCATGAGACCAGTGCCCAAGAGCATGGTGCAGGGGTGTATACTGGGGCCACAGGAGAACATGTGAGCTTGCATGTTGTATTAGTTTGCTAGAGCTGCCGGAACAAGCTACCACGGACTGGGTAGCTTAAACATCACAAATGCACTGTGTCATTATTCTGAGGCTACAAGTCCAAGATCAAGGTGGACAGGTTGGGTTCCCTCTGAGGGTTGTGAAGGAGAATCTCCCCCATGCCCCTCTCCCAGCATCGTGTGGTTTGCTGACAGTCTTTGGCGTTCATTGGCTCATAGAAACGTCACTTTATCTCTGCTTTTATGTTCATGTGGTGTTTTCCCTGGGTGTATGTCTGGGTGCAAATTTCCCCTTTATTATAAGAACACTAGTTGTATTGGATTAAGGTTCACCCTGATGACTGCATCTTAACTCATTACTTCTGTGACCCTGTTTCTAACTAAGGTCATGTTCCAAGGTACTGGAGGGTAGGTACTAGGGTTAGGATATATATGTGATTTGGGGGAACAGAATTCAATTTGTAACAGATGGATTTGATGGCTGATTTTGTGTGTTTCTAAAATTTCAGGAATGGTTTCAAGTCAGCAACCTATAGGTTCAAAATTAGTAAACACCTACTGCACTTTACAGTTTTTTTCTAGGTACTTTCACATATCTTGTGTTCCTTCCCACAACAAACAAATATATTCGTGTTTGTGCAGGTTGTTGAGATTCTGTGATAGAATAAAATAGAGCAGACTCTGTAGATGAGCAGGAGCACCTTAGAATCTTCTGTTTTCATCTGGGTATGAAAAAGCATAATAAATCCCAGTCACCTGCATGAAGAGTTTAATTTACTTTAATCAAGCTCAGTGGGTAGCACCTGTTGGCATTACACAATACGTGTATTGTCTCATGACTTGAAACATACCCTGTACTTTTGGATTGATGCAAGGGATTTGTCAAGGGTAATTTGACTCCTGTTAAATAAAATCTTGTACACTGACTTTTTTTTTTTAGGTTTTATTTATTTATTTGACAGACAAAGATCACAAGTAGGCCTGAGTGAGAGAGAGAGGAGGAAGCAGGCTCCCTGCTGAGCAGAGAGCCTGACTCGGGGCTCGATCCCAGGACCCTGGGATCATGACTTGAGCCGAAGGCAGAGGCTTTAACCCACTGAGCCACCCAGGTGCCCCTATACACTGACTTTTGAACTTAGCCTCTTCCCTACCTCAGAGGATAGTCTCTCAGATGAAAGTTAGGTCAGACGGGTTCCTGTTTGTTTGTTTGGCAAAAGAAAAAAATCTTGACACGAAGGTATTCTTTGTTTTGAAGGTTTTATTTATTTATCTGAGAGAGAAAGAGCAGGTGAGCTGGAGCTGTGGGAAGAGCAGAGGGAGAGAGGGAACCTCAAGATGACTCCACGCCGAGTGTGGAGTCTGAGTTAGGGCTCGATTCCAGACCCTGAAATCATGATCCTGAGATCATGACCCCAGAGATATCAAGAGTATGAGCTTTTGGGGGATTGTCGTTGTTACTGTTGTTTTTTAAAAAAAATTTTCTAGAAGATTTATATTTTTAAGTAATCTCTGTACCCACTGTGAGGTTTAAACTTAGAACCCTAAGATCAAGAGTTGCCTGCTGTACCCACGGAGCCAGCCAGGCACCTCTGTTATTGTGGGTTTCTAGATTCTGCATTTGAGTATGTCAGTTATACATCAAATCGGTGTTCACAATATGTTCTTTTGTTCCTTTATTCAGCAAAAATGGAGAGTAATCTGGAGGATGTTGGAGATTCAACAATCTGTGAGATATAATCTCCTCTGTGTAAGAGTTTTTAGTCTTTGTTCATTTACGCATCCAACCTTCCTTCATGCTTATTGAGTGGCTCCTGTGTGCTTGTGTCCCTTTTTCTGTGTTTGAAAAAGTGATGCGACAAATAATACCTGCCTTTGTGGGCTTGTGTTTCAGTGGGGGGAAAGAGATGAACATAGAAGAAGGGGATGAGCGTCAGGACAAAGGCAAAAAGATTAAGGGGAATTGGGCATTGTTGGAGGTGGGGAGTTGGGTAGGCACCACCTATTTTATTTATTGTGTTTTTTTATTGTTTTTAAAGATATTTATTTATTTATTTAAGGTTTTTTTTTTCCTTAAACTTAAGTTTTTTTTTTTGTTTTTTGGTTTTTTTAAAATTTTTAAATAATCTCTACACCCGACTTGGTCCTCCAGCCTACAGCCCTGGGATCAAGAGTTGCACATTCCACCAACTGAGCCAGCCAGGCCCCCCATCGTGCCACCTCTTTTAAATAGGCCGATTGTAAAAAAAAACTGACATTGAGTAAAGTTAAGCATGTGGTGTCTGGGGCGGAGGGGACAGACAACCTCCTCTCTTGCAAAATCTCATTTGGACCCAACAGTCATTCTGTAAGAGCACGTGTTAGGATCCACATTAAGCTAAGGCTGAAGTTATTCAGGATCAAGTCCCTGGGAAATAGTTCTAGAATTCCAGCCTTTTGATGCAGCATGCAGCTGCCTAATTGGACAGACGTCTCTCTGTGACTTTGTTCATAGGAACCTTCTTGGGCTTCTTTCTCAGAGCCCCCCCCCCCCCAGCTTTTTTGCCAGCCTATGTGTACTAGAAGGGCTATGGCTGTATCTGGCTTGCTCCCTTGGGTCTCCAGCTCCTAGCTGTTCTTTGAATAAGAAGGATAAAATACGGTTCCTGCTTCCTATAGAGAGAGGGTCAGACATCCAAGCCTGCAGATGGTAACACCGTTCCAAGGGGACTAAGACCAGCTTCTTCAGGGTGGACCAGCTCAGCATCTGGCTCTGGGTTGGAATTTGTGGAGTGCTCTGCAGCTGGGGCTCACATGCATGGGCTTCTCATTTTCTCTGTGGCTTACACTAAATAGTCCATTGTTCATCAAGGAGAGGGGAAATTGATTTCAAATTACTCCTGTATTGGTTAAAAACCAAACTGCCACAAATGCTTTATGGGATCAGGGAGAAGATAGGGCCAGGGTTTTAGCTGCACTAAAACCTGCTTAATTAACCAAACACTGTCTCTTACCATGTGACAGCAGGCGTGACCCCGCTTCTGCAGAGGGGCTTGATTTTCATGGCCATACTCCCAGGGCCAGGGGTAGCTTAGTCCTGGGAGGATGGAGGATATATGTGTCGTGTGCTTCTCTTCTATGGCGTGCAACCTTTCCTGGGGTCAGGGTGCTGTTTGTGCAGGCTCATGAGAATGGATTGTTATATTCCCAGGGATTTTGTGAGCTGCTTATGAAATTAAACATAATCTTTTTTAAGCATAAAATTATGTAAACTTACAATTAAATTTTATAAAGAGGTAATAAATACCCTGAGCTCCTCACTTCCTAATTATATTAATTCCTTTTACTGTTATCCATGGTCTTGAGCTTATGTCTGTTGTATCCGTGTGGTAGGAATGCTGGACGACGGTGTGCTTTGGTCATCCCTTTTCTGCTTCACATTTAGTGATGTCACAGTGCTAATTTGAAATTAGCTTAAACCACAGAAATCAGCAAATGGTGCTTCCAACCCCCACCCCCAGACCAGGATGGCAGAATATTTACAAATACACCTCGGACTGGGGCATCCTTCATATTACTTTGTCAGGGCTACCATAACAAAGTACTGCAGACTAGATGGTTTAAAACAGAAAATTATTGCCTCATCATTCTGGAGACTAGGAAGTTCAAGGTCATGGTGTCAGCTGGGCTGGTTCCTTTTCGGCACTTCGCAGAGAGACTGTCCCTTGCCACATCCTGGTTTCCAGTCTTTGCCGACAGTCCTTGGCGTTCCTTGACTTGTGGGTTCATCACTCTGCTCTCTGCCTTCATCTTCATTCGCGTGGCCTTCTCCTCACGTCTGGGTGTGTCCTCCCACGGCCATCTTCCTTCTGTGCCTCTTGTTCCTTATTATAAGGGCACCGGTCATATTGGATTAAGGAAGGGCCCATCCTATTCCAGTATGACCTCATCTCTGACTACACTGGCAATGGCCCTATTTCCAAATAAGGTCACATTTTGAAGTGCTGGGATTGGGACTTTAACATCATGTTTTCCTGGGGACACAATTCAACCCCTAACAGCCTCCAGTGGTCTTCTAATTCTTATTGGGACACCTTGCATTTGCCAGCTCAGATAACAAAAATAAACATAAGCGCCCCACATATGTAATACCTTAGCGACATACTACATACCAAGTCCCCCCCACCCCCACCCCTCCGTGTGTTCTCAGTGAGTCCTCTCAGCCACCCTGTCATGTAAGTAGCATTATTCCCAAAAAACAGGTAAGGAATTTGGTTGTGGGCAAATTGGAACAGTTGTCCCAGATGGCATATTAGGTATCTGAATCCAAATACCACTGCCTTTAGTCAACTTACCTGTCATGAGTCTTGTTCCCCAGAGCTCTAGTAGCTGTGCCAAATCCACATGGAGGGTTAATTGCAGCAGAGTAGGCGAGAAGAAGGAAGAGCTCATGTTTTATAAACTCTTGGCAGAATCAGGGACTACTAAACCTGGTGCCTTCATCTATGAATTACCTAATTTAATCCTGATGCCAAATTTCTGAGTTGTTATAGTCTATGTAGATGAGAAAATGAACTATAGGGCGATAAAGTGAATTTTGTTCACTGGCCGGGGGCACAGAGCTGCTAAAAGGGGATGGTTGAGATAGGAGCCCGGGTCTCTCTGGACCAGAGATCCTTCTTGTTCGTGTTGCCTTTCAGCAAAGCCCACATCCGACAGATGCTATTCCTGATCCTTCTCGTGGGCTGAGGTATTAGACATGTGTGTATCTATTTTCTCATTCAGTCAGTAAGTACTGAGAGAGCCCTAATGATGTGCCAAGACTGTGCTAAGGGGTGGGTTATGACGTGTAAAGAGGGACTCACAGCTCAGCTCTCAGAACTAGAAGGTTTTAGATTCCTCCACGGCCAAGCTTCCTTAAAAGCTCACGAGGTCTTCTGTCTCTGCCATTTTCTGAGTTGCAGACAACTCTCAGCCTGTCTGGCATATTTTGTTTTCTGTTGTGGTGTAATAAATCCCCATAAACTCTGCGACTTCAAACACCACAAACTTCCTATCTCAAAGTAACCATGGAACATGAATTAGTTGGGTCCTTTGCTCAGGCTGAAATCAAGGACATGGGCCAGGGCTCTAGTCTCATCTGAGGCTCAGGGTCTTCTAACTTCCAAGCTTGCAGACGGTTGGTACAATTCAGTTCTTTGTACTTGTAGGGCTGAGGCCTTAGCTTCTAAAAGCTGCCTGCCTTTGCCTATCTCCATGACAGAGAGTCTCCTATTGGCTTCCTCGAGGCCAATAGGAGAGTGACTCTGCTGCTTCTAGGCTCTCAAAATTTCACCTGATTAGGTCAGGCCCACACAGGATAAATTCCCCGTTCTTTAAACTGAAGTCAACTGATAAGGGACATTAACCTACAAAGGCCCTTTTTCTTTGTCATTTGTGATGGCTAGAAGAAAACCATAGTTTTCACTCCTACTCAAAGGAAGAGGATTACATAGGATGCAATACAAGGGTGTTGGTCACAGGCTGTCTTGGTATCTTTTTCCAGATACTGTGAAGGACACTTCTATCCTTTTGGAGCTGGACCCATGTTATTTGCATATATCCCCTCCCTTACCTGAGCTCAGTATGTCCACATAGTTCATGAGCAAGTCAGAGTTGAAGTTTACTGAGTATTTAGACTGTGACTGGCTTAATATGATTAGCATCTGCTCCACCAATCTGTGATTAGTATAAAGCATGCAGATTCTTTGTATAGAGTCCTGGTTCTCTGGCTTCATCTCCAAACCTCTGTTTTCGATTATTAAAATATTCTTCTTCTTCTTCTTTTTTTTTTTGGAAGATTTATTTATTTGACAGAGAGAGATCACAAGTAGGCAGAGAGGCAGGCAGAGAGAGAGAGGAGGAAGCAGGCTCCCTGCCAAGCAGAGAGCCAGATGTGGGACTCAATCCCAGGACCCTGAGACCATGACAGGAGCCAAAGGCAGAGGCTTAACCCACTGAGCCACCCAGGTGCCCCTAAGATAGTCTTAATTTTAAAAAATTGCATTTTCACTTGGGAGGAAGAGAAAGCAATACAAAGTAGGTCAAGCATATAGAAATTACCAGTGCTACAGTACAAGGGTGTAGCAATGATGGGTTCAGGCATGGCTGGATCCAGATTTTCAAACCATGTTATCAGGCGTCTCCCCTTTTTTAATAGCCTCATCTGCTAGCTCTTGTGATGTTGATAGATAACCACCCTCACTCCCCTAACACCTATAGGTTTATATGATATAATCTTATTTCGGAGGAAAGAAACTTTTCCTAAGTCTAGGCATCTTCTTACTCTTTATTATCAAGACCTGGGTCACACTGGGCTAGACCAGTAACCAGACAAAGCTCAGATCATGTCCCTGCACCACTATGACTGAGGTAGGAGTAGAAGCCCCACATTAGGCTCTTGCAATAGCTTTCTTTTAGGAAAGAGGGGGCTTTGCCAAGGGAAGAGAGAGGGAGTGTTGTCAGGTGAGAATTACAAAGACCCAGTTTGAGGCCTGGAGTGATAGATACAACCTAATGAATCATCTTTGGTAGAATCGGTATTCCTTAATTCTCCTTCCTCAACACCATAGCTGGTGAAACAGAAGTGGTGTGGACAGCCATCTGTGAAGTAATTAAAGCTTTGGGGAAATGGCGGTCCCCGGTAGCTTTTCATTTTAGTGTAAATCTTCTGTCTTCTTGACATGGGTCTCCTTTAAAGACTTAGGGATGTTGTCCTGAGAAAATGACACATGAATTCAAGAAGTCAGATCAAACTGTGTTCTTTGGGATTCATTAAAACCGAAATGCCTGGAGCCCAATGCTAGCCGATGATGCATCAAACGCACTAAAACTCAGACGTCTCTCATTTTATAGGGTATTTCTTTACCACTAAAAGGCAGCTTCGCAAACTCTTTCAATCTTTTTTTTTTTTTTTAAGATTTTATTTATTTATTTGACAGACAGAGATCACAAGTAGGCAGAGAGGCAGGCAGAGAGAGAGGAGGAAGCAGGCTCCCCGCCAAGCAGAGAGCCTGATGCGGTGCTTGATCCCAGGACCCTGGGATCATACCTGAGCAGAAGGCAGAGGCTTTAACCCCCTGAGCCACTCAGGCGCCCCAAACTCTTTCAATCTTATATGACCGTTTTTTGAGGGTGGGAGGGGGATCTAAGGATGTGGCTAGAAATTTTTTTTTTTTAAAGATTTTATTTATTTATTTGAGAGAGAGAGACAGTGAGAGAGAGCATGAGTGAGGAGAAGGGCAGAGAGAGAAGCAGACTCCCTGTGGAGCTGGGAGCCCGATGCAGGACTCGATCCCGGGACTCCGAGATCATGACCTGAGCCAAAGGCAGTTGTCCAACCAACTGAGCCACCCAGGCGTCCCTAGAAATTTTTTATTACTAAACAGCCTTAACCCCTGGCTTCTCTTTGGAATTGAATTCTCTGTGAAGAGGCCTAGACGTGGACCTTCCTCTTGGTGGGTTTTATCAGTTTGAGGGCTTACTGTTTGGTTTCTGGGATGGCTGATGTTGAGGTTGCAAACTAAAATAAATGCCCTCTGGGCTCTGGAAGCTCAACGTAGAGGAGCGAGGAGAGCCAGAGGGAATGGCAGAACTCCGGAGAAGTAGACAACCTCCCTGCACTACTCAGTTTGATTGTTGCCCTGAGGGGATTTGAGCCAGTGTTAGAACATTCCACTATTTTCAAGAGAAACCAGAGATTTTAAATTTCACTGAATTACTTCTGATTTAAAATTTTTCTAATGACTTTAGTTTTTATTACACCATGAAGGCTGAAGTAATGATCTTTTGGCGAGGCTCATCCTCTGGGTGGTCAGTTTGGGCTTCTGGTGTGCATCTCGCCCAGCTCACAGGGCCTACTGTGAATGCTGTTTGATGCCTTGCAGGCTCCATTTCCTTCTTCCTCACAGAGCCTCAGTTTTGAACAGGGCTCACCCTGCCCTGTGGACCCTTGTAGCTGGGGAAAGGCCAAACTCTAGGTCCAGGGTTGGGTTTCTTGGGTTTCTATCCCTTACTAGTGATTGGTTTAGCATTTTGGCGGTGTGACCTGACTCTGTCCAGTGGAAGGCGAAGATGTGCGTGCTGGGCCCTCCCATGGAAAGCTGCATTTTCCCTTGAAGCCAGGGGAGCTGTGGTCCCTACTTGCCCTCAGTGCTATCAGGTGGGCCACCCACAACTATTGCAGCTATCTTGCTGTTAGGCTGAGGATCAAGTCAAAGTTGAGGACCAACCTGGATGGGAAGAGGAGAACCCGGATTGTTGTTGACATCCTTGAGGGGCCGAATCAACCAGCCCTTCATGAAGACTGCCCTTCCACTGGACTTTCTTTTGTTTGTGATAATAAAGTCTTAGTGAAGGTAGCCTGAGTGCCTGAGAAGCAGACTAGGGGAGACGCCAGTCCATTTGTGGACCCCATGAACCATTGATGGTAAAGGATGCCTTTCCCGATGCCAGGCTACGCTGTTACTGCTTCAGGGCCAGATGATAGAAGGATTTCTTCTTAGGTCTTTACTCTGATCCCTTGCTGTTGCCCCCTTGGAATATTGTCTAGTATAATACTGCATCTTTCTGTTGAGAAGGACAGCCTCCATGGGGAAGAGAGACCTCATCAATTATATGTGTCACGGGTGCCCAGAGTGGTGAGCGGACCACGTATTTGCCGTCAATGGTTTGTGGTCAGATTAACCTGAACATGAAACTGAGGCCTTTGATTTCTTTAAAGGGTTAGAGAAGGATTAATGATAACTAAACTATGACCTTTACCATTTAGGAAAACTGTTCTTCAGGTTGATAAAATTGTTCTTCAGGTTGATAGACTTCATTACCTTTAAGAAAAGGAAACGTGCTCAGCGGTGTTTTGTATAATCCACAGTGTTTCAGGCTTTTAGAACAGTACAGAACAGAAAGGGGTCCCTGCTTGACCTTTATTCTGAATGTAAATCAACTGGAAGCACCCTACTATCTCTAAATGTTCCAGATGTTATTTTTTCTTCTTCTCCTCCTCTTCCTTCTTCATTTAACAAGGAATAACATTAAGAGGTTTTCTTATTTCGGTTGGTTTATGCAGATTATTCTTCCCAACCTTTTTCCAGCTGTTAAAAATTAAAGACTACCTTTCTGCTATTAAAAGTACAGATAAGCTTGCCCATGCACAGTTGATACATTTATGATGATGATGATGATTATTTGATCTAGCTTGGAGAGGCAGTAAGCAATGTGCTTGGTAAGCAGTGTGAACGCTGATGCCACACTGGGTTTGAATCCCAGCTCTGCCACCTACTGGCCTTGGGTCCTTGGCAAATGGCTGGATTTTTCTGTGCCTCAATTTCCTGATCTATAAAATAAAAATAATTGTAGTGCCAACCTTGTAAGGATGTTTGCATTAACAATTTAATGCATGGGCCATTTTTAAGAGCTTGGAACAGTGCCTGATACACTCTAAGTGCTCTGTGTGTGTTTGCTACTAGACAGCGTCACAATAATGGTAATAAGATCTCTGATACTACGACTGGCTGTAGCATCAGGCTTTGTTAAGAGATTTTGGAAGACCTGAAACGTTTGATAGATGTAGTGCCAGTGTCTCTGAGATTACAAGTGATTTATTGCTGGATATAAAAAAAATTGCCCTATGGAGGTAAGCTTGGGGGAAGGAGACTCTGTGGGGCAAGGATGCTGGGCTGTAGCCAGCGGTCTTCATAGCAGATGGATAAAGAGATTATATAGTGTGTTTGCGTAGATGGATTTGGCTGTGCTCAGGGTGATGGTAAGTACAGGAACCGATTGTTACTTAAGAGCCCCACACTAAAGCACGCGGCATTTAATAAGACAAATATTTCTCTGTTAAATGACCATTCCTTTCAAAGATGGGTTGTTCTCTCCTTCCCTTAAATGTTATTTATCCTCTTACTGTCTCGTTCTCTTTCCATATTGCAAAGGCAGTAAGAGTATTTGATCAGGAATCCTAATCATTTTGAAATCGTTAAAAGTATGGGGTTAAGAGCCAGTGAAACCTGGACCAGAGCTCTAAAGGCACCATGTACTACTGTGACCTTGTGAGGACCTCATGAGGGTGTTGGACAAGCTCTGTGGGTCTCAGTCTCTTCATCTGTGAAATGGGTGTAACTGTTCCTCGGAACGTGGGTCTGCGGATCAAAGGAATCATGTATGTAAAGTGGCTGACGGACCTCACGGTACGTTCATCTTTTTTTTTTTTTTCCTTTTTCATCTTTTCCCTGCTTTGTTTCTAACTCCATCATCAAACTTTAAAGCCTTTTGGGGCACTTTTTGTATATATGTTGTGTTGTTTCTGCTGAGTTTTCTGAGAAGGGAGCCTATTTAGAAGGTAAAGAACCATTTTTCATTTATTAGAAACTATATGTGTTTTTCGTGGGCCTTCAGTTTATTTGGAATTGTTTTCCTAAAATTTGTGGCTGAATGACGGCAGGGATTGCCAGACTTTTTCAACAAAGAGCCAGACGGTAGACGTCTTTGACCTTGCACGCCATATATCTAGGTTGTTTTATAGCTGAGAAATAGATAGGCATGGCTGTGTTCCAATGAGACTTTATTTATGGACACTGAAATTTGAATTTCATATATTTTTCATGTGTCACAAAATATTCTTCTTTTGACTCACCCTAACCATTAAAAAGTATAAAAACCATTTCTTTCTCTCTCTCTTTTTTTAATATAAAAACCATTCTTGGGCACCTGGGTGGCTCAGTGGGTTAAGCCCCTGCCTTCCGCTCAGGTCATGATCTCAGGGTCCTGAGATCGAGTCCCGCATCGGGCTCTCTGCTCGGCAGGGAGCCCGCTTCCCTCTCTCTCTCTCTCTGCCTGCCTCTCCATCTACTTGTGATTTCTCTCTGTCAAATAAATAAATAAAATCTTTAAAACAAAAAAACAAAAACAAAAACAACAACAACAACAACAACAAAAAAACCATTCTTGGTTTGCAGACCATACAGAAAGAGGCCATGGACTGGAGTTTACCAACCCCACCATGAAGGTTTTGCTAAACGTATTTTATAATCCAAGCAGCAGAGGAGGGTGTCATTTACAAAACTTGTCTGGCCAGCGTCTTGGAATGGGAAGCATCTTCTGTAACATTGGTGGTGACTTTGCAATTTGATCGGATTCCTGTGCTGTGTTCTTGGACGGCCTTTGCCCAAAGTGAGGTATATCAGGTTCAGTGTAGCCTAGGGCCTGTTTCCAATTAGAAATGTTAATGCCTCGAGCCTTAGTAGCTGCTAGGCCTGAATGGCTTGATTGCCTCCCTGAAAAGCTGTTAACTTCTCCACTGCTTTTGAAAGGGACTTGAATTTTATACATTCTCTGGCCTGTTTTGTTCCTTAGGTGTTTTTTTCCCCCCTCTGTCTTCTCTGCATTAAAGGTGCATTAGTGTATTCTCAGTGCAACACTTCAGAGTTCTTGGAATGGGCAGAGAGCAGTTATAACCCATAATAGCAGGATAATCAATGGAAAGAGATAGATTGCCAGGTTGTAAATCATGTGAGAGAATTTGATGATATCAGCTTGGTGGGGGGGGAATGGATCCTATTACTCCTTCTGAATTCTTTGGTTCCTGGAATTAATTTCTTTCTTTCTTTCTTTTTTTTTTTTTTGTACTTGTAATTGTTTGATGGAACAGACTTTGGCGTGAACGAGAGGATGACAAAGAACAGGTCAGCTGTGTCCCCTCCATTCCTAGGATCCTGCTCACCCCTGTATAATTTCCGACCTGCGGCGTGCAATGCTGTTTCTATAGCCATAGTCCGCACTGCAGAGTGGGATACACTTAGACTGTCAAAGACTTGAAAGAGCATTTATTCCTCCATATTCAAAAGTGAAGAAAATCACAACCTTTAGACCAGGACACTCAAAAACCTAGCAGCATTCTAACAGATGCAATTACTGGCAGTAGAAAGCAAAGAGCTTGCTTTTTATTTTTTTTTTCCTCATTTTTAAGAGACATAAACTGTACCTTTTACTTTCTGACTTAATGCAGAGAGATGAAAATATGCTAAAGACATGGATTTTCTTTCTTTCTTTCTTTCTTTTTTTTTTTTTAAAGGCATAGACCAGAGGCATTTTGGAACCTTTCATCTAGCAAACCCAGCTTCCCTTTAAGCAGAGCATCAGGATCGCTTCAATATTTAGGTATTAATATTCCCTTGTGGCTCAATTAGCTCCTTGAGATGAATTTCTCGGCACTGCTGTCACAATGAAAGAAAGACATGCTGAAGTGTAAGAGAATTTGTGTGTTTCTTAGATTGGAAGGATGTGTTGAGTCAAATGAACATCCTCTCAAGGTTAAATTATCTATTTAAAACCTCCCAATTACAGTGCCAGGTACAATCTTTGATGAGATTCGGGGAGAACAAATGACTTAATCGGTGGGAGAGAAAGTCTCTTTGTATAGAGGAAAGCGATGAAATCAGAATGAACTGGACGTTGTTTATTTTCTGGGGAAATAGTTGCTTCAATTGAACATGATTTCATATCACTAAAACATGAAATGTTATTGGGTGACTAAAGGCCCTGGAATAGAAGAGGGTGAGGGTCAGTTCTTGCTCTCTGTGCTTTTAAAAAAAAAAAAGAAAGGAAGAAAGGAAGGGGGGCATGGGGAGGGAAGGAAGGAAGGAAGGAAGAATTGTGAGTTGACTGGAACAGAAAACTACCAGCAATATACTGTGACCTCTCTGTGTGCCATCTCATCCATCCAAGGAACTTGGATGGTGAATATAGTTTTTTTTTTTTTTTAAATTTTTTTTTTTTTAAAGATTTTATTTATTTATTTGACAGATAGAGATCACAAGTAGGGAGAGAGGCAGGCAGAGAGAGAGACCGAGAAGCAGGCTCCCTGCTGAGCAGAGAGCCTGATGTGGGGCTCGATCCCAGGACCCTGGGATCATGACCCGAGCCAAAGGCAGAGGCTTTAACCCACTGAGCCACCCAGGCGCCCCTGAATATAGTTTTATTTAAAAGGTAGTCTCCTGGCCTTCTGGAACAATCACCCAGGTCCTGTTGCTTTTACTCCACATTTTACTTTTTTTTAAAGAATTTATTTATTATTTGACAGAGACACAGCGAGAGAGGGAGCACAAGCAGGGGGAGTGAGAGAGGGAGAAGCAGACAGGGAGCCAGATGCGGGGCTCAGTCCCAGGACCCCGGAATCATGACCTGAGCCGAAGGCAGATGCTTAACGACAGAGCCATCAAGCTGCCTCTTTTACTCCACATTTTAAATGTCGACTCCCTCTAGCCAGTGTTCTCTGTCTCTTCTTTTCCTGACTTTGTCAAGGCCACTGTCCTGCTGGAGTTAAAACAATGACCAGCCCTTTTGAAGTGTCTCTCTGCTTTCAGCAATATCTTCCTGCTCATTACACATGGCAAAATCCAGACTCTCACCTACCGGTCCTGCCCTATGCAGTTACTCACTTGGGGTAATCCTGATGGTGTAGTAGCTGAGTCTAGACCCTGGAGCCAGACGGGTAGGTTCAAATCCTGGCTGTGTTACTAAGCAGCCTTGTGACCCAGATAAGTTACTGAAGCCTTTCTGTGCCTCAGTTTGCTCACCTTTAAGGTGGGTGTAATAATAATTCTAGTTGATAATACTTAGTAATAATCCTAGGTAAAGTTGTGAGGAATAAGTGAGTGAAAATATGGAAAGAATTTAGACCATTGCTTTGCACTCAGTAAGCACTGTGTAAGAGTCCGATGATGGTACTGTTTTGTTCTAAAATTAGCATAGTAATTATTATCTCTTCCTATTGGAGTTTTGTGTTCTGGCTTCTTCTCTTGTATATCCCAACTTAAATGCCCTTTCTGAGTGACTGTCATCATCCAGCTTCTGAAAGGTCCCACCCTTTCCATCCATCACCACCTTGCACTCTACCCATTACAGGTTGGAAAAGCTTTTTTTAAATCATAGAAAAAAAAAAAAGCAACAACAAATATGACACCCCCCCCACCCCCACGAAACAGGTTGAATTCCTTGCCAGGCTGATGCCCTGTCTTCTCTGAACACTTTTATGTGTGTTTTCTGCATGCGTATCTCCTAAACAAGGACATTCTCCTATCATGTCACCATCCACCCATCAAAATCCGGAAATTACCTTTGATACCATACTCTCATCTAATCCTCAGGCCTCATTCGAATTTGCTGAGATTGTCCCAATGGAAAAAGGAGCCATTTGGAATCAAGGGCTAGTTGTTAGTCTCCTTGGTTTCTTTTTTCTTTTCTTTCTTTCTTTCTTTTTTTTTTTTAAGATTTTATTTATTTATTTGTCAGAGAGAGTGAACACAGGCAGACAGAGACAGAAGGAGAAGCAGGCTCCCTGCTGAGCAAGGTGCCTGATGTGGGACTCGATCCCAGGACACTGGGATCATGACCTGAGCCGAAAGCAGCCGCTTAACCAACTGAGCCACCCAGGCGTCCCTCCTTGGTTTCTGGAACAGTTTCTCAGGCTTTCCTGGACTTTTAGGACCTTGATAATTTTGGAGATAACAGGCCAGTTATTTTATATATTGTCTATCAATTTGGGTTTGTCTGACGCTTCCTTACAATTAGATTCAGGTTATGTGTCAGGGCGGGAATACCAACAGAAGTGAACCCTGTTCCTTCCGTTGCATCCTGTCAGGTGGCCCATGATTTCCATAGGTCCGTTGCTGGAGATGTTCCCTTTGATCATTTATAAAGGCAGCATGTGCCAGACTTCTTTATTGTAAAGTTACTCTTTTCTCTTTTGTAGTATTTTGTGGAATGATACTTTTAGACCCTTCCTAAACTTTCAACTTGTTTGTTTTATCATGCCAGTTTTGGACTCATGGATTTCTATTTATTTAGCAGGTTATCATCTTTTACCATTATTTTGATGCTCAGATTCTCCCCTTGTTTAGATAGCGGGAGTTCCTTCCAGCTGATTCCCCTGTCCTTTGACGTGTGTTGCCATCATTGTTCGTCCTTACTTTTTGGAACAAGGAGTTCCAGGTTCATCTTGTGCTTTTGCTGGTCCCAGGCCTGGATTTGGCTACGTTGCTGAGGAGTCAGGGAGCTGAGATTCCTTTTAGGGGAGAATGGTATTTAGAAACCAAGATCTGGGCATTAGGTGTGTTCATTGCTTGTGAGATGTTATGGCTTCCAGACCTATTCAGTGGACACATCAAAGGATTATTTTATATATATATATATACACACACACACACACATATGTATATATATGTGTACATTTGTATTTATTTCTCTATTTTTATGTATTAAAAATTGTAAATTCATTACCTCCAATTCCATTTCAACAACACATGGTTCAACTTTTTTTTCTCATTTCTGTATTCATAACTACTTTCTCTTGACAGTGAGTAAGCTGGTTCCCATTATCTTAAATAGATTTCCTTATTCAATCATCCCACCCCATGCCAGGCCACTCTTTCATAAAGACACTCTACTCAACTCGGAGATACCAACACTCCATGCCAAGCCCTTCTCCTCCTCAGGTATAGATGTCCTCTTCACCACACTTCTGGACAGATGGTACCTTTGTGCAAAGAAAATGGCACATTCTCCTCCTGGCAGAGAACAGCCCCATGCCAGGGCATCTTGTGTGGCACGTGGTGTATGTAGGCTACTTTTCACTTCTCTTCATTGACTTATGCTGTACATCAGGTACCCACATTTTATATGGCGGTGCTGATGACTTTATCCCTGACTATGCTGGATTGGTTGATGGTGGGCTTCTAACCTACCTGGGGACTTAAGGTGCTGTTGCTGCTCTCTCAGGGATGCTGCTGTGTTGAACCAAGGAGGTTTGAGAAAGGGTGCTACCGGTAGTTGACTTCCTGCCATTGGCACGGGAAGGCAGAGAAAGCTTGGTTCAGTAAGAGGGAATAAAGTAGATGGACAGAGGGGCTGGAGGCAGAGGACTGGTGGAGGCTTCATAGAGGGCTTGAGAGCCTGTTCCTAGTTTGTGTCTGAGGCTAGATGTATCCCTGCTCTTGGGATTTGAGTGACAGTCTCATATTTTTGTAATAAATTTACTCTTTAAAAAAAAAAGATTATTTATTTATTTATTTGAGAGACAAGAGATCACAAGTAGGCAGATAGGCAGGCAGAGAGAGAGAGGGGAAGGGAAGCAGGCTCTCTGCTCAGCAGAGAGCCTGATGTGGGGCTCCATCCCAGGACCCCAGGATCATGACCTTAGTGGAAGGCAGAGCTTTAACCCACTGAGCCACCCAGGTGCCTCATAAATTCACTCTTGATTAATAAATTCATTAACCTAAGCCACATCCCATGGCCAAGCCCCAAGAGACAGAGAAATCCACTATAGAAAGAACTGCAAAGTTGACTGGCAAAGGACCTAGATGGAGGGGCCAATTATCCTTTCTACGAGGAAGAGGTCAGATTGACGCAGGCTAACCCGTCAGTAAGTGGCAGAGCTAGGCATCAAATGAGGTCGGTCCAGTTAGGGCGCCACCATGTAATCACTCTTCTGTTGCTTCTGGATAAAACTGGGGCTTGATCTGCGTGTGATTCTATCAGAGTATTAGAGACCACCTAAAAGGGCATTTCTCTCTCCTTGCTTTCTCTTGGCCTCTTGTACATAGGAAGTTTACTTTCAAGAAGATAGTGTTAATCAGATACAGAACTTCTTCCAGGAACCAGATGGCCTTCATTTCTTTCTTCCTGATTAGCTACATAAAGCTAATTGTCCAACTGAGAGAGGCTTAATTTTACAGGCTTTCATGGGAGGCACACTTACTGTTTAAAGCTTTCCACCCCCTCTTGCCTTCTTCGCCAGAGGCTCTGCTCCAGCAGGGAAGCCGGAATCCAATGCTAACAAATTTTGGAAGAGGTTAGATTTTTACAAGGAGTCACCGTGTCGTGGATAGACGTGAGAACAACTTCTCTTTCATCCTGCAGGTTAAAGGTGTGCCTGTGTTGTTCTTAGGCCCTCCGTCCTCCGTCTTCTCTGTATTTATCTTATTTTAGAGGGTTTTTTGACTGACACTGGGAGTTTGTATGGCAGTGTTCAGATAATGTCGGCATTAATGTTCTGTAGGCAGGGAGAGGGCTGATTGTGCTGGAGACCATATTAAGGAATTGTAATCTAAAAATTACACTGAATTATAAATGTGTGGGGACACATTATTATAACTAATTATGAAACGTACAAAAAGGCCAAGTGGTACTTGGTAAATCTTATTATTTCTTGTGGTGGAAAACTATTTTGCATCAGTGGAAGTATTACACGGAAGCGTGGTGCCTTTTATGCAGAGGAAAGATAATAGTGGCTGGGATACACCATCAGCCGTGGGCTGGGTGAAAGATGGCAGGCTTAAAAAATCCATTTGTCTTTCTGGCAAATTGTCTTAACATAATTCACATGCCTTTCTAATTTAAAATAGGAGAGTTAAACAAAGTTTATGCTGAAGTTACACCCATTAGGAAACTGGTGGAACTCACCAGTTTACAGTCTCCCAAGCCGAGACTCCAGCATTAGAAACGTGCGTGCGTCTCCTTCTTGTATTGAATTGTGAATTCACATTGCATTCCCTTGCAAGGATGTGCCATTTTTAATTAAGACTAAAACATGGTGGGGTATTCTAAATTAGGCCTGATTATAATTGCAGATGGCAATTGAGCTTTTGGAAGCTGGTTTTTTTAACTGTTAAATAAAAATTGTCTTTTTTAGTGTTGGTTTGCAGAAGTTCCACGGTGGTTGTTTAGGGGGAAAAAACCCCTCAAAGCCTTTTCATCTCTTTGTTGACGTTCAACTAAATATCAGAGCGTATTCATCCATCTTCTATTGGGGGGCTTGACTCTGAAGAAATTTTTCTTAAGGGTTTATTAACAATTGAGTAAATGAAAAATTTTGGCCCACAAAGCCGAACTTTCTGGAAGCTTTCTGCTGATGAATATGGAAAACCCATGACAAATATTTTTCAGGTGGTGTTCTCTGAATAGTTTTTGAGCCAATGCAATAATAGAGTGACAGGTTTGGTGTCTTTTTTTTTTTTTTTTTTTAAATAAAAAGGGTACTTTTGACTGATAGAAGATTTTACTGGTCAAAATTAGTACCGTAGCATCCCTTCTGTTTGGTAGGCTAACTTGATTTTGTTCAGTGTCCCAGAAAGGTTTATGGACATGATAAGACCATTGCCTGGGTGTTCAGTGGATTTTTAGCATGCTGTTCCCAGCTTAGAGGAACCATGTACACACAATTTCTGCCTGTTGATGGCACATAGACCCAGTAGGCCAGTGGTTGGCAACCAGGGGTTCCTAATTTTGCCCCCTGTCTCCCTTCAGGGGATATTTTGGCAATGTCTGGAAGCATTTCTGATTGTCAGGACTGGGAGGTGGTGCCACTTGGTAGGAGAGGTCAGAGATGGTGCTAAACATCCTACTGGGCACAGGACAGTCTCCCACAGGAAAGAATTATCTGGTACAAAATGTCAATAGTGAGGCTGTGGAGAGACCCAGCAACAAACAGTGAACTCATCACGCTTCTCTTTGTCTTCCACAGTAAAGATGGGCCCAGATTTGCCACGGATCTCCTTGTATTTCATCCTCCCATTATAGCACTGGTGGGTAGTATATGATATTAAACACGAGTTGATAAAAACAGTCGTGTTTTCTGGAAGAATTCAGTTGGGAAGTCAAAGGTGAGCGGTGTGTTAGGGAAGAGCAAGAAATCTGCGACAGGACCTGTAGGGGGTTTGCTTCCCGGGGTTGGGTGACGTGCATTACTCTGTTCCACCCCGGAAGTCGGCCTCAGAGTGGACGGCACACTTTCCTGTTAGCTCTTGTAAGCAATGACTTCCTAACAAGCTGGTGATGAAAGTCACATCGTAAGCAACGTCCGGCCGTAACGTTCTGCCTCCACCCTGGTTTCTGCCTAATGAAGACTGGCTGTGTACAGACCCCACTGTTTAATTTTGTTGCATTTTGTGTACACACCTCAGAAAATAAAGAGACCAGGCAACTAGGATTGAGTAGAATAATAAAAAGGACTTTCTTGAATGGTGGCACTTCTGATGTTATTTTCCTGCCTTACGTGACTGGAGGAATAAGGGGAGAAGGACGTCATGGGGCTTATAAACAGCTGATAACAACAGGCTTCATTTACATTTTGTAGCTTGTATCCCTCCCCCCCCTTTGAGCACATGTGTAGGGAATTGAAATTGCAGTTTGCCTATTATGTGTTGGCAGTAATCTTTCAAAAAAAATTTTATGTTTCAAAATCAGGCAGCCAACAGCAGTAGCCAGTGATATATAGGGCTATTGATGTGAATTGAATTTGCAGAGGGAAAATGGGATTTGGTTGCAGTATGAACTCATAATGAGGTGGCCCCATAGATTTGTAATGGTCAGCCATTGTTTGTGCCCAGAATCAGCTAGGCATCAAATACCTTTCAAAGAGAGACTAAAATGCAACTTGAGCTTTTGTTGCTGCTGCTTTTTTTCCACCCTCTAGTTAATGGAGTGGTTCCAGAGTTGTGTCATTTCCTTGGGCTATTGTGAGGGTATTGGAAGGTATTGGGTTCTCCTTTTGGGATCAGTGATCTTCACTGATCATTTAAAAAAAAAAATTTTTTTTTTTAAGATTTTACTTACTTATTTGACAGAGACAGGAAGAGAGGGAATACAAGCAGGGGGAGTGGGAGAAGGAGAAGCAGGCTTCCCACAGAGCAAGGAGCCCGATGCGGGGCCCGATCGTAGGGATCATGACCTGAGCTGAAGGCAGACGCTTAACCAACTAAGCCACCCAGGCACCCCGATCTTCACTGATCTTATTCACTGTCTTATCAGGAAAAAAATTGGACCCATGGCCCCAGCGTACGTCTGTTTGTCGATATTGGATATGTGGTCTTATACCAAAATGTTATGTGAACTATAAAACATAAAGAAATGGGATCCATGAAGTAAAAAGTGTTATGGTAGAAGATTAATTTTTTTTTTCCTCCCGTCCCTAAGGAACCTGGGTGTGTAGCCCTTGGGTTCTCACTGCTGGAAGTGACAGGTGCTAGCTAATGTTGCCTTAGGTGACATTTTCAGATCATGGAGAACTTTCGGCTGCCCTTCTTTCCATGGAAGTGTCTTAATCTTGAACCTTGACTATGATTGTGTGGTGGGAGATGCTGATGGGATTGGATTGATACTAGACATTCAGAAGTGGTTTTCCTCCCTGGATACAGAGTGTAGGCTGGACTAGAATTAAGTCTACGAAAGTGGACAGCTCAGGTTCTATCTGGATGTTCTGTCTTAGAAGTTTACTTTCTGATTTATCTCAGTTATTTTTTTTTCTTGTTCTTTTTTTTTTCTCCCCTCCCTCCCTCCTCCCCTTCTTTTCTTTTTTTGTGCCAGGGGAAACTGGGACACATTCTTTTCCATATATAGATGTTTTCTTCTAAGGTCTTCTCTCTGTATGGGGGGTTGAAGTTAGAATAATTATAGTATTTGAATGAGTGAATGAAAGCATCAATAGATGTATCTTCGTCTGAGCTGTCCTGGTTAGGTGATCTTGGTGTGTTCCTCTGATTCTCTGTTTTCCTACGTGTGCAGTAAGGATCATAGCTGACCCATGTGGTTGTGTCGGGTTAAGGAGGGTGCATTTGAGCCTTCACAGAGCTTGACATCAGGTAAATGCCCATTTCATTATGATGTGATTATTCTCTCTACAGTCCCTGTCCTTGGAATTCTTTTCTTTTCTTTTCTTTTCTTTTTTTAGGATTTTATTTTATTTTTTTAGTTTTTTTAAAAAAAAGATTTTAGTTCTTTATTTGGCAAAGAGAGAGAGTCAGAGAGCCTGAGCTGGAGGAGGGGGACAGGGAGAGGGAGAAGCAGATTCTCTGCTGAGCAGGGGGAGCTGGACAAGGAGCTCAGTCCCAGGACCCTGAGAACATAACTTGAGCTGAAGGCAGATGCGTAGCCAGCTGAGCCACCTAGGCACCCCTTAAGATTTTATTTCTAAATAATCTCTACACACAGTGTGGGGCTTGAATTTACAACCCAAGATCAAGAGTCCCCAAGCATGGTCCACCAACTGAGCCAGACAGGTGCCCCCTTCTTCCAATTCTTGAAAGTACTTCTTTTTTTTATTAGTTTTAATCTTTCTTTATTTATTTAGAGAGGGGGAGGAGGAGAATGAGGGAGGAAAGGGAGAGAGAAAAAGACAGATAGAGACAGATAGAGATCACAACCAGGCCACGGGGGTGGGGGGTGTGCGGGCAAGCTCCCTGCTGAGCAGAGAGCCCGAGGCGGGGCTAGATCCCAGGACCCCGAGATCATGACCTGAGCCAAAGGCAGAGGTTTAACCCACTGAGCCACCCAGGTGCCCAGAAGGAGAGAAAATTAAGCAGGTTCCATTTCTGGCATGGAGCCTGACACAGGGCTCGATGTTAGGACCCTGAGATTATGACCTGGGCCAAAATCAAGAGTCAGATGCTTAACCAACTCAGCCACCCAGGTGCCTCAGTTCTTGAAAGTATTTCTTGGAAGTCTTCACTTAATCTGGCCAAGACTGATTTCCCTAACCTCGGGGCTCTTAGACACCACAATAATAACATTTGCCGGGCCCAGTTATGCGATCATTTACTTAGGTGTTCTTTTACTTAGGTTTTTTTTTTTTTTTTTCCAAGCACATTTGGTTTCTGGAGGATGGAAACGAAGCCTTCAGTTTCTTTTGTGGTTGGTTGCCTTCTCTTGCCTCGCTGTCCTGCAACCATGCTGAGTGAGTAATCAAAGAACTAATTCTTAGTTGTCAGGTGAAAAGGCATTTTTTGTGCTGAATCGAAAGACTTAGGTTTGGGTAGACTCTGAAGACTTTGGAATTAGAGAAGGTGGAGGAGGAAGGGGGAGTGGGAAGGATTTCAGAAATGAGATTTTGCTAATTGTAATTAGTGCCAAACAGAAGTTGGTACACTTCTGTAGTTTTGTGTTGTCAGTCACTTTGGATGATAATTTTTTTTTTTTTTGCTATTATTTTTAAGTGACAGATTGCAGTACATATTTTAGGACCTGCCACCCATTTTGATTTGAAAGATTATGTTGTTGGAATTTCAGACACTGCAGGTAAAGATCTAATTTTACTAAACAACAGGGATTTAGGAATCTTGTAAATTACTTTGCTCCTGCAACTGAAAGTGTTTTTCTCCGATTTCTTATGCAAATAATTGTAAATCCTGTAACCAAGCAGAGTAAAACTTTTCATGTCTTTTAGAATCTGTTTTCTGGTTTTGCTCATTCTGTAACAGTCTTAACCTTAATAGGCAAGAAGTATAAATTGTGTGGATTACCAAGCAAAGATGAAAGGTAATATATTTTGGTTATTTCCAGTTAGCAGACTGCCTCTTAATGAATCCGATTAAGTGCCTCAGTCACTTCCTTTCCTACAAGTTGTCTTTAGGAAGGCACATTTGCATCCCAAATGCAATACAGGGAGATGGTTCTTTTGCTCCTTTTACTGAAAGTAATAATATCCTTATCTTCCTGTTCTAGAATTGCAGGCATGACTGCCTGAAGCTGAACGAAAGACTGATTTCCAGCTGTGTGTCTTAATATCAGGGAAATACCTCACATCCATATCACACTGATGCGAGAGGGGTTCCTTAAGTGCTAGCAGTGTGATGGATTCTCACTGACTTAAGATTTGGCTTTGGAGAGGTCCTCTAGGTTTATTGTCAGGATCAAGGCAAAAATGGGATAGTCAACTTGCAACAGGCAGGAACCAGGGTAATGAGAGCCAGCAGCCAACTGGTGTTCAAATGAGTTGGCCCCTACCGTGTCTTGTTTTTAGGGACGACACTTCATTCAATAACCAGATCCTTCCCTGGTGACATTCTGCTTTTCTTGGCTGGGGAGGACAGGGAACCTGCATGGAGAATGCAGGGGAAAATGGGGGAATCATAACCTAGAGGCGGTGGTAGAGGACGTTGAGGGGCTCCGGATTTCTCCTGGAAGCCCTGATGGGTGTGCGATGTGGTTAGGGGCGCTATTCTGCGGTTGTTCAGGCTGGTTTTTGTCGCCTTTGCATCAGGCTAGAGAATTTGAGTCCCTAGTGATGCTATCCAACATTGAGAAAGAAAATCTCTTTCAATTAGCAGAGACAAAGTATTGACAATGAAGTGGAGCTGATGCCTATAAATATAGACGTTCTATAATTGGAAAGGAGCAATTAAAGACGACTTGAAGAAAACTTCCAGTTGCTGTTTGTAGAAGCCAACTAAATGACTACCTGTGAAAGCCTTCACCTGTTTGAGAATTATAAATATCATTTGCACAAACAAATACCCAAGGGGATGGTAGCTGGCCTTGTAAGTCTATTCTTAAATCTTACTGCCAAGCCCCAGATGCATCCTCTAGAATTTCCTCAGAAAATACTCTTTTGTAATACATCAGAGGCTCCGTTGGGCTGACTGCTTCCTTGGGTGCTCAGAGGTGCTCAGTTTACCTGTGGAAACCCAAGAGGAGAAGCCACTGAGCTCAGGATAAAGCAAACTAAAAAAAACCATTTCCTATCTTCTGATGGTGCAAATAGGGATGGTTGATGAGTTACAAGTAGAAGTTGTTGTCTAAGGGCTTCCAGGAAGGGTTCTCTGAAGGGATTTAGTCCAGTGGAAAGTACGCTTTTCTTTAAAAAAAATTTTTTTGTTTTATTTTCACATTTTTGCATTTCAGATGTGGTATACAGATGCAATGGCTAGGAACTACAGCAGCCATTTTGAGGCCATGAGGAAATGGTCAGGGGACTTGCAGAGATGGGCCGTCTTTGAGTTGCTGAGTGTCTACCTGCCGCCACTTATCTCCAGATATCTTGTTAGATGAAAGAAATCAACCCGTATGTGTTTAAGCTCCTGTAATGGGTCTCTGATAGCAGCATCAGAATGCAATTCCTGATTCCAAACTTCAGATTCCCCATCTACAAAATGAGGATACTAGTACTATGTGTTGTGGGGTCATTGTAAGGACTTAATTTCAACATGTGCAACAAAGTACTTACCATCATGATTGACGGCTGCTACTTTTCTTTTGAAATGATTGTTAGCATTTTCGTTTAATACATACCACAGTAGGTCCATACATTCCTTTCCTAGGATTCCTAGGTAACAAACTACCACCAACTGGGTGGTTCAAACAGCAGAAATTGATTGTTTTATAGCATTAGAGATCAGAAGTCCCAGTTCAAGGTGCCTGGCACAGTTGGTTCTTTCTGAGGGCTGTGAGGGGTGAGTCTGTTCCAGGCCTTTCTTCTTGCCTGTAGGTGGTTAACTTCTCTCTGTGTCTTCATATCATCTTCTCTTTATATGTGTTTGTCTATAGAAATGTTCCCTTTTCATATTCCCGTTCATATTGGATTAGGGCCCACCTTAATGGCCTCTTTGTAACTTGATCACCTTTGTAAAGACCCTATTTCCAAAACAGGTCGCATTCTGAGGTACTGGAGATTAGGACTGCAACATACCCTTTTTGGTTTAACCAGTCATGGTACATACATATGTAACCTACTGAATTTTTAGTCTTTCATTCTTTTTCTCATTATGGAAGTTCTTTACAAAAATATCAAATACTTCTCAATGAAAAATTGCACCCCCCCAAATGTCCTGTTTTGTAAATTTTAATTTATACTTTTAGATTCTAGAATTAGTAAGGGCTCGTGAAAGGGCCCTTTGTTTTAATTTTAGGGCAGGGACTGTCAGCTCCTATGTCCCTCTTGGATGTGAGTATTCACTTAGGTAGCTTTCAAATCCATGCCTAAGACATCTAAGTCTGCTATTTGTTATTCCATATTCTATAGAATTTTTTTTTAAGAACACTTATTTATTTTTATTTGACAGAGAGAGAGAGTGCACAAGTAGGCAGAACAGCAGGCAGTGGGAGACGGAGAAGTAGGCTCCCCACTGAGCAGAGAGCCTGATGTGTGGCTTGATCCTAGGACCCTGTGCTCATGCGAACCCAGATGCTTAACTGACTGACCCACCCAGGTGCCCCTTCACAATTCTTTAGAATGAAGTCTCAGTGTGGTCACAGTCATACATGTTATGGGTCACTGGTTGCTCTTGGTGATTGATGCAATGGTGAGGGCCTTGAGCGTCCTCCCACAGTGTTCCCAGGACATACCACGTCAGGCTATTGTCTGTACCAATGCTTCTAAACATCTCCGCCTCCAGTGCAAGTTCCGTGGGGTGGGACTTGTTTAAATGAAATTCTGGTTATAAACATTTAAAAAAAAAGTGCTAAAGTTTATACCATTGGAGACTTTTTTCAACTGTTTAAATCTGGAAGAGAAAATGTTAATGCAGTGTTCTTGCAACCCCTTTCTCTTTCCAAGTATGTCAGGCATGGAGACTGTTACCTCCTGAGTGAAGCAGAGTGGTTTATTTATGAAATAAATAACTTTCCTGTCCCGGTAGGGTTTTTTGTTTTGTTTTGTTTTGTTTTGTTTTTTGAAGATCACTTTTAAGCAACATTATGTATTTGTAGGGGCTTGTCTTCAAATAAAAGGCATAATTGAAATACAGCCGGATAGGAATCAAGAGTGTGATTCAAGTGTAAGGTAAAATTGATGACATCCCTTACTGCTTTATAGATGAATTACTTTATGGTGGCCTGTTTCCTGATAAAGCTTTTTTAAAAACTAAAAATGCATTTTTCTAGCCTCTAATCGTCCATACTGACAGCAGCAAAAAAGAAAGGCTGTTCCCCCCCCCTTCCCTTAGCAGTGATAGTAGAAATTGCTTATTGCTTGAAAATCTATATTTGCCTGCTGGTGTGCCATTAAAAAGGGATTTTGTAGCCTGAATTCCATTTTTTTTATGTAACACAAGACATAAGGGGTTGCATTTTCCATATTGGCAGATTGTGGAATAGGTGGGTGACTCGAAAGTGGTCTTTTTCCTTTGGAGTGTTCAAAACCTGCGTGTGCCAAAGAATGGGGAATGTTCCCATGTGAGATTGAACAAAGATGATATTGGAGTTAGTTTTCTCTGCATCCACCAAGTTATTCACCTTCTCGGAGTTAGGAGCTCAGCCCAGTCAGGAAGATGACTGCTTTTTTTTTTTTTTAAAGATTTTATTTTTTTGGTAGATACATACCACAAGTAGGCAGAGAGGCAGGTGGGGAGAAAGGGGATTGCAGGGGCGGGGGTGGGGAAGCAGGCTTCCTGCTGAGCAGAGAGCCTGATGGGGGGCTTAATCCCAGGACTCTGAGATCATGACCTGAGCTGAAGGCAGAGGTTCAACCCAGTGAAACACCTGGGCGCCCCTCTTTTTTTTTTTTTTAAACATTTTATTTATTTATTTGAGAGAGGGAGTGAGTGAGAGCACAAGAAGGAGGAAAGCGGAGGCAGAGGCAAGCGGAGAAGCAGACTCCCTGCTGAGCAGGGAGCCCAATTTGAGGGGTGGGGCTCCATCTCAGAGTTCTGAAATCCTGACCTAAACTGAAGGCAGATGCTTAATAACCCACTGAGCCACCCAGGCACCCCTGAAGATGATGAGCACTGTAACTGCTCCTGCTTGTATCCTGTCCTGGATGCCTACCTCCCAACGTGGTCAGCAGTAAATGCCTAGAGGAGAGGAAGTCTAGCTGGCAAATCATTAAATTATCCTCTGGTTTAATTTATGGGGCCTCTCTCACCACCTATGATGTTTTCTTGGAAGAAAGAGGAATAATTTGAATCAGATCAAGCCTCTTGATGGGATGCTGGGCATAGAGCACAATAGAAATGGACACACTTGGAATGCAATCAGCAGAACCCAGAAAAAGAGGAAGTCTTTACTTCACATGACTCCATTTATTCAACAAATGTACTGGATGGTTTAAAGAGTCAGAAAAGAACCTTTAGATTAAAAATGATTAAAGAGGCAAATGCACGGTGTGGACTTGGGATACTGATTTGATGAAATCAATGTTAATTTACTTATTTATTTTTTTGAGATGGGGAGATTTGAGTACTGATTATCTGACTCGTGACATTACTGTTACTTTTTGGGCATAGACAAGATGGCAGTTATGGAATTATATTTTTAAAAAGAGTCCTTATCTTTTAGTGATGGATACTGAGTTAGTTATGGAAAATCATGATGCTGGGACTTGCTTTAAAGTTAATCCAGCTTGAGTAGGGAGTCGGGGTGAAAATAAATAAGATTTTTCCTATCTGATGATTGTTGAAGGCAGGAGATAGTTTTGTGGGGATTCTAATCTTTATTTTTGGATGTCTGAAATTTTCAGTAGAAAATTAAAAGGTAATAATGACCTACCTGTTTTCTACTCTCCATGATGACTGCTGACTTTACCAGACCTACTTCTTTTTAAGTGTTCTTAGGGCAATAAATAGTTTAGTATATAACCTTTCACCTCAGAGTAATCTAAATATAAATATAGTCACTGACTTGCAGGAACCAAGCCTTAAAGAATTGACAGCTTTTATTTAATGACCCATTTTCCTTTATTTGAACTTAGCCCTGTGGAATAAAGGGGATGTTTTATTCATCAGACTTCACTTTTTTTATTTTAGAATGCCTTTGTAGGAATTAGCAGGTGTTTAATTATCAATGGGAGGATTCTGTATTTGCTGAACACAGTGGAAAGTCATTAAAAGAAGTTTAAAATATGAAAGCATCCAATGGGAGAACTTGGAAGAAATGAATAAATCTGTTCTCCTGTGTCCTGGGTTTATTAAGGTCAAATGAGGTGCGGTTTAATATTTTCCAGCTTCATTGTAAACTAAGCCAAAGGAAAATCTTTCTGCCCTTTGGTCAAACATTCCTGTGTGAAGAGAACACCAGCTACAGTGGAACACTGCCAAGGTGTTTTGGGGTCATACCTTAGCCCTCCAGTGTAGATAGTTGAGATAAGCCAGGATTTATGGATGGATTTATCACCCATCTCAGTGGTGGGGTGTGACTTCCACTTTTGCATTTTATTTTCGTGCTATGAATATTTTTCTGGAGTGCCCACTGAGGAACAGAGCTAACCAGAGTTTACATTTCTTGCTCTTTTGTCTCACTGGAGTGTAAACTGTCCCCTGCTCCTTTCTATCTGCCCCTCAACTTTCTCTTTTTCTAGCAACATTGCCCTATCAACTTCCAATGAGGCAAGGCCTATGGTTGGTGGTAAATTATCTGGATCTGGGGAAAAGGATGTGATTAAGTTGAACCAATTTGGAGATTGGGGTGGGAGAGGGTCGGGGAATGGCTACCATCGATTCAGTACTGACCCTGTGCCAGGTACTGCGTGAGGAAATGTCTACTTTTTTTTCATCAAAAATTTCTGCAAGGTAGGCATCACTCCTATTTTATTAGGAAGGAAGGAAGCTCAGGGAGCTTGGATAAATTGATCAAGGTCTCATGGTGCCCGAGCATCTTTGTTGGTTAACGTACTCAGGTCTGTGCAAAGTTGTGTTGGTAACCAACACACCATATGCATTCTCCAGGTTGTAGGTTGAGACAATGACGATCTAGTTTCACCATGATGCTGCTTCTTATGGACTCCATATGGCAAGTTGAGGGTCAGGAGGAGGGACACTGGGAGATGGGCGTTTGTGCCCCTACGTAGTTCACCTTGGGCGCATGGATGGACTTAAGATTGTCTAAATTAGATCCGTAACTCACTTATTTTCTGGATAAAAAAGGGGCACAGTAAGGACAGACAGACACTGGTAATTTGGTTACTGTGAAATGGCTTCATTAGTTCTTTGTCTGTATTGCTACTTTGTTTTAACCTCAAAGATGGAAAGGTCTCCGTGATGGAATACAGAGAGACCTTTGTGAACAAAGCTGCTTATAAGCCTGCATCGACAGGAAAGCAGTATCTTAAAGCTTGCAACTGACATGACTTTTGTGGTCTCCAGTAAGAAGGAGCTAAAAGCGTAATGGTTTACTGTAGATTCTTTTGAAGGCACATGGAGTTTGTGAAGTAATGATAAACAGACCGCATTTGATCTGGAGGCTCTCCAGGTTCCCAAGCGTCACGCGTGTCTTTGGCTCTGGGCTCCTCTTCCCTTCAGGAGCTGTTCCGTCAGGCTGCTGAGGGGCATTGGAAAACAGATAGACGGTGGATGGAGAACAGCAATTTCAGCAATGGACAGTAAATCATAGGATTGGAGAAGTTACTCAGGCTGCGGTAATGTGCCCAAAGATGCTGAGTAGGGACTGGTGACTGAGACGTGCATTTAAGTGGTATTTCTTGGCCACAGGGCAGTGGGAATTGGTCAGCTAGATGTGTGCTTTAAATGGATGATCTTATTGGTGGGAAATAAAATGATGGGGAGAGAACTGTAGGCTTGCCTCCTGGACCTTATTCGGAACCTTTTTTTATGGAGCTGTTGGCTAGAGTAGATTTGGAGATGAGGAGGTTGGCATGATCTTCGTTCTGAAATAGTTTACTTGAACTAACTCATTTAATCTGAGCAAACTCTACGATTCTGGTTTTCTACCTTTCTATACATGAAGAGGAGAGCCTCATGGGAATAAAACACTTTTCTTAAATGTTTTAGGTACTAAACTATGAAATACCTGGTGAATAATACTTCAGCATTCCATGCTTTACTATGAATAGGGAGTTTTTTTCTTTTTCTTTTTTCTTTTTCTGCTCCCCGGGGAGCAGAGAGCCGGATGCGGGGCTTGATCCCAGGACCCTGGGATCATGACCTGAGCCGAAGGCAGAGCTTTAACCCACTGAGCCACCCAGGCGCCCCGGGAGTTTTTTCTAAGTCAGAGGTATTTTGTCGTGTTGTCTACCCCCAATCATAAAATAAAAATTAACTGTCTTTCTTTGGAGAGCTCTTTGGGGGATCTTTTTAAAGACTGGTTCAGCCAAAGGAATTTTCCAGTTCAGTTGACACGCTTTGCAGTGTTTGTGGTTTCACATGGTTCAAAATATTTATTATCTCAAGTTTCTTTGACAACAAGGGTAGAAAGAAGAATTCGTGTACTTTCCCCAAAGTAGTATGATAATTGTCAAATCCTTAGGAAATGTGTCTCAGTGAGAAGGGAGGACATCTTGCCATTTGCAACAACATGGAGGGAATTTGAGCATGTTGTGCTCAATGAGATACATCAGGGAAGAAACAAGAACTATATGATATCACTTATGTATGTATTTATTTAAAAGAGTGAGAGGTTGAGTGGAGGGTGGGGAGTGACAGAGGGAGAGAAACAATGTTAGGCCCAGCACAGAACCCGGTGTCAGGGTTTGATCCCACAACCCTGATCATGACCTGAGTGGAAATCAAGAATCCGATCCCTAACCAACTGAGCTACACAGGTGCCCCTAGAATATCACTTATGTGTGGAATCTAAAAATTCCCAAATTCTTTATCTCAGTTACTCATTCTGACAAGTAATAGCCTTTATAGTGTGGGTACTATTAACCTCCCCTTATATACAGGAAAATTAAATCAGTATCTTGTCTGTGATTACAGAAATATTTATACATAAGTATTAAGAACAGAGTACCCCAAAATTAACATTTGTGCCAGTTCTTTCTCTGATTGAGACCTTTAATTACTATATTGTACTGCTGTCTTATAGATTCTGGCTTTGCTGCCTTGTTTTCTAGATATTTCCATTTATACTTGAGAGCCGGAGGGACTTAACCATGAAACTTTGCAAACCAGATCAAGAGCAAAGGGTTCTATAGAAGATGTAAAGTGTCAACCACCACAGAATCTGCCTGATTATGGTCTAATTCAAATCTTTCAATTCTAGTTCTTTCTATCTAGAATGCTCATTGCACTTTTTTTTTAAAAATTCCTACTTCCTGATGTTTTAATTGAAGTGTAGCCTCCTCTGTGAAGCCTTTCCTGATCTCAAAAAAACATGTTTTTTCCCCTTTATGTGGCTCTTGTATCTTACATATGACTTCACTGAAACATAAATGTTTTCACTTATTTTTCCTTAAAGTGTGTAAGTTCTGTGGAGAGGCTATTTTTAAATCTGCATAGCACAGTAGTTCTCAAACTTTGCACATCAGAATCATCCAGGGTTCTTTATTTTTATTTAAGATTTTATTTATTTATTTAAGAGAGAGAGAGAGAGACAGAGGGGGCACAAGCAGGGGGAGGGGCTCTGTCCCAGGATCCTGAGATGGTGACCCGAGACAAGGGGGATGCTTAACTGACTGAGCCTCCCAGGCACCCCCTTCCAGGACTCTTTAAAACACAGTCTGCTGAGCCCTATGCACCAGAGGTTCTGATTCAGTAGGTCTGAAAAAAGTCTGAAAAAATTCAAGGGTGGTGCCCTTGAATTTGCATTTCTAACAAGGTCACTGTTGATGATGCTGCTGGCCTGGACCACACTTTTGAGAACCGCTCATCTGACAGAGGACATAAATACATGTTAAATGAGCAACTTCTTCTAGACTGTTGTTGATCCCTCTGAACAAGTTGCTGATAACGTTTTCAGCAGAAAGAGTGATAAACTAGTAATCGTAGGTATAAAACTCATTCCCACACAGCACAGAGGATCAGAAGAGCTTACAGAAACATACTGCAGGTTTTTGTCTTCCCCTTCATTCTCCCTAACCAGTTCTTTTGAATGGACAGGAGGAAATAGAGAGGCAGACCTTGAACTTTGAATGAGAAAAGGAACTCTGCTTTGAGTTTTTAGGTACTTTTATATGTTTATCACAAATAGAACACTAATTTTAATTTGCATTATTTTGGGAAAGAGGATAACACATGATAGGAATTAGACTTGGATTTTAGGCGTTTTAGGGGAACCATTCAATTTAAAATAATTGGGCTCCCATGTAATCAAATTAATTCACTGATGTACTTTGGTAAGATAATTTTGCATTTTGTAGTATAGAAAATTTTAAATAAGTAAGTCAAACTCATGAAAACAGAGTGAAATGGTGGCTACTAGAGCATGGGGCCAGGGTTGAGGGATAAGGCAGGGGAGTAAGGTACAAACATCCACTGTGTAGTAAATAAGCCCTAGAGACCTAATGCACACTATTGTGAATATAGACGATGTATTGTAATTAACAAACTTGTTAAGAGACTGGAACTTAATTATTCCAATCACTGAAAGAAGAATAATTAAGTAATGTGGTAGAGGTGTTAATTATCTCTACAATGGCAATCATATTACAATCTATAAATGTAAAAAATTAACCAGTTTTACACCTTAAATTTATATGTTCTTTGTCAATAAAAAAGGAAATGTATCTTGGAAGATTAATTTAAGTCAAACCTTGAGACTCTTTGGGGGCAAGAACTGTTATTGGGGTACAGAATCCAAACTAAGAGTTCTGATTTTACTGCCTTGAAATTGCTGTTAAAAAACCAAACAAACAAACAAAGTAAAAACGATTAACAACTTTTTGCTAGACATGAAGATCCTCCCAGGTTTGTTATGTGAGTGTATTATTTTCCAAAAATTACAGTTGTAATATGCAAATACATGTTGCCAGTGTTTTGAAGCCCTTTGTTTTTGTAAATAGTTTGAATTCTGTAGGGGTGTTTATTTTACTCACATGAGGAGCCTTTTGATCAGAGGGAAAAGGGAAATTGCAAACACATGAGAAGCTTCCCCATTTCCAGTGATGTAGGCACTGGAAACCTAACTATGAATAAGATATAGAACCTCTTTTCAGTAAAATGATGTAGATACTCTGATCATGGTCTGTAGTGGGGCAGTGGAAGCCAGTGTATAATAGGGAATGATCAGTACTTTAGAGGTGAGATTTGCCTCTCGTGTCTAGAAGAAGTGATAAGATACACCGATAATGCATATGATACTGAATAGAAAGTGGTAAGTATTAAAGGAGGTAGACTGATAAAGTGCTCTTTGTTTCTAGAGAAAGAAATTACTTCTGTTTTAGGAGGTTAGGGAAGGGCTCAGGAAGGATGATGACCATTTTGCTGTACATTCAGCAGCAAGTTTCAGTTTGCAAAGATCTTTCAAATTCATCCTCTGGGAGGCAGCTGAGCTATAGTAGATACTGGGTCAGAGAGGTTGGGTGGCATACCCAGGGTCACACAGCTAGTGATTATGCAACTATGTGTTGGAGTTCAACGTTCTGACCGTTTGTTCCACAGAGAAGCAGAGTGATCACCTCATATCACTTCCCTTCATTCCTCTTCCCTTCTCTGCCTAGTGGATTCCCAGCACAAATCAGGGAAAAGCTTTGCCTCTGGACCATCGCCTGCGAGGTCCCATATGAGCTGAGCCCTGTCTTCCCCCGCAGGGAATGGCCTTAGACAGGCGCCCTTGCTTGCCCTGCACATGGGCTGGTTCAAGAACTTACCAAGCTTGTTTTCATCCTAGAGTTCTTACACATGCCTCTGCAGTTGTGTGGAGTCCACACAGAAACCGGGGCACTTGGCTGGCTCAGTCAGTAGAGCATACAATTCCTGATCTCAGGATTGTGAGTTCGAGTCCCACATTGGGTGTGGAGATCCTTTAATAAATAATTTGTTTGGGGAAAAAAAGATACTACACAGAAACCAACACCCCACCCCACACCCCTTCTTGATTTGGTTCATTGTTAGAGAGACTTCCTTGACCTCTGCATCTGAAGCACATCCTGCCTTCCCTTCAGCCTCCATCTCTCTTCTCCGAGTTATGTCTGTTGCGATGGTTAGCACTATGGGAAGTTACAACTTTTTTTGTTTATCTGTTGTTTTGTATTCTCACTACAATGTGAGTTTCATGGAGAGAGGTGATAGGGAATTTTTGGTCACTGTTATTTTCCTAGTGCCTGGTATTGATACAGGAAGCACTTGATAAGAATATATTAAATGAACAAATGAGTCTTTAAGTGCTTAAGGTGTGATCAAGATAGTCTTCCAAGAGCCAAAAATGAACATCATTGGAGTGACTGTCATTTCCCACATGTGGATTGGAAATCTGGAATTTTGGGGGGATAAGGCTGATGAAACACAAATGTAAGTTGCATTTTTGGATTGTTTATTGCTAATGTATAGAAATATGATTGATTTTTTTATTTGATTTTTGTATATCCTGCAACTGTGTTGAATGATAAGCGCTGATAGGTTTTTTTTGTTTGTTTTTTATTCCTTAGAGTTTTCTATCTACAAGATCAGGACATCTGCAAATAGAGATAGCTTTGCTTTTTCTTTTAAAATCTGCATGTGTTTTTGCTTTTTTTTAAAAAAAGATTTTATTTATTTATTCGACAGAGAGAGGGGTCACAAGTAGGCAGAGAGGCAGACAGAAAGAAGGGGAAGCAGGCTCCCTGCCGAGCAGAGAGCCCAATGTGGGGCTCGATCCCAGGACCCTGAGATCATGACCTGAGCTGAAGGCAGAGGCTTTAACCCACTGAGCCACTCAGGCACCCCAATCTGCATGTCTTTTATTTCTTTTTCTTGCTTAATTACCCTGGTTAGAACCACTAGAGTAAAAGTGAACAGGAGTGGTCCCCAGAAAAGAAGTGGTGAGAGCAGACACACTCATGCTTTTCTTGATTGTAGTGGGAAACCATAGTCTTTAGCAGGGATTGATAGCTTTGGGGTTTTTGTAGATGAGGAATTTCCTTTGTCTTCCTCGTTTGTTGAGTGTTTTAACTATGAAAGGATGTTGGGTTTTGTCAAATGATTTTTCTGCAGAAAACTGAACTTTTAGACTAGCATTTTCTTTTCTCTCTCTCTTTTGTAAAAGATTTTATTTATTTATTTGACAGAGATCACAAATAGGCAGAAAGACAGGCGGAGAGAGAGGAGGAAGCAGACTCCCCGCTGAGCAGAGAGTCCGACGCGGACCTCGATCCCAGGACCCTGAGACCATGACCTGAGCCAAAGGCAGAGTCTTTAACCCACTGAGCCACATAGGTGTCCCACATTTTCTTTTTCCTTTTCCTTTTTTTTTTTTTTTTTAATTTTATTTATTTATTTGAGAGGGCGTGAGCATGAGCAGGGGGGAGGGGCAAAGGGAAAGGAAGAAAGAGATTTTTCACTGAGCAGGGAGGCTGATGTGGGGCTGGATCCCAGGACCCTGGGATCATGATCTGGAAAGGCAGACAGATGCTTAACTGACTGAGCCACCGAGGCACCCTAGTGTCTTTGTTTTTAAAGCACTGATTGCGAGACAAAAGACTTCTTCTTGACCCCTAGTGCAGCAGAGGTTTGGGAGTGTCCCCCTTTCCTCCCATGAGCTCCTGAACTGCTCGGGCAGTGCTGGTTGCAGGGTGAGCTATCTGAGAAGGATGCCTGTGGTGGTTCTCTGGGAACAGCTCTGCTGACAGGATGTCTCCCTGAAAGTCACATGCTTAGAGTGCTGGCCGTGACGTCGTACCTGTCATGCACACTGTTGCCATGTTTGTTTTGCTGGTATAATACTGTCAAAGCAGTGTGGAATGAGCTGATTTCGAGCTGTTGATATAGTTCAGACCTTGGCAGTTCTCTAATCTCCTCGAAGCTTTAGTGTTTGATTGCATTCGTTTGCCCTGCAAATAGTCAACGGTGTAAGTGATCTTAAAGTGAGAATATATCTAAAGCCTGTATTTATAATAGACAAGGTTCGAAGGAGAGCTGAGACCTTGTAAAATACACATATGGACTTCCTGAGCGTGTAATAAAGACTTAACTTCTACTTGTTGGCGCCTGTCAAACAGCCATATTACAAGCGTGATTTGGTGGCATGGGACTTATATTCTTGATGTTAAAATCACATCCAGCAAAGTGAGTTGGTGCAAAAACAAGCTGTCAGCTATGAGAATGAAGGGTAAGGTAGGATATCCATAAAATCATACTGTGTTCATTTAGCAAGTACAGTAGTTTGAACACATTGGTTCTTTGTTGGGAGAGTCTTACTGTCCAGTATTACCCCGTACCTTCAGTAAGTTATTAAAATAGCACTAATGTTTCTTAGAACTTTTGTATATTTATTGGAAAACAACTTATATGCTTGGGATCTCTGTTTAGCAGAGAATCCTGACCCCCCTCCCGCCTTAAAGATTTTATTTGTTCATTTGACAGAGACACAGTGAGAAAGGGAACACAAGCAGGGGTGTGGAAGAGGGAGAAACAGGCTTCCTGCAGAGCAGGGATCCTGACGTGGGGCTTGATCCCAGGATCCTGGGATCATGACCTGAGCTGAAGGCAGATGCTTAACTGACGGAGCCACCCAGGTGCCCGTGTGTGCCCCTTTTAATCAGTGAATGCTATGGGATGGTATTTTAGTTTCAGTTGGAAGTTTTTGTATTATCATCTATTAGTGATACTAAAAATGCTGAGATGCTATGGCTTTGACTCATGTGGCTAAAAATTCAGTGAGATCCTATGTGAAGGGCCCCATCATTTTGCTGTTGAATTCTTACCAATTAGTATAAAGTATTAATTTATGTTATTATTATTAACTCCATTATAGAAAATAAAAGGCTGAATCTTGGTTGGGCTGATTGCTTCTCTCAGGCCATATTATGAAATGGTGGAGAATGGATTTGATTGCAGGCATTATACTGCCCCATTTTGTGTTCTCAAACATAATCCGAATTCAGTGATTAAGTTTTCAGTTACTTTGTGTCATCCATGACAAATATTAGAATTTTAGTATCTTAGAGATAGCTCCTTGGAGCTCTTGGCCTATAAATGAAATAAATCCCTTTGGTTTTATTCTTGACCAGAAAGTCTGGCGGTTTGTGCTTGAATGCTTCCAGCACTGAAGAGCTTACTACTTCATGTTGGCCAACGTTTTCATTATGCTTCCTTATTTTGAGCCAACCAATGGGTCATATTGTTTTCCTAGAATTATAGCATATACAGGGTTTTCCCACTAACCAAAAGTGTAGAGTGTTTCTTTCATAGGAACCTTTTGTAAGCCGAGATGGCATAAAGCCAAGAAGCAATTACCATTAATTTATGTGAAGAAAATTTTGAGCATTCCCAGACCCCAAAAATAACCTCTTTTAGGCTTTTCTGATATCTTAGGACAAATTTGCTAACGGATGCATGGAATAAATAGAGATAAAGCACAGATGCTCACAGACAACAGTTCCAAGCTCTGGTGGTGTGAGACTGAGATGCTGAGTGTAGTTCAGGGAGGAGTTTGGTGGGGCCTCTCTAGCTGCTTGGGGCACATACTGCCTCTGGAAAGCTTGCTGCAAAACAGACAACGAACACAATTTTTGCTTTTCACCTTTTTCTGTAAAAGGAAAAATTCCCTTCAGATTTCTTTCAGTTAGTGAAAATAGGTAGGAATGTAGGTCTTTTTTGAAAGCAAAGTGGTGTAGGATTTCTGAAAAGCAGGTGCTATCTCTGTTTATTTTTTAAAAGTATTTATTTTATTATTATTATTATTATTATTTTAAAGATTTTATTTATTTATTTGAGAGAGAGAGTGAGGGAGAGCATGAGAAGGGAGAAGGTCAGAGGGAGAAGCAGACTCTCCATGGAGCTGAGAGTCCGGTGCGGGACTTGATCCCAGGATTCCGGGACCATGACCCGAGCTGAAGGCAGAGGCTTTAACCCTCTGAGCCACCCAGGTTCCCCTATTTCTTTATTATTTTAAAGAGAGAGAGTGAGCCCGTGAGAATGTGCATTGGTTGGGGTAGAGGGCGAGAGAGAGAGAGAGAGAGAGAGAGAGAATGAATCTCAAGTAGACTCCCTGCTGAACACGGAGCCTGAAGCAGGACTCGATCTCACCACCCTGAGATCATGATCTGAGCTGAAATCAGGAGTCAGATGCTCAACCGACTGAGCCACCCAGGCACCCCGCTATCTCTTTTTTTAAACATACAGACAACTAAATGCTCCAGATGTTTTTTGTTGTTGCTTTGGGGAACAGCTTTATTGAGGTAAATTCATATACCATACAGTTCACCCATCTAATACTCACAGAGTTGTGCAGCCATTACAATAATCAGTTTTAGAACCTTTTTAACACCCTCCAAAGAAACCCCCATACTATTAACAGAAACCTCCCAATTTTCCCTCAACACCCCCTAGCCCTAGGCATTACTAATCTGCTTACTCTTTGTATCAATTTGCCCATTCTGGGCACTTCCTAGAAATGAAATCATACAACATGTGGCCTTTTGTGACTGGCTTCTTTCACTTAGCGTAATATTTCAAGGTTCATTCATCTTGAATGTATCAGAACTGCATTCCTTTTTATGGACAAATAGTAGCCCACTTATGAATATACCACATTATGTTTATTCATTCATCACTTGACGGACATTTGAGTAGTTTCCATTTTTTGGCTCTCATGAGTAATGCTGGTATGAACGTTTGTTCCAAATTCTTTTTGACGGAACAGTCTGGTCTCTCCCTAATCCTGCATTGTATTTATTTGTTGGTTCATCTGAGTCTAATATTTTACCTGGTAAAATCTCACATTGTGGGTTTTAGTCCAGTTCCACCTTGCTGGATGTTTGAAATTTGGGTTCTTTGATCTGTTGTGTGACCTGTTCATTCTAACCTTGTGCACTGTGCCAGTTGATTAAATCTCCACTGTCTGTCTTCCCTGCAATCAGAGATCAAAATGCTGTTCAGTAGAGTGGCTTCTTAGCCACATGGCTTGTGACTGTGGAGGAGGCGGGTCGACCTCCTTCCAGCCTCTGGTCTGTGTACAGGTTGGGGACTAACATACTTTTATGTCAGTATGAAGTATGTTAAGTTACAAAAACATTTTTTTTTTTTTTTTTAATTTTCTGCCAGCACTAAAGCATTCTGATATTATAGGATTATCTATGCCATTTTCTTATCTCTAGTTCGGTCAGTGAATTGTTTCATGTTCCAGCTCAGACTAGAATTTGAATTCTGGCCCTTGCAACCCTCCGTACCAGAATGACCTTGGGCAAGTTACGTGACGCTTGGTTAATGTTCTGTTCTGGAAAATGAGGATCAGAGGAATGTGTGCTTCCTGAGGTTGTGGAGAGGGCCGAGTGAAGGAATCCATGCAGAGTACTGATTGTGTGCCAGGCACCCTGGTGAGGGCTGTATTTCAAGGAAGAAAATGGAAGCCAAAGAATCTTCTGTGACTTTCTCAATGCCAGAGCTAGAGCTACCACACATCATGTAGAAGCGCCTCCTGTTCCACCCGAGTCTTGTTCCCCTTTCAGTTTCTGAAGGAAATGAAGCTGTTGATCATACCGGAACACACACCTGTAGAACTTTAGATTCCTGAGGAGGTGACCGGGTTCTGCGCTGTCTCCTCCTCAGCATTTTCACATGCGAGTTTATCCTCCAAACGCCGCAGGTCACCATCCAGAGAAAACTGCCCGGGAACAGATCCCTGCCCTTGGAGGATCTGCCTACCTTATGATACGGTGATAAGTGAGGGTAGACATCTTCTCATTCAAGGCTGTGAATTATCATTCGCTCAGACTGGAATAATCTTGTGAAGAGAACTGTGTGTGATTGCTGCGTGGTGATCGGATTTCACTTTATCACTTGGAGCTGTGACTCAGTCTTGTGGAATTCTAAGGACATCCGTTAAAGAAAACATGTCTGCTTGCTTTTTAAAAAGGGTGTTCATTGGCCTTACAATTTGTCAGACCTTCCGCTGTTATTTTCTTTTTTATTTATTTATTTTTAAGATTTATTTATTTGACAGAGAGATCACAAGTAGACAGAGAGGCAGGCAGAGAGAGAGAGAAGCAGGCTCCCTGCTGAGCAGAGAGCCCGACATGGGACTCGATCCCAGGACCCCGAGATCATGACGACCTGAGCCAAAGGCAGCGGCCCAACCCACTGAGCCACCCAGGCGCCCCTGTTATTTTCTTTTTTAAAAGGTTTTATTTGTGAGTAAGCTTTATGCTCAACATGGGGCTCGAACTTAAAACTTGAACTCAAACTCGCTCCACCTGCTGAGCCAGCCAGGTGCCCCCAGACACTGTTTTCAAGGTGTGCTACCAAGTTGTCATTGGCAGAATTCACATAGTCTCGCCCTTTGAGGTCTTAGAAAAATGGGAAAGGCAGAGGGAAGAGGAGGGATCTTTATTGCTAATTCTCTTCAGATGCTGTTGTGAAACTGATAACTGATGTTTTTTTGTATTCAAGATGAAGGATATTTAAGTTAATATTTGTGTGTAGGTTTTTCTTTTTCCTGTTATGTTGAGGAAAATATCAAGATTGTTCTATAGAGCAGTGGTTCTCGAATTTCTGTATAGACCTTATCAAAGGGAGAAACATCTTGCCAGAACCTTGTGAATTTGAGCCCCACAGATACAAAACAGTTAAGTTTTGTTGCATGAACGTGCCTTTTGACTTACCAGTTATTAGAGTTCTGGCCGTGTTTCGTGTTCATAAATGGGAATATGTTATTTTAGTTTATCCTAGAAATAAAGAAGAAGTCTTGAGATTGTGGACTTTCGAGAAGACTATAGTGTTCTTCCAGCTGTGTTTTGAGAAACGTGCTCCAATGTTGAGCCCACTGGGAGGAAGTGAGGGGCTCAGATGGTCTCCAGGAGGCTGTAGCTTGCAGATTCATGAAGTTCCAGATCAGACCGTATGATGCCATCTTCTGAGATTTTGTTTGCTTGCATGTTTGCAGATAATTTTTTAAAAATTGCATATATGTATGTGTATGTATATATAACTTAAATATATATTTGATTTATTAGTTTCAAATATTAGGCAGTTTTATTTTGAGCTGACATTCATGTTTTTCTTAAATACCTGATATTTGTGCTCTGCTGTCCTTGCATTCTCTTTAAAAAAAATTAATTAATTTATTTATTTGACAGACAGAGATCACAAGTGGGCAGAGAGGCAGGCAGAGAGAGAGGAGGAAGCAGGCTTCCTGCTGAGCAGAGAGCCCGATGCCCCAGGACCCTGGGATCATGACCTGAGCCAAAGGTAGAGGCTTAACCCACTGAGCCACCCAGGCGCCCCTGTCCTTGCATTTTTGCCTTGCCCCAACTGCCTTGCACTGCACTCACTGTTGCCATGCCATTTTCTCACGTCTTCTTACCTGCCTGCTTCCATTTGTGGCTTTTGGACCCCTTCAGAAGGAGGAGATGATGACTCGAGTGTGTTACCTGGACGTGTGAGTGAGGAAATTATATTTGTTTTCTAGGGCTGCTGCAAGCAAAACTTAAAACCTAAAAGGAGAATCTATTCTTTACCTCCTCTTTTTTTTTTTTTTTTTAAAGATTTTATTTATTTATTTATTTGACAGGTAGAGATCACAAGTAGGCAGAGAGGCAGGCGCAGAGAGAGAGAGAGAGAGAGAGAGAGAGAGAAGCAGGCTCCCTGCTGAGCAGAGAACCCTATGCGGGACTCGATCCCAGGACCCCGAGATCATGACCTGAGCCGAAGGTAGAGGCTTAACCCACTGAGCCACCCAGGCGCCCCTATTTTTTTACCTCCTCTTCCTTCCCGTGGCTGTCAGTATCCCTGGACTTGTGACTCCAGCTCTGTCTCTATCTCTTCCGCCTGTCAAGTCTCCCCTTGGGCTCTCTCTCCTGAAGACACTTCTCATTGGATTTAGGACTCACGTGGATCATCTGGGATCAGTATCTCCTGCTTAACTTAATCACACCCTTTGCTTGTAAGATAGTATTTACTCTTCGACCGTAGGAGGTAATATTCACAAGTTCTGGGCATGAAGACATAGACTTCTCTCTGTTGGGGGGTCAGGGGTCACTACTGCTGCAACCTAAAGTTCTAGATTTCCAGCTGACAAAAATGTAAATGCAGAATGTTGGATGTTCAGCGGTCTCAAGGGCTGTTTTCCAGGGAATGAGGTGATGTCTTGGTCTTCTGTTGCATGCTTCTGTTTTTTGTTCAGTGAAAACTTGGCACGTACTAGGCACCGGGTAGGCGTGTTGGGGTGTACCCATCGAAGCATTACAGCTGCTAGGTCTGTCTTTAATTGGGTTTGCATTCCCCTGGAGACTCTCAGTGTGTTCTGCTTTGAACTCTTAACCACCCGCTAGGCATACAGACGTTTCCCTCACTCTGTCCACTCTCTTCAGAGAGGCCTGCCCATCGTCCACGATTGACAGCCTCCTTTCTGGCTGAGTGCTCTATATGAACATGAAAATTCATAGCAGCCTTAGGGGAGGACGCGAAGCTGATGTGGTTGGTGGGCAAGGGCTAGCCATCACTGTCTTGTCATTTCCCCAAGATGAAAGCTCCCCTCTGGAGAACGCAGGGTAGACCCGTGGTAAATGGCATGCCTATGTCCAACACTACAATGGGCTCTCTCTCTGTTGTGGGCTATATGTTGATCAAAGTCAATGCCATTGTCACCATCGTCCTCATCGTCATCATTATCCTCCTCCTCATCTACGTCCTCATGAATACAACTTGTAGGACACACATGGAAGCTCAGACCCCGTGCCGAGTACTTTCTGTACATTACCGTATTTAATTCCCATATGATTCCCCAAGGGAGCTACTATTATCATCCCATTTAACAGATGAGACAGATGAGTCTCCAAGGAGACCTTACCTGTTCATAATCCTGTGGCTAGCATGTCTGAGTTAGTCGATCTAGAGCCTGGGTTTTACCCGTAACAGCCTGCCTCTCCATTCATCCTGTACTGTACAATGGGCTTTCAGGTTTTAAGGAAATGAAGTCTAACACAGACTATAGTTACTTTAAAAGCATTGCAGTGATTTATTCAGGGTTCACTTGCTTTTGGATATTGCGTGTCATCTGGTTTCTTTTTAGTTTTCAGAATATAATGGATGTGGAATAAACAGGGCCCCAGCCTTTGGAGTTTTTTTCCTTTACTGCTTTATCATTTATCTATCTATCTATCTATTTATTTATTTATTTATATTTGACAGACGGAGATCACAGAGAAGCAGGCAGAGAGAGAGGAGGAAGCAGGCTCCCCGCTGAGCAGAGAGCCCGATGTGGGGGATGATCCCAGGACCCTGGGATCATGACCTGAGTTGAAGGCAGAGGCTTTAACCCACTGAGCCACCCAGGAGCCCCTCCTTTACTGCTTTAAATGGGAAGGTCTTTGCAGATCAGAGGAGAGGTTGATGGATTGTGTGGTGCCTGTCAATGTTTGGGGGTTTCTCAAGAGATTAGCATGGAGAAGTGGGGCACTCAGGGGAGAGCTTTGCCAGCTTTGGCTGGAAGGGGTCCAAATGGGTTACTTCCTGAGTATATGCAGTTAGAGGGATAGTCCCAGAGAAGAATCTGAAGCTTAGCTATTTGGTCATCTGCTTGGAGTATCCTGTTAGCTCTGACTTAACCTGTTCCTACTGAAGTGAATGGGATTCCTTTCTTCTTTTCTTTCTCCCTTTCCTCCTTCTTTCAATTTGTATAGGACACCTATCATGAAGCATTGTTCTTGGTTTTGGGAGGATGTAGCAGTAAAAAGAAACAGCTGAAAACCCTTGCCTCAATGGGTGCTTATTTAACTGGGACAGATTGGAAATCACCAGAGCCAGAAGCCACAGCACATGGTTGGTTATCCTGTGGACTACGGCTATACTATGAGTAGTTTGTTAGGCAGTGATTGTTTTTATTAATCTGGGGGAGAGAAATTTTACGAATGCTTATTTCTCCTTGCTTTCTCTGTCAATGGATTTTTAAAGGAAAAACCACTTAGGTAGTTCTGACTCTCATTTAGGTAAGTGTTTCCAATTCATTTAAGGCTTATCAGCGTCTGTGTTTTGTCCCACTGCAGATGGGCTTGTGGTTCTGTGTAAAAGATGAGCCGTTAGAACGTATATAGAAACTTAATCCAGGTTTAGGAGTGTCCACAGATGCCTCATGAAATCTGACAGGGATTAAGAAACAAAAAGTAATTTTCTTTGTTTGGTTTGGAGAGGGGCGGGGCCCAAATCTAGAGGCATGGTCATGACTTGAAATTTCGATGCTTTTGACTTTTAGAAAAATTAAAAGCTGGAAGTAAACCTTTCCTGCTGTAAAGATCTGAGATTTAGGATGGATGGGTCTAATTTTGTTTTGCATTTATATTTAATGGCCCAGGTCTCTTTCCTGTGGGCTGGTGCACATTTAGCTAATGAATGCCTTCCGAGGAGACCTTGCTGGCAGGAAGGAGGTCACGCCCAGCCTCCCCATCTGGAAACCCGGGAGGGAAATGTGGCGCGGTGACCAGCTGGGCCTTTGAAAGTTTTACCTGGGAACTTGTTTTCGTGTTCCCCGCTCGCCTGGATTGTTAGTTTATAAAAATCAAAGGCCCAGGCAGAAGCCCAAGTGCTGACCGTGAGTTATTAAATCGGCTCTCCTGGCCGTTTTTCACAGCCGCAGAGCTTCCCACCAGCCACAGACCCTGACCCCGTGCTGTGTTGTGTGCCTTTCTCCGCCTCGGGCCGTCAGCCTTCCAATTTGTAAGTCGTCGTTAAATTGAGTTCAGACTGTTGATTCCATTTTTCTCGTGCAGTTTGTCAGTTAGTTCTCTCTGCTTTAATGCTTCATGTGACGACTCTCCTTGGCCAGCCTAGGGGGGGATCTTTGGTTTGGTTCACTGATGCGTGCTTCCGGGCTGATGGTGCTGAGAATCCAACTGATGTTGCATTGTTGTTCTGATTCCGAATTCTTGACCACCTGCGTGCGCGCAGAGAGGTGGCCCATCACCCCAGGACAGGCACACCTGTGCCAAGGGCACTACTGAGTTAAGGGAGGCCTGAGCTCTCTGCAGACCCCAGTGCGATGGCTTTGTTGCCCTTTGTACCAAGTGCGCCTCTCCTGACCTTGAGGGTACTCCTTGAGCTCTGGATCTGGCTGGACAATAAGGAGGCTTTTGCCGTGGCTTCTGGTTATTCTATATGTAGTGGAAGCTTAGGTCTGTGAATATGTATGTATTTAAAAATTTTAAGAATAGCTTTTGATACTGAGTAACCAGGTAGTAGGAGGTTTTTCCTTGATGAAATATCTGCAGCTAACAATGAAGGCAGAGCGGTGGACAACTTTGGAGGATTGCCGTTTTGCAAGGAATTGCCAGATCTATACATGGGCATCAGCACTTAGTCATCTCATAAAAAGTACAGCCAGATTTTATGAGCTTCTGGTAGTAGAACACATTACATCTTAGGAGGCTCTATCTTCCACTTCTGCCCTCCAAAAAAATCCCAACCCCCAGGTGAGTCTTTTCAAGTGTCCAAGTACCAGTTTAGAGGAATTGTGGAGGACTGAAAAACAAGGTAAATGACACCATAAGAATACAGAAGGCAGATTCCAGACTGACCAAAGATCTGTATTTAAAAAAAATAAATAAAATCATTTAGTTAGTTTGGGGGAAGGGATAGAGGGAGAGAGTCAAAGAATCTCAAGCAGACTCCTCCCAGAGCACAGAGCCCTATTTGGGGCTCAGTCTCAGGACCCTGAGATCACAACCTGAGCTGAAGCCAAGAATCAGGTGCTGAACTGACTGTGCCAAATAGGCGGCTCAGATCTAGATTTTTTTAATGAATGAATTGCAAGGGGGAAGTAAAGAGAGATGAAAAGGAAAACTTATAGATTCAAGATTTACTTTTTTCTTTTCTTTTCTTTTTTTTTTTTTTTAATTTTAAGGTTTTATTTGTTTGAGGGGCACCTGGGTGGTTCATTGGGTAAAAGCCTCTGCCTTTGGCTCGGGTTGTGCTCTTGGGGTCCTGGGATGGAGCCCTGCATTGGGCACTCTGCTCAGCAGGGAGCCTGCTTCCTCCTCTCTCTCTGCCTGCCTCTCTGCCTACTTGTGATCTCTGTCTGTCAAATAAATAAATAAATAAGTTTTAAGAAAGGATTTTACTGAGAGAGAGACGATGAGAATTGGGGAGGGGCAGAGGGAGAAAAAGAGGGGGGTTGGGAAGCAGATTCCCTGCAGAGCAGGAAGCCCAATGTGGGGCTTGATCCCAGGACCTGGAGATCATGATCTGAGCAGAAGGCCGATGCTTAACCAACTGTCACCCAGGCACCCCTAGATTAAAGATTTTAAAAGACATACTCATCAAGTTCTGTATGAACCTTGTCTGGATCCTGATTCAAGTAAATTAACTAGTAAAAACAAGGCATTTGGGAATTATAACCCAGATGGGAAATGGTAGAGTATTAGGGAAGTATTTTTAAATTGTTTAGCGTAATGATAATTTTATGGATTTTTTAAAAACTAGGCTCTATGCCTAGTGAAGAGCCCAACTTGAGACTTGAACTCAGAGCCCTAAGATCAAGGCCTGAGCTGAGGTCAAGAATTGGAGGCTTAACAGAGTACCCAGGCATCCCAGTTTTATGGATTTTTTAAAAAAAGCTTCTATTTTAAAAATATTTATGGGTTTGGGTCACATGCAAGGGGGGGAATGCAGGTGGGCATCATGGAACAGTACTAGCCATGTTTCACAATCCCTTAAGGCTGGGCTCTGAATATGGGAGTGAGGCTTCTATTTATATTTGTGTTTGTTGGAAATTTTCCAGGGTTAGAAACAAAAAAAAATGGAGATATGGTAAAGCTTTTTCCAAAAAAGCTTTTCCCTAATGTAAAAGCCACATGTGTTCCTTGTAATAAACACAGATAAAATAAATATGCCTTTGTGTTAGTTACTTTGAATGCCTTGGTGTATTTATGCATATACTTGTCTTAGATTTTTTTTTTTTGATGAAAATTGTATTCTGTTGTGATTTTCCCTTTTCGTTGAACTGTTTATTTTGCATGTTCTAGGCCATTACTCTTCCAAAACCTTTAGAACTGACCATCGAGAAATATTTTGTTTAATGCTTATACCATAGTTTTATTTAACTATTTCCTTATTGTTAAATAAATGGTACTTATAATTTTGGATATTATAATGAGCACTGTGATGAATATCCTTCTAATTAAATCCCAACACTTGGCCTACTTTCCTAAAATAAATTCCTCGGAAATCTAAAGCAGTATTTGTCCCTAGTGTTTTGGATAGCTTTTGCTTGCACACTTGCTTATGAAATGTTCTTAGCTTTCTCTTGGAATAGTAAGCCTAATATATTCAATATCCTTCCTGTTTCATAAACTTGTCAAGATGTCCATGAATGTTCACACAACTGCCTGTTGTTTCCCAGATCTTTGGAAGGCGCCATATTCTCATTGGAGCTTGGAAAGAAGATACCATCTTTATTACTTAGGTGGGGCCTTGTAACAACGGGTCAAATAAAATAAATATTCAGCAGTTCCTCAAGCTAAAAACAATGAGGCCCGCCCTATGCTTTGACATTTATTAGTCTGAAGGGGAAATTTCCTTGGTAAGCGGGGAGTACTGGAAATGAGGGAGCTCCCAGTTGACTTTGCAGCGTTGGCAGTTGGGACAGATTTGGGAGAAGAACATAATACTGGCCTAACTTGTGTTTGGAAATGCTTTGGGTTGGGTAGCTTGGGTGTGGCCAGCCACTGGGGCTGTTCAGAGACCTCACAGAAGCATATTTTGTGATCAGAGGTCTGCTATCATTTTTCTGTCCTATTTTTCTCTTTTACTCACCCTGGCAGTGGAAGACTGGACAATCCTTGAAATTCATTGTGTTTCCAAATTCCACACAGGAACTTGTATGTTTCTTTTCTCTGGATGAGGGGACTTTGGTTAACTAAAGAGTGAGATGTTTGATTTTTGAGGTGGAGATATGGGGAGTGGTAGGAAAAGTCTTTTAGTGCCTTGAAAGAACAGAAATAGGAGTCTGATTTTAAAAACTAGAAGTGAAGTTACTCATCCAAGTTGACAGTGCTTGGCATGAAAACAAGAGTCCCACTTTGGCCTTCTGTGAAGGCAACTGAGTGAATGGAAGTGTTCAGGCCTCCCCTGCTTAGCCTTGGGTCGTCCCTCGGATGGGGAGGTTTTCTACACAGACCTTAGAGAAAAGTGATTAACTCTAGCTTTGTGGTTAAGAGCAAAGGCTCTGTAATCCAGACAGGACCAAGGTTGGGTCCTAGCTGGGCCACATGTGGTTTTGTGATCTTTTGCAGATGATATGAACTTGGGCTTCCTGTTTCCGCATTTGTAAAATGTCGGATAGTCATTGAACTTAACTCGCAAGGGGGCTGTGAGGAATCAGTGAAATAAAAAATGAAGTAGTCCGTATGTTTACAGTGATTAGATCAGTGCCTGGTGTGTAATAATGGCTTTATAAATAGTAATACTGATATGCTAGCTTTTTCAGAAGCGTTTTGAAGTATCCGATCCAACACAGTGATTGCCTATAGTAAGCAGTCTGCTAATGCTTGTTACGTGGTCAGTTTGAGCATATAACAGGGTTCATTTAACTCTTCCAGATCAACTGGGCTATTCTTTGGTTTGAGTTGACCATTTATACCCCACAGAAAAGAATAGGTGAGGCTTCCAGTTTTTTCCCCTCATCGGGCTCTGTGGAATTCAATCCATTATGTATAACGGCACCTACCCTAACGGGCGATCATGATCACACTTAAATTATACTGCGCACCTATGGAGTTTCAGCAGATGTGTGAGTATTAAGTTATTAATAACTAATTGGGTGCTAATTACATGCCCTGGAGTTCTTGGAGCTGATAAAGAGGTGTCACCTACTGTGTCAGACCACACAGCCCTGGAAAATCATTTTTGGCAGATGTGCTGAAGTTAACTTTTGAGCTCTAGGTTTCAAACATCATCTCCCACAGGCCTTGGTTTTACTTTTGTCCCTCATGAAACCTTCCCGCGAAATTGATGTGAATTCCCGTCAGTAGAAACTCTGTTTGCAAAGAGGGGAGAACCAATATCTAGCCATAGTTCCTCATCTTTGAGTTGCTAGAACTAAGAGTCATCTCAGGGAAGAACTTAAAGGTGTGGAAGAGAATTCAGGGGTGATTCTAAGGCCCAGTGGGTTTTAGGTGTATTTGGGGAGATGACTCTATTTTTGAAGGAACCGTCAACTTGGATCTTGCAAGATTTAACTTCAGCTCTAAGGGTGTGCATCTCCTATTGGCCTCCTCATAGCCCATCAGTATTTGATCAGTTGTTCCAACTCCAACCCAGTTGGTCATAGTTTGGCTTTTGTTAACTGGAAAAGAGCATTGAGTTAGAAATCCTGGGTGTGAGTCAGCGTGCTAGGAATATGTCTCATGATCTCACATTTATGGAACTATATAAAGTCAAGGAAGCTATTTTTAATGAGATAATCATTGAAAATATTACTCGATCTTTCTTTAATCTCTCATTACCTGTAAGTTTTAGATTGCCGGAACAGGCAAAATACTCATTTGTCTTAAAGTCAATATGATGAGAGAGGAAGGTGTTGCTTTATGATTGACAGAACCCATTTGCTGCTAGGGACATGTTAGAATATTAGGGCTGCCTGGTTTGCTTTGTCTTTTAAAATTAGCTTCATCAATGCACACAATTGAAGAGACGCTGGAGCTTGGGTATTACCTTTCTTCCTACCCGACTGAGAACATTTAAAAAAAAAAAAAAAGTCATTTCTAGGCCAGGGATAAAAATACACTTTAAGTGATATAAGGGAAAACTGAAGATGGAAGTAAACAAATGAGAGCCTAGGTTTAGCAAATATTGACAAGGATTAACACCTCTTATTGGTCAAGTTGGCAGAAAACCCAGTGTTTGGGTTGAACCACAGGAAATAAAAACTACCCAGTTGGGTTGTGGTTGATGGCTTTGTCCACATTACACATAACCAGTTCCCTCCTGTGTGTTTGGCTGTCTGCTGTCACAAACCCCTTTCTGGGTTTGGGCCTCGTCTGCACTGGGTCATGGAGAAGGCTGTCTGATGGCCAGGTTTCCCGCTTCCCTTGCAGCTAATACGGGGAAGTGTGACCTGGACGCCGCCAATTACATACGTCTGCCTGGGACTCTGGATCTCTTGCTGGCATTGCCAAGACACAGGGACAGAGGAAAAGGCATTTTGGCAGTGGCTACAACATCCCACTGACAGGCAGCGGTGGTCGTTGGGGGGGCATCTTTGCCTTAACTGGCTTGGCTCCTGAGCTTGGCATGTGTTTTCTGATAGTAAATATTTCAGGCTCTGTGGGGCATACAGGCTTTTTAAAACGATTCAACTCTGCTGCTGTAGTATGGAGGCAGCCATGGACAGTATATATGGATTTGGATATAGTTTGCCAAACCCTGATGGAGCCTACCCAGTGACCTTGGGAGCTAAGCTACCTCATATGTGCACAAATTCTTTTTCTTAGATTGGGGAGAATTGGTTTATTTTTCTTGTCTCCAGGGGATTATTCCTCCTTACAGACTCCTTAATCCTAATTTACTGTGTGGAGGGGCTATGAAACCACACCTGCTTTATATATACAATTAGGGGCCATGCCTACCTCCACAGAGATGACAGCTCTTTTCGGGGTAAGATACGGCGCCCTCCTAATTCTCTGGAGTATTAATTCTTCACTGAACCTGTGTTCTTCATCTAAAACTCTTCCTGGAGTTGGACATCCAGAAATCCTTCCAGTTGAAATTCTGCCCCTCCCCAGTAGGGTTCCTGTTTAACCTCTACCCAGTCTCCCCTAATGGTACATTCTTTATGATTGTAGTGTGAAATTAAAACTAGGAGACTGACGTTGTCACATTTGCAGACTTTTGTTCCTATCTCACCAGTTTTGCACACACTCAGCTGTGTACGTGGTATGTCTGTGTGTGTATTTCTGTGCATTTTGATCACATGTGTAGATTCGTGTAACCACCACCATAGTCAAGATACAGGACGGTTCCATCGCCACAGAGGTCCCACGTGCTACGCCTTTATAGCCACGCTGAGCCCATCCCTAACTCTTGGCTATCATTAATTTGTTGTCATTTAACCTTATAACCTTTTGGGGTTGGCTTTCTTCACTCAGCATAATTCCCCGGACCTGTCCAAGCTATTGGTCCCTTTTTACTGTTAAGTAGTACTCCATGGGATGGATGTAATTTGGTTTGTTCAACAGCTTATCTGTTTAAGGACGTCTGGATTTTTACAGTTTGGGGATGTTATAAATAGAGTGCTACAAACACTCACACTCAGGTGTTTGACTGAACCTAAGTTGTCATTTCTCTGAGATAAATACCCAAGAGTGCAATTGTGGGGTTATGTGGTAAGCGCACATTTCGTTTTATAGGAAGCTGCCAAACTATTTTCCTTAGCTGGAGGCATGACAGCTTGTATTAGCGGTGTTGGAAGAGCTCTTCCTATCTTCTGTTTTATCCTCCTTCAAACCATTATCTGGGTTAATTTTAATGAAACAATAATTGCAACTCTCTTACCTGCCAAATATTTTACTAAGTACCATACACACAGTATGTAATTTCATCCTCATAACAACTCCTCAAGGAAGGCCAATACCATGGTTTTCTCTTGAGGGAAACTGAGTCACAGAGAGTGTAATTAACTTATTCAAGTTCTCCCATGACATGAAGAAGCAGATCCCGCGGTTCAAACTCTATCTTCGGAGATACTACTGTTAACCACTTCTCTAGACTGCCTTTCTAAAGCACCACTGGATGTTGGATTTGCTCAACACCTTCCCATGTTTCCTTATAGTTCAATTCTGATAATGGCTTTTCTTTTTTTTTAAAGATTTATTTATTTATTTATTTGAGAGAGAGAGAGATCACAAGCAGGCAGAGAGGCAGGCAGAGAGAGAGGAAGGGAAACAGGCTCCCTGCTGAGCGGAGAGCCCAATGCGGGGTTCGATCCCAGGACCCTGGGATCATGACCTGAGCCGAAGGCAGAGGCACCTAACCCACTGAGCCACCCAGGCGCCCCTGATAATGGCATTTTTAAAGGCCATGACAGCCCCCCGCACCTACTGACACTTTCTTGCTTTGGATTATATTTGCCCTCTTGGCTTTTGACATAAGCAGAAGTCCAAGGCTTTCCACAACTTCATGTAAGTGGGGCTTAATGTTAGACTACATGGGATCCTGTGGCATGGTCACCTAAGAATATTCTAACAGTGCAAGTAGTAAAGGAAACTATCTTTGGATCTCGTGAACCACACTGGAGATGAAGACTTTTTGAGATTAAAATAACCCAACACATTCATGTAGCTGTAGGTTTGTTACCCATGCAAATCTGTTTCGTGTCCAAGCCCCCATAACTGAATCTTAGCTGCACTAAACAGAGCATAACCACTAAGGATTCCATGGCATTCCCAAGGAACCCTTCCTTTTCTTCCTTAAATGCCTTCATGTGTTTCAGGCACAGTCCCAGGCTCCAAGGATCCAGAGAGACACTTAGCCTGCCCCTGCATCAGGGTATACACATTCACTAAGAGGAATGGCAAAAAAGAGTATCCAAGGAAAGAATGAAGTACTCTTATATGTTCCTGTGGTAGAAATACCTAAATCTGTCTGTTTTGACACAAAATGCCTTTCATTCTGTGCCAGTGGCTAACTGCAGGATGTTTGATTGGGGTGGCATCAGGCAAACGTACTGAGGGAATGCCTGTACCCCTAGGCTTTCTGGTGCAGAGCACACACTACTGTCGCACTCATTTGGCTGCCATCTGGACTACATGTAGTCTTCCAAAGAGAGGGGGTAGAAGATACTCTATTTGGTTCTATTACCCTGTATTGGAAGAATAATGGTATAGAGCTTGAATGTTTCCCAAGAGAATGTTTTCATGCGCTCCTTGTATATTTCAAACTTGAAATAGGAGCAAGAGTAATGGTGGCAGTGGGTGGGTAGAGTAAGCATATCTCCACTTTAAAGACTCTGATCTTTGTTGAAACAATTCTTTAGTTCCATGAGAAAATAAAGGATGTCTTTTCCTTGAACTGTCTCTGCAAGCCCACACGCTAAGAAATGCATACAGGTTCAACAGAGGATAGTGATGTCTAGGAGCAGTCACGTGTGAGTTTACTACCAAGGTGGAAAAAAGCTGAGTGGAAACTTTGGGCTCGATCAGAATAAGAAGTAGGTTATTGTGTTAAGTGTAGTGCGAGGTTCTGTGTTATCTTGACTGCTCTCAGATGTACGTGTTGTCCTGTTTCACACATATTGTAAGCAAACTGACAGTTTTTTACTCAAGACCACATGGCTGGGGACAGGGCTGGCAGAGTCTGGTTTTGGGTTTTGGGCTCTGCTTTATTATTTCCCTGAGCCCATTATTTCAGCCAGCATGCTGTGTTCTTTCTTGCCAAGAGCAGACTGTAAAGAACACCCTTTATGAAGAGTAGCCAGGAGGTCCTAATAAACACAGCCCTGGGGTTTACTACTGACCCTAATAAGGGACATCTCTCTCGCAGTCTGTCTCTCTCTTTTTCAATTTTGCTTTGTCCTCTATTTTCTCTTCTTTTCTTCTAAAAAAGAAAAATGAAACTTATAAGCACCAGGGGTTATGATGCCTGGTAATTTTGGTTTTCCCTGTAGACGTGCAATGATAACACATTGAAAATATGAACAGCACCGCTCTATCCTGCTGTTGAGAGATCATCTTTTGATGCAAAGGAGTTACAAAACTGAATCAAGGAAGCCAAGGGTGGAGGCTACATATACCGTAATCCTGAAAACGTTGAGTGCCAGCGAAGTATTACGGAATTGGCCACTGCCATGTTCCCGGGAACATTAGCGGGAATGTGTAATACAAGATTTTTGTGGAATGAGACTCATGTTCGAAGAGCAGAGTGGAGAGCTCTGCACAAAACTGCTGAGAAGCAGCCAGAAAAGAGCTCATGAATGATTGAGCCCTGGCCAGGAGAAAGGATATTTGGCACCTGACTTAATAGGAGGCACTGTTATCCAACCATTGGAGGCATCCACTGTTTTCACGAGGAGGACTGTGGGACCTCGCTCGGGGTGATGACTGAGGAAGGAAGTGTTGTGTTTGAGCCCATGTGTTTCTCACCAGCAGTGTTCTTTTCTGTGGAATGAATGTTTCTGAGCACTAGTGTGAACATTTAATCGGATTAAATAAACATTTCATCATCAGATGCAGTCAGGTTTTATTTTAAAATTTATTAATGCGATCATTCTCCGCAGCTTTGTGTTCTTTTACTCCTTGAATTGCGAATGAGCTCCTTTGTTAGATGTTTGCGTTTGCAGGGGGGCTTCCATCACTGTTTGGCTTTATGGCTTGCTTTTCTTGTTTACTTTATGTTATAAACGAGTTTTAACTACCAATAAAAGTTTTAAGAATCCTATTTACATCTGAACAATGATTCAGCAACTTGAACCTATATTTTTTGCTGTGCAGTTGTCTAGTAAAAAGTTTATATGATTCTACTGACTCTAATGGCTCAGATAAATTATACATTTATCTGTGTGTGTGTTTATATTTCTTTCTTCACTGCCTACACTTTTAGAAGCCTATTTATCAACCTCAATTACACCGGTGTATTTGGACACTTTCAGGTTTTTTTTGTTAAAGGAAAAACGTAATTTCTGTATGCTACCAGATGGGTGTGTTGGCTATAAGATAAAAATCCCAAAATACTTAACAAACCATCTGTTGTCTTGGTAGGGTTGAGTTGATGAAGTTCTTGTGAACTGATTTCCAGTCTCATCAGAGGCAATCTTACCCCCATTGGATTTTTATTTGTAAAAAGTTGTCTCTATTTTGTCCTGTTGTTAATCTTTCTTTAGAACTTTCACAGAAGCTATTGGTGGTTGATGGTACCTGCCCTTTATGTGTGTGTATGTGCTCACGCAGTTATCCTGAACCAACACGATGAAGTTGGAGGATTAGGCATAGTTCAGGGCACACACCTTTCTCCAGGAGATAGTAAAACTGGTCCGTAGGAGAAATGCCCTTCCTTGGATTCACTGGCAATGAGCTTGAGGCTTAGCAATTTCCATGCGTGTTTGTTGGAAGCTTTTTGGATATGTGCATTGTACTTAGCAGGTCACCTCATAATGCTGTGGCTCTTGTGTATCTTGGGCAGTGTTAAGAGCGACAGACACATTGTCCCGTGCAAGTCATACAAGAGTTAAATACATGGCACTATAACCCTCACTTTGCGGGTACACAATCTGTTAGCCATTGGCAGAGGCGATCTTGAAGTCTGTCTGCCTCTGCCTTTGCAGTTGGAATTTCCACCACGGTGCAGCTCTGTGTTCCCAAAAGATGGCACACTTGCTAAGCCCCCTTTCTGTGCCATGGACAGTGCTAGGGTGAGGGGATCCTCAGAGGAACGAGTGTTCACCCATCTCTGTCTTTTTGGAAATTTGCTCCTCTGGTACAAAACTTTTAAAGTACTATTAATTTTTTTTCTCTTATTTGTGTTTTGGATAGGCATATGACTTTTATCCTAATACTTTATTTTTAAAGATTTAAAAAAAAATTTAATTGACAGAGAGACAGCTGGAGAGGGAACACAAGCAGGGGGAGTGGGAGAAGGAGAAGCAGGCTTCCCGCTGAGCCTGGAACCCGATGCAGAGCCCTGCGATCATGACCTGAGCTGAACGCAGACAATTAACGACTGAGCCACTCAGGTGCCCTATCCTAATACTTTAAAGGAGGGCTTCTCAACCTCAGCACTGTTGATATTTGGAGGACGAATAATTCTGTGTTTGTCCTGTGCATTGTAGGATGTTTAGCAGTGTCCTTGGTCTCTGCCAAATGGTTGCTACTAGCCCTCCCGCGCCCAACCAAAAGTATCTTCAGACATCACCGGAAGTCCTCTGGGCGAAAATTCCCCTTATTTGAGAACCACTCTTCTAAAGTAACTGCCAGCTATATGTCATGGGTAAAAGGTCAGAAGCTATGCTGGCAGCTGCAGAATCTTCCTGTCAGAGGAGAGGAGATCTACAGCACAACCACCCATGTCATGAAGGTGGGAATTATGTCAAGCAACAAATTTGTATTTATTATAGAACATTTTATAAATACATGTAAGATGGGGAAAGGCAATTTTTTTTTTTAAAGATTTTATTTATTTGACAGCAAACACAAGCGGGGGGAGCCGCAGGCAGAAGAAGAGCGAGAAGCAGGCTTTCTGCTGAGCAGAGAGCCTGATGTGTGGCTCGATCCTAGGACCCTGAGATCGTGACCTGAGCTGAGGGCAGATGCTTAAATGACCCAGGTGTCCCCAGAAGAGCAATTTTTAAAAAGTACTTAAAAGCAAAAAAGGGAAGATTATTAAAAAAATTGTCTTGTAATCTAGAGATAATGCCAATTTGGTATTTTGTTCTTCATTCTTGTAGTTTTCGACTTCTATATCTTATGTGTTGGAAAGACATAGTATACATAGAGGGAGAGAGAGATCTGCTGCCCATGATGTTTTGCTTTTCCCCTTTATATTGTGAACGTTTCCCATTTTTTTCATTCCCCTTCTCCAGCATGATTCACAAGGGACAAAACCCCTCGTCTGCTATTCTCATCCTTTTTAGCAAGCTGCAGAGTAATCTTTAATTTGTGGAACAATATCCATTTTTCTGTAATTTTGATGTTAGACATTTAATTTTTTTCCTCCTGTTCCAAATAGTACTCTGATTTATTCCCCAAACACTTATTTATAATGTGCTATGTGCCAAGCATTCCTGTCTCAGGTACCCGGGGTAGAACAGAGGAGCCTCACAGAGCCTTACCCTAATGGTTCCTCCAGTTTCATGGCAATCTTACAGCGAAGTCATTGTACATCTCTCTGCTTTGTCCTGTCGAGATTCCCTGTGCCCTGCTGTTTTCTCTTATGTGTTGACTCCCCTTGTAGCTTCCTTTGCTCACCTGGACCACCTCTTCCCAGCGTAAAGACTTAGTGTCTATGAACAGAAAGCTCTAGAATCTGCTTGCCTGTGAGATTAGAATTAACCTTGGCTCAGGCTGCTTCCAGTTTTCTAGCAAAATCAGCATGAGCCAGAATATACTAGAAACAGCATGTGTGTGCTTTGTTAACTGGGGGAACTGTCAAGGAACATGTAACGCTAATTATGGAATTTAACATTACACAGAATGTTGACTGAATGGTGTCTTTCGTGCGCTGGTTTTCATGGCTGGCCTCGTGCGAAACCCAGTGTGGCACAGGAGAGGCATTAAGAGGGTGTGAGATTTCGTGCCTTTTCTGAGTATTTGACCTTGGTGAATTACTTAATCTCTTTGGGCCTCAGTTCACTCCGTGCCTCATAGAGTTGCTGACAGAAATGGATCTGCTGGGAGAGTGAGGAGAATGGAGGCTGCTCTCCTTCCTTCCCTGCCTTTAGACTGTCTTTTGAGTTACTTTCTAAGTACCTATCGTCTGGGTACCCTATACCAGACGCTTGACATGCGTTCTCAAGTCTTAGTGGTCTGCTCAGGAGACAGCGGTAGGTGGAATTCTGTCAGACTTTCCTTCATGTAAGGCTCAAGTTTTAGGTGAATGTGCATTTCTAATGTCTTTCTGGCCTGTTGAACATTCTGTCCTGGGCACTTGCCCCTGGCCCAGGGTTTGAATGGTTTGAGCTTCCTGCAGAGGAGGGTGTATCCGTGCTTTCTTACCAGCTTGCTGAGATGTGGACCGGAAGGGACCCTAAGCGCCTGGTGCGGCATCCTACAGGCAGGGCGGGGGAGTCTCAGAGTCCCCTGCTGTGTCCGTCTAGAGTCCAGGGCTGCCTCTCAGGGACAGAAAATAGGTGTTCTTTCCTTCCCCTGCTTCTCCTTCTGTCACCGCTGATTGCTGTCTTTCCGGCAGTCAGACACATTGGCAAGTTGCACCTTTTCATTTGTTTGTTGGTCTGTACGTGACCTTCCTTTGCTCCGTAGATTAAGGTAAGACTGACCAGGGCTGTATCACTCTCATCCATTCTCTCACACGCGCACCTCAGTTTTATTGCTTGTTGCCTTCTTGCACTTTGCAGACACTGTGTTGTTCTACAAACTGATGGTTCGTGGCCACCCTGCGTCCAGCACGTCTGTGGTGGGTGCCGTGTTTCCAACAGCATCTGTTCACTTTGTGTCTCGGTCGCATTTTGGTAGTGTACAGTCTGGGTATCCGACAGGTCTGTATGTTATGCTCTGCTCACCACAAGCACAGCTCGTATGTGTAATCCGTGATCTTTGCTGTTAACTCTTATTGGGGGGGGGATCATGAACCCCGCCCATATAAGATGATGAATGTTTCAGGCTGTTCCCTGCTGTCTCTTTCCCTCTCTTCGGGCCTCCCTATTCCCAGAGCCACAGCAATATCGATATTGGGCCCTTAGCCCTACAGTTAATAACCAGATAATGGCCTCTAAGTGTTCGAGGGAAAGGAACATTTGCGTGTCTCTCCTTGTCTTAAAAAGACTTATTTATTTATTTATTTTTGGGGGGGCAGGGAAGAGGGTGAGAGAGCCTTAAGCAGGCTCCACAGTGAGCGTGGTACCCAACGTGAGGCTCCATCTCAGAACCAGGAGTCAGAGGTTTAACTGATTGTGCCACCCAGGTGCCCCTGAATGTCTCATATTTTAAATCAAAAGCTAGAAATGGTTAAGCTTTGGAGGGCGGCATGTCAAAAGCCAAGAGAGGTCAAAAGCTAGGCTTCTTGTACCTAACAGCCAACTTGTGAATGCAAAGGGCAAGTTCTTGAAGGTAATTAAAGGTGCTGCTCCAGTGAACACGCAAATAATAACAGCCTTGCTGATACGGGGAAGGTTTTAGTGGTCTGCATAGAAGATCAAACCAGCCCTTTATCCAAAGCCTCATCCAGAGCAAGGCCCTAACTCTCTCTTCAGTTCTCTGAAGGCTGAGACAGGTGGGGAAGCTGCAGAGGAGAAGTTTGAAGCTCGCAGAGGTTGGTTCGTTTGGTTTAAGGAAAGAAGCTGTCTCTGTCTTGTCAAAGTGCAAGGTGAAGCAGCAGGTGCTGATGGAGAAGAGGCAGCAAGTGACCCAGAAGATCGAGCTCAGATCATGAATACAGGTGTGGCTGCAACTGAGCCATCTTCTGTTGGAGGAAGATGCCATTTAGGAGTTTCATAGTGAGAGAGGAGAAGTCAATGTCTGGCTTCAAAGCTTCAAAGAGCAGGCTGACTTCTTGTCGGGGTAATGCAGCTGCTGACTTGAAGTCGAAGTCAGTGCTCATTTACCATCCCAAAAGCCCTAGGGCCTTTAAGAATTAGGCTAAATCTACTCTGTCTGTGCTCTGTACATGAAACAACAAAGCCTGAATAACAGCACATTGGTTTATGACATACTTTATTGAATATTTTAAGCTCACTGTTGAGACCTGCTTAGAAATATTACTGCTTATTGACAATACATGGGATCATCCAAGAGCTCTGATAGAGATGTACGGGAGATTAATGTGGTTTTCATACCTGTGAACACAGCATTCATTCCGCAGCCCATGGATCAGGGTGTAATTTTGGCTTTCAAGTCTTAAACTTAAGAGATAGGGGGCACTTGGCTGGCTCCCAAGTGACTCAGTAGAGCAGGGCATTCTAGATCTTGAGGTCATGAGTTCAAGCCATATGTTGGGTATGGAGCCTACTGTATTTATTTATTTTAAAAAAAGATTTATTTATTTATTTGACAGACAGAGATCACAAGTAGGCAGAGAGGCAGGTAGAGAGAGAGAGAGAGGAAGAAGCAGGCTCCCCGCCGAGCAGAGAGCTCGATGCGGGACTTGGATCCCAGGACCCTGAAATCATAATCTGAGCTGAATGCAGAGGCTTAACCCACTGCACCACCCAGGCACCCCTAGAGCCTACTTTAGAAAGAAGGAAAGAAACAAACAAAGAAAGAAAAAAAAATAGATTTCTAAGGCTCTAGGTGTCATAGACAGTGATTCCTCTGATCTCTCTGGGTGAAGTAAATTGAAAACCTTCTGGAAAAGAGTCACCATCTAGAGGCCATTAAGAACATTTGTGATTTAATGGAAAGAGGTCAAAATATCAACATGAACCGTAGGTTGAAAGACATTGATTCCAGCCCTCCTGGAGGACGTTGAGGGGTTCAAGACTTCAGTGACGGAAATAACTGCCGATGGGGTGGAAACAGTAAGAGAACCAGAGTGAGAAGTGTGGCCTGAAGATGGAAGTGAATTGCTGCGATCAGGTGATAAAACTTTAACAGATGAGAAGGTACTTCTTATGGATGAATGAATAAAGTGGTTTCTTGAGATGGAGTCTTCTACTGTTGAAGATGCTGTGATGATTGTTGAAATGACACAAAGGATTTAGAAGATTACATAAATTCAGTTGCTAAAGCAGTGGCAGGTTTGAGAGGATTGACTCCAATTTTGAAAGAAGTCCTACTGTGGATAAAATGTTTATCAAACAGCATCACGTGCTAAAGAGAAATCTTTGGTGAAAGGAAGAGTCAATCTGTGCAGCCGTCTTTTTATTTTAAGCTTATTTTATCTTGTTATTTTAAGAAATTGGCCACAGTCACTCCAGCATTCAGCAGCTACCCCCCGATCAGTCAGCAGGCATCAAGGATGAGGCAAGCCCCTGCAGCAGCCAAAATATTAAAACTTGCTGAAAGTTCAGATTTTTTAGCAATAAAATATTTTCTAGCTAAGGTGTATATACATTGTTCCCTTAGACATAATGGTGTTGCCCACTTACAGCACTACAGTGTGAGTGTAAACATTATATATGTGCTGGGTAATCAAATAATTAATTTGGCTCACTTTGTCGGAGTTATGGGTTTATTGCGGTGGGGTCTGGAATGGAACCCACCATATGTCTGAGGCATGCCAGTATTACATGTTCCTAGAGCATGTGCTCAGCATATAGTAGGTCCTTAAAAATACAGAATGAATGGATATTATTTCTAAAACATCTTAGTTAAGGGGCCTCTGGGTGGCTCAGTCAGTTAAGCATCTACTTCTGCTCAGGTCATGATCTTCGGGTCCTGGGATTGAGCCCTGCCTCAGGCTCCCTGATGAGAGGGAATCTGCTTGTCTCTCTCCCTTTGCCCCTCCCCCCACTCATAAGGATTCTCTCTCTCAAATAAATAAATAAAAATTCTTAAAAAAAAAAAAAAAGGAAACCCCTTAGTCAAGAGGGAATGTCAGTTATACTCCGTTTTTCTTAAGGGTGTATTCAGGTTGATCTGTGGTTACACAGCTTGGCCGTTTCACTCTTGAATGTTGATGTCATCTTTTTCATGAAAGGGTTTCCTTTCTTTTGAGTCTGTGTTATCCTGAACTTCCCTCACCGGATGCAAAAGACGAGGTGACACAGAATTGGCCTAGTCTCAGTGATTAGCAAAGGTAGAATTGAAATGCTTCTACAGTGCCCAGTTTACGTGTGAATCAGTAACAGCTAACTGTTCCACAAGGTCAGGGATGGCTTAGCTGGGTCATGTTCAGAATTCTTAAATATTGAAGACATTTTCCTTTTTTTTTTTTTTAAAGATTTTATTCATTCGACAGAGAGAGATCACAAGTAGGCAGAGAGGCAGGCAGAGAGAGAGGAGGAAGCAGGCTCCCCACCGAGCAGAGAGCCCGATGCGGGGCTCGATCCCAGGACCCTAGGATCACGACCCGAGCCGAAAGCAGAGGCTTTAACCCACTGAGCCACCCAGGCGCCCCAGACATTTTCCTTTATTTCTTGTTCTTTTCTTTCTGGTTTCATAGACTTTATCTTGTTTCTGCTTTTTTTTTTTTTTTTTTGCTATTGTAAACAATGTTTTCCCCAGATATTATTTATAACCCACAGTATGCTTAGGTTCCCACCCAGGACAGAATAAAGGGGCACCTGGGTGGCTCAGTTGGTTGGGCGTCTGCCTTTGGCTCAGGTCATCATCGCGGGGGGCCAGGGATCGAGTTCTGTGTTGGGCTCCCTGGGGAGTCTGCTTCTCTCTCTGCCCCTCTCCTTGGCCGCGCTCTCATTCTCGTCTCTCTTTCTTTCTCCCTCCCTCAAATAGATAAATAAAATCTTAAAAAAAAAAAAGCCTCCATCATGTCAATAAAGGAGGATTTATTATTTTTTTAAAAGATTTTATTTATTTATTTGACAGAGAGAGAGAGAGAGAGAGACAGTGAGAGAGGGAACGCAAGCAGGGGGAGTGGGAGAGGGAGAAGCAGGCTTCCCACCGAGCAGGAAGTCTGACGCAGGGTTCCATCTCAGGAATCATGACCCAAGCCAAAGGCAGGTGCTTAAGGACTGAGCCACCCAGGCATCCCAGGAGCATTTATTCTTAAAACAAACAAACAAACAAAACAAATACAGTGAATAAGATATCCCTGTCTTCAGGAAGCTTATTACATGCTTGCAGCAAAATCATTGCATGTATCTTTTTTTGTTTTTTGGAGGGGATTCCTTATGCCCTAGTGTTTTGTTTGTTTGCAATTTGTTTGAGAGAGGAAGTACAAGTCACCCTGGGGGGAGGGGCAAAGGGAGAGGAAAGAGAGAATCCCAAGCAAACTCCCTTCCCTGCTGGGTGCAGAGCCCATTGCACATGACCCCTGAGAGCATGCCCTGAGCTGAAATCAAGAGACATTGGCTCAACCCACTGAGCCACCGAGGCACCCTTGCCCTAGGGTTTTTTGAATGTTCTATTCTCTAGCCTTCCAACTCTTTTATTTTTATTTATTTGTTTTTTTAAAAGATTTTATTTATTAGAGAGAACACGTGTGGGAACACAGGCAGACAGCGTGGCAGGCAGAGGCAGGGGGAGAAGCAGGCTCCCTGCCGAGGAAGGAGGGAAGGACCCCAAGTCCCTCGATGTGGGACTTGATCTCAGAACCCTGGGATCATGGCCTGAGCCAAAGGCAGAGGCTTTAACCAACTGAGCCACCCAGGCGTCCCACCTTCCAACTCTTTTAGCTCAAAATGGAATCAATTGATTAAAAATGAAATGAATACAGGAGGCTTTAAAGTGGTTATTCACAGTGAGCAGTTGGATTTTCTGTGCTGTCCACGTGGCTGCTGAGCACTGTGCCGTCCTCCCTGTCCTTAGGTGGATCGATCGCAGGCATCAGCAGGGAGGAGGCCTGAGTTGTGCTTGTGGAGACGTGGGCGGCCAAGCAGCTGAGGTCCCCTCCGCCTGGCCTTGCTGCTGTTGGCGATGTAAGGGTGCACTTGAACTTGGTTACTGTGCTTTCTTGGGCACACATACTGGGTATGCACCCTGTGGGCAGACAGCTCTGTGAAGATGACGTGTGGGACGTGCAAGAGCTCCAGGCCCCAGGATGGGGGGTAAAGAGGACCTAATTTCCAGGGATTGCAAATGCTGCCAGAATAGGAATGTTCTAGCCTTGACCAGGCAGGTACCAATGGCTGTAGGTTTCGGATGGGTCACACTGCACATGGACTTTGTGAATCCAGATATCCTGACAAGATGGTGTCCCAAGAGAGTGACTAGGTGAGGTCCTAGAAGTAGGCATAGGGGTACGGGAGGCAGTGTGCTGTCATGACTAAGAGCTTAGATTGGCCCTGCAGCAAGGAAGCTAGCATCGCCATTAATTATTTTGTGTGCCCTCGGCAAAATTGGATGACAATATGAGCTCATTTCTCCATCTTCCGAATACGAGTCACATGCCGACCTTAGCCTGCTCCCCCATCCCCATTACACATGTGCTTTCACGTTTTTTCTTTTTTATCACTTATCACTTATCACTGAGGTAAGGTTTTCTGTTTTTAAAAGATTTTATTTATTTATTTGACAGAGAGAGAGATCACAAGTAGGCAGAAAGGCAGGCAGAGAGAGGGAAGCAGGCTCCCTGCTGAGCAGAGAGCCCGATGCGGGGCTCCGTCTCAGGACCCTGAGATCACGACCTGAGCCGAAAGCAGAAGCTTAACCCACTGAGCCACCAAGGCTCCCCAAGGGTTTGTTTTATTGTCTATTTCCCCAACTAAGTTGCTGATTCTTTGAGAGTCAGGGGTTTGATTCTTTCTTTTTTTTCCCCACTGCTCTATTCCAGCAGCCAACACCTAAGCAATGAAATATCTTAAGAATGAAAAAGTGAGTTTCCTAGAGCCTGTGTACTGGAGTCTCATGGTCGTTATCTTGTGCTCTCTGGCCTGTATTTCTTTGCTGCAGCCTGGAAATGATCATCTCCAATTAAGAACTCAGTGTATGTTTTAGACATCATGGATTCTGCCATCATGCCCTTGGCACTTGACTTTTGAGTCTGTTTTCAGACCAAGAATGAGACACTTGTTCCCATGGCTTGCTTTGGAGGATGTCTTTGGGAATTGCTGCTGACAGCCTTCTACTAGGGAGCCTGAGCTCTACTGTGCTTTCTCCTGCCCCTGCCCCTGTTCCTTGTTTCCCTTTCTTTGATGGTGCTCGAGACCTGGCAGGGGCATCCGGGGGGCTCCTGCAGCCATACAGACTTGCTGATCCCTGCTTTTAAGGGTCCTGAGCCATGGCCTGATGAACATCAAAGAAAGGAGGCTGGTTGCTTTTATTTTTTTAGTTCACAGCCGTCAGTTTGATTAGATGTTCTCAAGGCTTCATAGAGGCATATAGAATGTACGTTTGCTTTCCTCAACAAAGGCTATGATTGTGCAAGTCCAAACAGCGCCGCTCGGTTCAGTATTTTCTAGTTCAATTTTTGGTAGCTCTTGACGGACTCTATTCTGCTTCATTGGAGAAGAAGATGGTTTGATGGTGCCGTGTATGTTCTTTAAGTGAAAAAGCCTTTGCAGATGGTTTCTCCAGGCAGTAGGATATAGCAGGAAAGATAGCTAAAAAATGGGAGTCTGAATTCTGATTTTGAGCATTCACTACCCAGTATAGCTTAGGCAGACTTTTTTTTTTTTTTTTAAACCTTGAGTGTCAAGTTCTTCCTCTATCCACAGTAGATTATGGACAGTAGATGTGGTATGGACAGTAGATTTAATTTTGAGTGTCATGGGTGATTCATAGATTGAGACTCCTTGGATCACTGTGTTGAGAAGGATTTGGAGTTCTGTAGGCTCATTGGTGAAGTGTCAGGATTGACTTAGGATTTCTGGTAGCCTATTGACCTAAACGGGGTGATACTGGTTTTCATTCCCGGATGGAATGTCAAGTTTCCTTTAAAAGTAAGTTAGTTTAATTGAAAGAATTGAGTTGGTTTTTTAAGAAAGAGTAAATTTGTATATAGAGGGCATGGCTTGGATATGGCAGAAACCATGAAGGTACAATGAGAAAGAACGAAATTCTGGAAACATGAAGCAGATGAATATTAAGCTGTCTGACAGGATCGCTGTGGGGATTTTCATGGTGGTGGAAGTTCATTGCAGTGTAGAGGTACTGAGTTGTGTTTAGCTTCTTTTTTGACTGGGAGGTAGATCTGAACCCAAAGCCTGCCCACGCTGTCTTGGAAAGAGGCTTTTTGTGTAGGACGTGAGCGGCACTATAGAATTTAAAAGAGAGTAGAGATTGCCTAATGTTTACATAACCAGTGGGAGGAGCTTCAGTTCCTTGTCCTTAAAATTGGGGCAGTAACCTTACCTGCTTCCTGGGATTGGTAGCAGGATTTTAAATGGGTCCATTCAGGAGACCCTCTAGAGCAGCAAACGGTTGAGTAATGTTGATGGAAATCATAATTGTTGGACACCTGGAACCTTAAACACGTCATTAAACCTACTTGAATATTTTCCTCCTCATTTAAAAAACATGTGGTAGCTGGCCTTGCTGATTGCTGAGACCACTCAAGTCTGAAGTCTTATTATTATTTTTCTGAAGGTTTGCCCCACCCTCCTTTAAAAAAAAAAAGAAGGAAGTTATTTCTGGATGGAAGAGTAGCAAATCTTGACTTTGATGAATATCTTATTTTCCCCCTAGTTTCTATATGCTCTTTCTTGTGCTTGTGTATATCTTATTTATCTGGGTGCCCGAGGCAGCTTAGAATATGTAAGCATTTATGCAACTGAATATTTCTTAGAATTATGGCATCTTTGGTGGATGACTCTTTTCTAGGCTGAGACATTGTATCAGGCTATAAATATCAGAAACACTAGAAATTAAAGAATGAGTTTATTTCATTTTTGTTTATAAATCCAACCCCTTTTATTTTCAGTGGGTGAATACTTTGTTTTAAAACTACCTTTTCTTTCTTTCTTTTTTTTTTTTTTTTACCCTGCAGCGTGAATAGGCATAGATATTCATTTGTGAATAGATATTAACATTTTTATGTAAAGACTGCAGCCCTAGACGCATAAAATCCCAGTACCTATGAGCTAGTTTTGAAATGGGATTGTGGAAAAGAGAATATTGATTTAAGAACACTGATCTATCAAAACAAAACAAAACAAAATACCAGTCCCTTACAGTTTTTTTCCAAATATTGATCATTTAAATGATCTATCAAAACAAAACAAAACAATACCAGTCCCTTACAGTTTCTTTCCAAATATTGATCATTTAAATTTTAATAAGCACCAGGCCTAACACATCATCAAGTATGGTTTTCTTTTCTTGTTATTGTACACACATTGGTGTAGCTCACTTAGATCTGGTGAGCAGACCCATCGCTGTCCTCTGGTGAGGTGAGACCCTGAAGCGATCCCCTGGGGAAGGACCCTCCAGAAGAAGGTCAAGAGTTGCCCCAGGGGAAAGCTAGGCTTTCCTGGTACTGGCCCCTCCCTCACCAAATTCCCAAGGATTCAGCTACACTGCAGTGACAGGACCAATCCTGAGTGACTGTGAGGGCTCACACAGGTTGGCCAAGTACCTGTGTCTGCCAAGTACCTGTTCTCTACCAGGTGGGTAGAGCTGTTCCAAGCCCAGGTGGACTCCTTGTACCTTGTCCTTGGGGAGCTGGAGCACCGGAAGGATGAGGCCTTCGTGGGCGTGACTGAGTTGTGTGGAAGGAATGAATCCACCCTGGTTCAAACAAGCCCCTTGTGAACAAAGGATGTACGGGTGAGAGGGGATAGAGTTTCGTAGGAAATGGCCGTTCCTGGCGACCATCCCCTGAACCCTGCAACCTGCCTGTGGCCAAGCTCACTGGAGAGGCAGGAGCCTCTGCAGAGAAGGGTAGGACCTTCCCTGGAGTCATAGCCTTTGTCTGGAGCCTAGAAAAGAGGGGAGAAGTTGTTTACTTGGATTGTCCTAGTGAGACACCCTCCCACCAGGAGATTGTGGGAAGCCTGGGGCTCTGGGGGCTCTGGGGGCTGTGCCTGATTGCCAGTATGGAGGGCTCTGGAAGGTCCTTGTGAATAAAGGCCCCAGTGGGTGAAACCTTGGGGGGAAAGAAAAAAAAAAAACATCTAAACTTCCCTTCTATGTCTAGATTTGCAGTTAATAAACCTGAGCTCTCTTTTCCTCCTATCTTGAATGGGATTATAAGGTAACAGTCTTCTTAAAGTCTGCCTACAGATTCTTTGATTCTTCTTTCAGGAGCTGGAGCTGCTGATAGAATTCTTTTATGGAGCCTGGGCCGGACTCAGTGACTCATTTCTAATGGACAGTATAAGATCAAAGTGTGATAACAACTTAAGCAAGTAGATGTCTGAAGAGACTTCCTCCTTTGGTTCACTCATTCTGGCAGAAGCCACCTGCAGTGGTGTAAGGATACTCAAGCCGCCCCCTGGGGAGGCCCACATGGTGAGGAATGGGGGTGGGGGCATCTGCCGGAAGCCATGTGAGTGACCTAGGAATTGTATCTTCCATCCTTCAGACCCTCAGATAACTATAGCCCATCTGATAACATTAAGGGAACCTTCAGGAGGAAGGCTGTGCCTGAATTCTTGACTCAACTGCTCAGGAATTCCTGACCCACAGAAGCTACGAGATAATTAGTGTTTGTTTTTAGAAGCACCTATGTTATGGGATAATTTGTTACACAGTTGTAGGTAGCTTATAAATAGGAAGAGTTCATCAGTCACTGAATCCCGAAGCAAATTCCTCTGTTGGCATACCCTTTGAATCGGGACCAACAATGTGGACACCCTCGGAAAGGTCTTTCTAGGAGCTGAAAGGGGAATGTTGTGGGGTTAAAATTGGTACTTTGCATGCGTAAGGAAGATCTGTGGCAGTAGCAATTTTTCAAGACCTCCCAACTAACACGTTTTCTTTCTTTTTTTTTTTTTTAATTTTTAAAATTTTTTTTTTTTTTTAAAGACTTTATTTTATTTATTTGACAGACAGATCACAAGTAGGCAGAGAGGCAGGCAGAGAGAGAGAGAGAGGAGGAAGCAGGCTCCCTGCTGAGCAGAGAGCCCGATGCAGGACTCGATCCCAGGACCCTGAGATCATGACCTGAGCCGAAGGCAGCGGCTTAACCCACTGAGCCACCCAGGCGCCCCTTTTTAAAATTTTTTAATAAACATAAAATGTATTATTAGCCCCAGGGGTACAAGTCTGTGAATCACCAGGTTTACACACTTAACAGCACTCAACATAGCACATACCCTCCCCAATGCCCATAACCCCACCACCCTTTTCCTACCCCCCTCCCCCCGGCAACCCTCAGTTTGTTTTGTGACATTAA